>NC_091294.1:19466289-19663789 GCF_038502225.1 Cherax quadricarinatus
TTACAATCATCTCCATTTTCTATAACATATCAGCCATTCAGTTAAATAAGGCCAAGAAACCGAGAATACAACCATGAAAACCATACAAAAATACACCACAGAGTCGCTGTTTAAGCCAAAAACATGGTTGCAGGATTTTTTATATGGTACACATTAACCGCATAGACCCATTCTCTTATATCTAGGCCCAAATTTACCGCTTACAGCTTATCTGAGTGAGCTGAGTTCGTGGCATAGAACTACAGCACGGACATTGGCTTCAAAGCCGTAGAACTATGGCATGGACCTTCAAGGGGTTGATTAATGTGATACACAGGGAATTCTCCATGGGAAAGAGGAACAGAATTCTTCCTCTGCAAGCCATGCATGTCGGAAGAGGCAACTAAAATGCAGCAGGCAAAGGGCTAGTAACTCCTCCTGTATAAATTACTAAATTTTAAAAAGAGAAACTTTCGTCATTCTTTTTGGGTCACCCTGCCTTGGTGGGATACAGCCGGTTTGTAGGAAAAAAAATTAAGGAATTACACAGATGCAAAGTTGAAGGTCAGGAAGTGCTTGATGAAACAGTGATCTTGCCCAATTTTAGGTTATTTCACTAGTATGACTTCCATACTACCCAATGATCACAAACTGCTCATTCAATTATCAGAGCTACTCTATTCAGTGCCTGGAAGTCTATAATTTGCCCATTTTTACTCTATTTTTGACAGATTCCAATTTAAAAATTGCACCCAATACAAACACTGTAGGCATTCCAGCCACTAACTCAACCTTCTTTCTATTCATCAATCATCCCCAGGCCCTCCTACATAACATTTGCCTTTCATTTGGAATATCATCATCACATACAATAAAAGTGATGTTTCTTTGGCATTTCTTGGCTAACAAATCATAACCAAGAATACTTGGTCAGGTTTTGGCTGTCTCAGTAATTGAAGCAGCCTTAATAAATACTCAAAACAGACAGGAGGGTGTAGGGAAACTCCTACCCTTCCTAACAAAACTTGTCCAAAGCTAACCATCACCAGAAATTTGACAACTATTGTCAGGCCAATTCAGGTGTAAAATAGGTGTTAATTTTCTCTTCTGAAGATAGGGAAGCTGTGATTTCATGTATAGGGCAAGGAGGAATAACATCTTGTAGGAGTGAGGAAGACAAAGATAATGGGACAAAGATAGAAATAAATGTATGGAAGAGGGTAAGGTACTTAGGGATTGGCAGAGAGCATGTCTACTTCCTTAGTATAAAGGCAAAGGGGACAAGAGTGCAAAAATTATAGGGGAATATTTTGAGGAACTTTTAAATGTTATGAAGAAAGGGAGGAGGTAATTTCATGCACTGGCCAGGGAGGTATAACATCTTTTAGGAGTGAAGAAAACCAGGTTGCGAGTGTGGAGGAGGTGCATGAGGCATTATATAAAAAAGAAAGAGGGTAAAGCAGCTGGAACTGACAGGATCAAGACAGAAATGTTAAAAGCAGGGAGGGAAGGGGGGGTTTAATGTTGGAGTGGTTGGTATTTTTGTTTAATAAATGCATGAAATCTAGGTAGTAGGTTGGTAAACAGCAACCGCACAGGGAGGTACTACTGTCCTGCCAAGTGAGTGTACAACGAAAGCCTGTAATTGTTTTACATGATGGTAGGATTGCTGGTGTCTTTTGTCTGTCTCATAAACATGCAAGATTTCAGGTATGTCTTGCTACTTCTACTTGCATTTAGGTCACACTACACATACATGTACAAGCATATATATACACACAGACCCCTCTGGGTTTTCTTCTATTTTCTTTCTAGTTCTTGTTCTTGTTTATTTCCTCTTACCTCCATGGGGAAGTGGAACAGAATTCTTCCTCCGTAAGCCATGCGTGTTGTAAGAGGCGACTAAAATGCCGGGAACAAGGGGCTAGTAACCCCTTCTCCTTTAAATATTACTAAATTTAAAAAGAGAAACTTTAGTTTTTTCTTTTGGGCCACCCTACCTCGGTGGGATATGGCTAGTACGTTGAAAGAAAAGAAAATGCATGAAAGTGAGTGTAAAAGTAAAAGCCTGTAACTGTTTTACATGATGGTAGGATTGCTGGTGTCCATTTTTCTGTCTCATAAACATGCAAGGTTTCAGGTACGTCTTGCTACTTCTACTTACACTTAGGTCACACTACACATACATGTACAAGCATATATATACACACACCCCTCTGGGTTTTCTTCTATTTTCTTACTAGTTCTTGTTTATTTCCTCTTATCTCCATGGGGAAGTGGAACAGAATTTTTCCTCCGTAAGCTATGCGTGTTGTAAGAGGCGACTAAAATGCCAGGAGCAAGGGGCTAGTAACCTCTTCTCCTGTAGAAATTACTAAATTTAAAGAGAGAAACTTCCGTTTTTCTTTTTGGGCCACCCTGCCTTGGTGGGATACTGAAAGTAGTAGTAGTAGGTTGGTAGACAGCAACCTCCCAGGGAGGTGTATTATTGTCCTGCCAAGCGAGTGTAAAATGAAAGCCTGTAATTGTTTGTATATATTTATATAAACAAACTCATCTGAGTTTTCTTTGATTTTATCTTAATAGTTCTTGTTCTTATTACTTTTCCTTTTATATCCATGGGGAAGTGGGATAAGAATCTTTCCTCCATAAGCCATGCGTGTTGTAAAAGTCTACTAAAATGCCGGGAACAATGGGCTAGTAACCCCTTTTCCTGTATAGCCTACTATAAAAAAAAAAGAAAACCGTCAAAGTGGGATGTTTGAAAATGCATGGATGTTGTGCGAATGATAAGAAAGACGATTGTGGATGTTATGAATGAGAAGTTGGATGACCTGGCTTTAGTGAAACATAGCTGAAAGGGGTGTGAGAGTTTCAGTGGGGAGAAATAAATGGGATTAGGTCAGGGGTTTCAAATAGAGTTAGAGCTAAAGAAGAAGAAGAAATAATATTGAAGGATAAGTTATGACAGGAAAAGAGGGAATATAAATGTATTAATTCTAGGATTATGTGGAGTAAAATCAGGGTTGGATGTGAAAAGTGGGTTATAGTAAGCATATATGCACCTGGAGAAGGGAGAAGAGAGAAGTGTAGAGGAGAGAGAGAAAGATTTTGGGAAATGTTGAGTGAGTGCATGGGGAGTTTTGAACCAAGTGTGAGAGTACTTGTAGTGGGGGGATTTCAATGTTAAAGTGGGTAAAAATGTTGTGGAGGGAGTAGTAGGTAAATTTGGGGTGCCAGGGGTAAATGAAAATGGGGAGCCATTAATTGAGCTATGTATAGAAAGAGGTTTGATAATAAGTAATACATATTTTAAGAAAAAGAGGATAAATAAGTATACAAAGTATGATATAGCATGTAATGAAAGTAGTTTGTTAGATTATGTATTGGTGGATAAAAGGTCGATGGGTAGGTTTCAGGATGTACATGTTTATAGAGGGGCAACTGATGTATCGGATCATTATTTAGTTGTAGCTACAGTTAGAGTAAGAGGTAGATAGGACAAAAGGAAAATGGCAACAACTAAGAGAGAGAGGTGAAAGTGTATAAACTAAGGGAGGAAGAAGTTAGGGTGAGATATAAGCAATTATTGGCAGAAAGGTAGTGGGGGGTGTTGAAGAGGGTTGGAATAGTTTCAAAAATGCAGTACAGTGGACCCCCGCATAACGGACGCCTTGCATAACGGACAATCCGCATAGCGGACGCTTTGATCGCTAAAATTTTGCCCCGCATAGTGGACAAAAACCCGCTCAGCGGCCTTCGTCCGAGACGCGTCCAATGTGCGGCCTGAGCCACGCTCACATGTTCCGCGGGTGGCATTGTTTACCAGCCAGCCTCCGCGGTAACATCCAAGCATACAATCGGAACATTTTGTATTATTACAGTGTTTTTGGTGATTTTTTTCTGGAAAATAAGTGACCATGGGCCCCAAGAAAGCTTCTAGTGCCAACCCTACAGCAATAAGGGTGAGAATTACTATGGAGATGAAGAAAAAGATCATTGATAAGTATGAAAGTGGAGTGCGTGTCTCCGAGCTGGCCAGGTTGTATAATAAACCCCAATCAACCATCGCTACTATTGGTGGTACAGCTGCTGCTGCTGCTGTATCACCGTCAGCTGCTGCTGCTGTACCACCGTCAGCTGCTCCTGCTGCTGTAGTACCGTCTGCTGCTGCTGTAGCATCATCTGCTGCTGCTGTAGCATCGTCTGCTGCTGCTGTAGCATCGTCTGTTGCTGCTGTAGCATCGTCTGTTGCTGCTGTTCCACCGTCAGCTGCTGCTGCTGCTGTAGCATCGTCTGCTGCTGCTGCTGCTGTAGCATCGTCTGCTGCTGCTGTAACATCGTCAGTTGCTGCTGTAGCATCGTCTGCTGCTGCTGTAGCATCGTCTGTTGCTGCTGTAGCATCGTCTGCTGCTGCTGCTGCTGTAGCATCGTCTGCTGCTGCTGTAACATCGTCAGCTGCTGCTGCTGCTGCTGTAGCACCGTTGTTGGTGTGGCTTATTGAGAATACCAAGAAACAATTAACCCCAGAGGATTTGCCACCCAGGATAGCCCAAAAAAGTCAGTGTCATCGAAGACTGTCTAACTTATTTCCATTGGGGTCCTTAATCTTGTCTCCCAGGATGCAACCCACACCAGTCGACTAACACCCAGGTGAACAGGGAAAATGCCTGGAACTAGTGCTCATATTGGTGAATTTAGAGCCAGCAAAGGTTGGTTTGAGAGATTTAAGAATCGTAGCGACATACACAGTGTGATAAGGCCTGTTCTGGAAGAAAATACCAAACAGGACCTACAGTACTCAGGAGGAAAAGGCACTCCCAGGACACAGTGTCTCATCAGTCATTGCTGCATCTTCAATAAAGGTAAGTGTCATTTATTCTTCATTTAGTAGAGTAGTACATGCACAATGTATATTGTGCATGTACTACTCTACTATTGTGCATGTATCCTTCTCTTTGTGTGTAGGAAAATGTATATTTCATGTGGTAAAAATTTTTTTTTCAAACTTTTGGGTGTCTTGCACGGATTAATTTGATTTCCATTATTTCTTATGGGGAAAATTCATTCACATAGCGAACATTTCGCATAACAGCCAGCCCTCTTGCACGGATTAAGGTCGCTATGCGGGGGTCCACTGTATTAGAATATGGGGCAGAAGTTTGTGGCTATAGGAGGGTGGGTGCAGGAGGAAAAAAGGAGTGATTGGTGGAATGATGAAGTAAAGGGTGTGATAAAAGAGAAAAGGTAGCTTATGAAAGGTTTTTACAAGGCAGAAATGTTATAAGAAGAGCAGAGTACGTATATGGCAAGTAAAAGAAAAGTGAAGAGAGTGGTGAGAGAGTGCAAAAGGAGAGTGGATGATAGAGTGGGAGAGGTACTGTCAAGAAATTTTAATGAAAATAAAAAATTTTTTGGAGTGAGATAAACAAGAAAGCCTAGGGAACAAATGAATTTGTCAGTTAAAAACAGAGTAGGGGAGTTAGTAGATGGGGAACTGGAGGTATAGGTAGATGGCGGGGATATTTTGAGGAACTTTTAAAAGTTGATGAAGAAAGGGAGGCGGTAATTTCATGCACTGGCCAGGGAGGTATAACATTTTTTAGGAGTGAAGAAGAGCAGGATGTGAATGTAGGGGAGGTGTGGGAGGCATTACATAGAATGAAAGGGGGTAAATTAGCTGGAACTAATGGGATCATGACAGATATGTTAAAAGCAGGGGGTATATAGTGTTGGAGTGGGTGGTATTTTTGCTTAATATATGTATGAAAGAGGGGAAGGTACCTAGGGATTGGTAGAGAGCATGTATAGTTCCTGTATATAAAGGGAAGGAGGACAAAAGAGATTGTAAAAATTATAGGGGAATAAGTTTACTGAGTTCTAGGTAGTAGGTTGGTAGACAGCAACCGCCCAGGGAGGTACTACCGTCCTGCAAAGTGAGTGGAAAATGTAAGCCTGTAATTGTTTTACATGATGGTAGGATTGCTGGTGTCCATTTTTCTGTCTCATAAACATGCAAGGTTTCAGGTATGTCTTGCTACTTCTATTCACACTTAGGTCACACTACACATACATGTCTTCTTTCAACACACCGGCCGTATCCCACCGAGGCGGGGTGGCCCAAAAGGAAAAACAAAAGTTTCTCCTTTTACATTTAGTAATATATACAGAAGAAGGGGTTACTAACCCCTTGCACCTGGCATTTTAGTCGCCTCTTACAACACTCATGGCTTACGGAGGAAGAATTCTGTTCCACTTCCGCATGCTTCCACATACATGTACAAGCATATATATATACACCCTTCTGGGTTTTCTCCTATTTTCTTTCTGGTTCTTGTTCTTGTTCATTTCCTCTTATCTCCATGGGGAAGTGGAACAGAATTCTTCCTCTGTAAGCCATGCATGTTGTAAGAGGCAACTAAAATGCCAGGAGCAAGGGGCTAGTAACCCTTTCTCCTGTATATATTACTAAATGTAAAAGGAGAAACTTTCGTTTTTCCTTTTGGGCCACCCCGCCTCGGTGGGATATGGCTGGTGTGTTGAAAGAAAGAAGTTTACTGAGTATACCAGGAAAAGTGTACTGAAGGGTTATTATTGAAAGAATTAGAGGTAAGACAGAGAGTAGGATTGTGGATGAGCAAGGAGGTTTTAGAGTGGGTAGAGGATGTGTACATTAAGTGTTTACATTGAAGCATATATGTGAACAGTATTTAGATAAAGGTAGGGAAGTTTTCATTGCATTTATGGATTTAGAAAAGACATATGATAGGAGGGTGGGGGCAGGAGGAAAGAGGAGTGATTGGTGGAATGATGAAGTAAAGGGTGTGATAAAAGAGAAAAAGGTAGCTAACGAGAGGTTTTTACAAAGCAGAAGTGTTATAAGAAGAGCAGAGTATATGGAGAGTAAAAGAAAGGTGAAGAGAGTGGTGAGAGAGTGCAAAAGGAGAGCAGATGAAAGAGTGGGAGAGGCACTGTCAAGAAATTTTAATGAAAATAAGAAAAAATTTTGGAGTGAGTTAAACAAGTTAAGAAAGCCTAGGGAAAGTATGGATTTGTCCGTTAAAAACAGAGTAGGGGAGTTAGTAGATGGGGAGAGGGAGGTATTAGGTAGATGGCGAGAATATTTTGAAGAACTTTTAAATGTTGAGGAAGAAAGGGAGGCGGTAATTTCATGCACTGGCCAGGGAGGTATACCATCTTTTAGGAGTGAAGAAGAGCAGAATGTAAGTGTGGTGGAGGTACGTGAGGCATTACGTAGAATGAAAGAGGGTAAAGCAGCTGGAACTGATGGGATCATGACAGAAATGTTAAAAGCAGGGGGGATATAGTGTTGGAGTGGTTGGTACTTTTGTTTAATAAATGTATGAAAGAGGGGAAGGTACCTAGGGATTGGCGGAGAGCATGTATAGTCCCTTTATATAAAGGTAAAGGGGACAAAAGAGATTGTAAAAATTATAGAGGAATAAGTTTACTGAATATACCAGGAAAAGTATACGGTAGAGTTATAATTGAAAGAATTAGAGGTAAGACAGAATGTAGAATTGCGGATGAGCAAGGAGGCTTCAGAGTGGGTAGGGGATGTGTAGATCAAGTGTTTACATTGAAGCATATATGTGAACAGTATTTAGATAAAGGTAGGGAAGTTTTTATTGCATTTATGGATTTAGAAAAGGCATATGATAGAGTATGAAGGAAAGAGGGAAATTATTTCCCAGTAAAAGTAGGCCTTAGACAAGGATGTGTGATGTCACTGTGGTTGTTTAATATATTTATAGATGGAGTTGTAAGAGAAGTAAATGCAAGGGTCTTGGCAAGAGGTGTGGAGTTAAAAGATAAAGAATCACACACAAAGTGGGAGTTGTCACAGCTGCTCTTTGCTGATGACACTGTGCTCTTGGGAGATTCTGAAGAGAAGCTGCAGAGATTGGTGGATGAATTTGGTAGGGTGTGCAAAAGAAGAAAATTAAAGGTGAATACAGGAAAGAGTAAGGTTATGAGGATAACAAAAAGATTAGGTGATGAAAGATTGAATATCAGATTGGAGGGAGAGAGTATGGAGGAGGTGAACGTATTCAGATATTTGGGAGTGGACGTGTCAGCAGATGGGTCTATGAAAGATGAGGTGAATCACAGAATTGATGAGGGAAAAAGAGTGAGTGGTGCACTTAGGAGTCTGTGGAGACAAAGAACTTTGTCCTTGGAGGCAAAGAGGGGAATGTATGAGAGTATAGTTTTACCAACGCTCTTATATGGGTGTGAAGCGTGGGTGATGAATGTTGCAGCGAGGAGAAGGCTGGAGGCAGTGGAGATGTCATGTCTGAGGACAATGTGTGGTGTGAATATAATGCAGAGAATTCGTAGTTTGGAAGTTAGGAGGAGGTGCGGGATTACCAAAACTGTTGTCCAGAGGGCTGAGGAAGGGTTGTTGAGGTGGTTTGGACATGTAGAGAGAATGGAGCGAAACAGAATGACTTCAAGAGTGTATCAGTCTGTAGTGGAAGGAAGGCGGGGTAGGGGTCGGCCTAGGAAGGGTTGGAGGGAGGGGGTAAAGGAGGTTTTGTGTGCGAGGGGCTTGGACTTCCAGCAGGCATGCGTGAGCGTGTTTGATAGGAGTGAATGGAGACAAATGGTTTTTAATACTTGAAGTGCTGTTGGAGTGTGAGCAAAGTAACATTTATGAAGGGATTCAGGGAAACCGGCAGGCCGGACTTGAGTCCTGGAGATGGGAAGTACAGTGCCTGCACTCTGAAGGAGGGGTGTTAATGTTGCAGTTTAAAAACTGTAGTGTAAAGCACCCTTCTGGCATGACAGTGATGGAGTGAATGATGGTGAAAGTTTTTCTTTTTCGGGCCACCCTGCCTTGGTGGGAATCGGCCAGTGTGATAATAAAAAAAAATAAATTCAGGGAAACCGGTTATTTTCATATAGTCGGACTTGAGTCCTGGAAATGGGAAGTACAATGCCTGCACTTTAAAGGAGGGGTTTGGGATATTGGCAGTTTGGAGGGATATGTTGTGTATCTTTATATGTGTATGCTTCTAAACTGTTGTATTCTGAGCACCTCTGCAAAAGCAGTGATAATGAGTGTGTGGTGAAAGTGTTGAATGATGAAAGTATTTTCTTTTTGGGGATTTTCTTTCTTTTTTGGGTCACCCTGCCTCGGTGGGAGACGACCGACTTGTTGAAAAAAAAAAAAATATGATAGAGTGGATATGGGTGTAATGTGGCAGATGTTGCAAGTATATGGAATAGATAGTAAGTTACTAAATACTGTAAAGCATTTTTATGAGGATAGTGAGACTCTGGTTAGGGTGTGTAGAAGAGAGGGAGATTACTTTCCGGTAAAAGTAGGTCTTAGACAGGGATGTGTAATGTTACCATTGTTGTTTAATATATTTATAGATGGGGTTGTAAAAGAAGTAAATCCTAGGGTGTTGAGAAGAGGGGTGGGATTAAATTATAGGGAATCAAATACAAAATGAGAGTTGATACAGTTACTTTTTGTTGATGATACAGTGCTTATGGGAGATTCTAAAGAAAAGTTGCAAAGGTTAGTGGGCGAGTTTGGGAGGGTGTGTAAAGGTAAAAAGTTGAAAGTGAACATAGATAAGAGTAAGGTGAGGAGGGTATCAAATTACTTAAAGAAAAATGGGATATCACACTGGAGAAAGGGAGTATGGAAGAAGTGAATGTTTTCAGATATTTGGGAGTTGACGTGTCAGTGGATGGATTTATGAAGGATGAGGTTAACCATAGAATTCATGGAGGAAAAAAGGTGAGTTGTGCATTGAGGTATATGTGGAGACAAAAAAACATTATCTATGGAAGCAAAGAATTAAATGTATGAAAGTATAGTGGTATCAACTCTCTTATATGGGTGTGAAGCTTGGGTTGTAAATGCTGCAATGAGGAGGCAGTTAAGATGTCCTGTCTAATGGTAATGTGTGGTGTAAATATTATGCAGAAAATTTGGTGTGTGGAAATCAGGAGGCGTGGAGTTAATAAAAGTATTAGTCAGAGGGCTGAAGAGGGGTTATTGAGGTGGTTTGGTCATTTAGAGAGCATGAATCAAAGTAGAATGACATGGAGAGCATATAAATCTGTAGGGGAAGGAAGGCAGGGTAGGGGTCATCCTTGAAAAGGTTGGAGGGAATGGGCAGAAGTTTTGTGGGTGAGGGGCTTGGACTTCCAGCAAGCATGCGTGAGCGTGTTAGATAGAAGTGAATGGAGATGAATGGTTTTTGGGACCTGACGAGCTGTTGTGTGTGAGCAGGGTAATATTTTGTCAAGGGATTCAGGAAAACCAGTTAGCCAAACTTGAATCCTGGAAAAAAAAAAAAAAACCATACCATGGGCGGAATTTGTTTGCAATCGTGTCATTACGATTTCGCTTGTCTTGAATCCTGGAAATAGGAAGTACAGTACCTGCAATTTAAGCCTTTGACTGTCGCGGCCGTATATATACGTCTTACGAGGTACTGTGTTTAACGTATATATACTCATAAATTCTAGCGGCTTCAAATCAAGCAGGAGATAGCTGGTAGGCCCACATGTGAGAGAATGGGTCTGTGTGATCAGTGTGCACCATATAAAAAAAATCCTGGAGCACGCAGTGCATAATAAGAAAAAAAAAACTACGACCATTTTTTTTAATTAAAATGCCGACTTTGTGGTCTATTTTCGTATAGTATTTATGGTTGTATTCTCATTTTCTTGGTCTCATTTGATAGAATGGAAAACATATTATAGAAGTAGAGGTGATTTTGATTGATTTTACTATAAAAAGAACCTGGAAATGGAGCTCAAAGTAGGGGAAATGTTTGATTTTTGCCGATGTTCAAAAGTAAACAAATGATGTCATTGTCCAATAAATGTCCAACTAGCCATTCCAATATGCAGTCATGAATGGGTTGATGTTATTTATACAATTATTACAGTATTGCAGTAGTCTGCATAATAGTAAGTCTTCTATTTTTTGTTTGAATAAAAATTAAAAATAGAAAGCAAGAGTAATATCAGAGGGGCCTGGAGACATGACTGATGAACAAAGAAAATGTTATTTTAGAGCCAGGAATGTCTGCATTGTTCATTCTGGACCTTATTTTGAAATTGTCATATTTTTTTAATTTTCGTGAAATTGGCCAAACTGCAAATTTCTGACCACATTATTGGGTAGTTGAAATTGGTAAATGGGCAGTTTCTTGTACTCAATCGATAGAAAAAATGGAGTTCTAAAGAAGTAGCTATGAGTTTGGTCGACTGGATCAATGGAATTAGCTGAAAATAGGGCTCAAAGTGGGTGAAATCGCCAATTTGTAAATATCGCCGAGGTCGCTAACTTAGCGAGATCATAATTCCGTCAGTTTTCCATCAAATTTCGTTTTTTTGGTGTCATTACAATCGGGAAAAGATTCTCTTATCATTTCTTAAGAATTTTTTTTTTTTTTTTTGAAATTTTGCGACACCAGGAGACACCTCAGGATTGGGGGTTGCGACAGTCAAAGGGTTAAAGGAGGGGTTTGGGATAATTCTCAGTTTGGAGTGACTATCTAAACTGTCGTATCTGGGCGCCTCTGCAAAGACAGTGATTATGTACAAGTGATGGTGAAAATGTTGACTGATAGTGAAAGTTTTTTTTTTCTTTTTGGGTTTTTCTTTGTGTTGGATCACCCTGCCGTGGTGCGAAATAGTTGAAGTGTTGAGACAAAAAAAAAAAGTCTGTCGAGGATACCTGGTAAAGTGTATGGTAATCATTGTTGAAAGAATTAAGAGTAAGATGGAGAGTAGGAAAACAGATGAACAAGGAGGCTTTAGGAAAGGTAGGGGGTGTGCAGTTCAAGTGCTTATAGTGAAACATAGGAGAACAGTATTTAAATAAGGGTAATGAGGTTTCTGTGGCATTTATGGATTTGGAAAAGGCGTATGATAGGGTGGATGGGGGGAAATGTGGCAGATGTTGCAAATGCATGGAATAGGAGGTAGGCTGCTGAAAGCAGTGAAGAGTTTTTACAAGGATAGTGAGACTCTAGTTAGAGTATGTAGGAGAGAGGGAGATTGTTTCCCAGTAAAAGTAGGCCTTCGACAAGAATGACTGATGTCACCATGGTTGTTTAATATATTTATAGATGGGGTTGTAAGAAAAGTCGATGCTCAGATGTTGGCAAGAGGTGTGGGGTTAAAAGATAAAGACAACATAAAGTGGGAGTTGTCACAGTGCTCTCTGCTGTTAACACTGTGCCTTTGGGAGATTCTGAAGAGAAGTTGCAGAGATTGGTGGATGAGTTTGGTAGGGTATGCACAAGAAAAAATTAAAAGTGAATATAGAAAGAGTAAGGTGATGAGTATAACAAAAAAATTAGGTTAGGAAAGATTGGGTATCAGATTGGAGGGAGAGAGCATGGAGGAGGTGAATGTATTCAGATATTTAGGAGTGGATGTGTCAATGAAAGATGAAGTGAATCATAGAACTGATGAGGGGAAAAAGGTGAGTGGTTTACTTAGGAGTATGTGGGGACAAAGAAGTTTGTCCAAGGAAGCAAAGAGGGGAATGTATGAGAGTACAGTTATATTAATGCTCGTATATGTGTGTGAAACATGGGTGGTGAATGTTGCAACAAGGACAAGGCTGGAGGCAGTGGAGATAACATGTCTGAGGGCAATGTGTGGTGTGAATATAATGAAGAGAATTTATAGTTTGGAAATTATGAGGTGTGGGATTACCAAAATTATTATGCAGAAGGCTGAGAAGTGGCTGTTGAGGTGGTTCGGACATGTAGAGAGGACAAAACAAAATAGTATGACTTAGAGTGTATAAATCTGTACTGGAGGGAAGGCAGGGTAGGGATCGGCCTAGGAAAGGTTGGAGGGAAGGGGTAAAAAGAGGTTGTGTGTGCAAGGGGCTTTGACTTCCAGCAAGCATGCGTGAGCGTGTTAGATAGGAGCAAATGGAGACGAATGGTTTTTATTACTTGACATGCTGTTGGAGTGTGAACAAGTTATCATTTATGAAGGGAGTCAGGGAAACCGGCAGCTGGACTTGAGTCCTGGAGATGGGAAGTACAGTGTCTGCACTCTGAAGGCAGGATGTTAATGTTGCAGTTTTATAACTGTAATGTAAGCACATCTCTGGCAAGACAGTGATGGAGTGAATGATAATGAAAGTTTTTCTTTTTCGGACAACCCTACCTTGGTGGGAGAAGGCCGATGTGTTAATAAAAAAATCTTTTAGGCTACCTAGTAGCATCCAAGATTGACCAATAAACCACCCTAAAAATTCTAAAAATTTGCTATTTTAACCCTTAAACTGTCCAAATGTAGATCTACATTTTTTCAACATTTGAAAGTATGTAAAAGAACGTAATCTTTTTTTTTTTTTTTTTTTTTTTTTTTACATTTGAAAGTGTGTAAAAAAAAACTTTGATCTACATTTTTTTGTTATATTTGAAAAAGTAACAAAATGTAGATCTACTTTTGGAGCACTACGCATGTGAACGTAGATCTATGTTTGGACAGTTTAAGGGTTAATGAAAATGCAGGGTCAGATATTAGGTGTCCCATCATGCACTAAGTGAAGCAGGATTTTTTCTAATGCTATGCACACCCATTTGCTCAGGTCTAGGCCAAAATTTGCCACTCAACAAATTTGAGAGTGCTTTGAATTTTATGTACATCAACTGTACTGAAACTGATCCTAGCAACAAAGATCTACATGACCAACAGTTTAGTAGTTGAATATCATAACTGTATTCATATGATTGACAACAGTAAGAAATTACCTTGAGGAACTTTGATATTCCAGCAAATGCATGAGAGAAACTTTTGGAGCCAAGATGAAGCAAAGTCTGAACAAAGACTTGAATCTGAAGAGGGTTATAGGGTGGATCTGTCTCGTCATTTTCCCGCAGTGGGTTTGGAAGTTCGTTGAGCACTTGCAGAACTTCATTTCCTGTTCCCTTCGCTCGAATCACATTTTCAAGTTGATGAGCAGCATCGGCACCTGGTATATCACCTGAAACATTAAAAAAATCAGAATTGTATAATTGTATTCATTAAAACTACTATGACTACTACTAACAACACTACTACTACTACTACCAAGTAACTTTTACAAGGGGGTTCAGGGAGACCTTATCTTTGATATACCTTTAGCGAGTTCCAAGTTTTTCTATTCCCAGAACCTGGCCTTGGGCCAAGCTCATCTGGTGTTTGCCTGGTCAACCAGGCTGGTGTTGTTGCTGACCCACTGGCACACCTATTCTTTACAACATAAGCATCAGTGAGACAAAAAGATACATTTTTTTTTCAACAAGTCGGCCATCTCCCACCAAGGCAGGGTGACCCAAAAAGAATGAAAATTCCCAAAAAGAAAATATTTTCATCATCATTCAACACTTTCACCTCACTCATACATAATCACTGTCTTTGCAGAGGTGCTCAGATACGACAGTTTATAAGTCCCTCCAAACTGTCAATATCCCAAACCCCTCTTTTAACCCTTTGAGGGTTTTGGTCGTACTAGTACGTCTTACGCGTAGGGGTTTTTGACGTACTAGTACTCATAAATTCTAGCGGCCTCAAATCTAGTGGGAGAAAGCTGGTAGGCCTTCATATGAAAGAATGGGTCTATGTGGTCAGTGTGCACAGTCTAAAAAAAATCCTGCAGCACACAGTGCATAATGAGAAAAAAAAAACTTTGACCATTTTTTTTAATAAATCAGCGACTTTGCAGTGTATTTTCGTATGGTATTTATTGTTGTATTCTAGTTTTCTTGGTCTCATTTTATAGAATGGAAGACATATTACAGAAATTGAGATGATTTTGACTGGTTTTACAATGAAAGGTGCCTTGAAATTGAGCTCAAAGTAGCAGAAATGTTCGATTTTTACCAAACTTCAAAAGTAAACAAATCGTGCCAAGCGTGCAATACACGTCAACTGGTGAGTCTAATATTCTTTCACAAGTGCACCAATAATATTTATACCATTTTTTACACTAATGCAGTAGTCTGCATAACAGTAAATCTTATATTTTTTGTGAAAATAAAAATTCAAAGTGGAAAGCAAAAGAATATAAGAGGGGCCTTGAGACGTGACTAATGACTAGAGGAAATGTCATTTTAGTGCCAGGAATGTCTTTCTTGTTTATTCTGGACCCTATTCGGAAATTGGCATCTTTAGAAATTTGTGTGAAATTGGCAAAATTGCTAAATTCTGACCACTGTACTGGATAGTTGAATTTCATAAATGGGTGGTTTCTTGCACCCATTCGATAGAAAAAATGGAGTTCTAGCGAAATATTCATGTTTTTTGTCGACTAGTACAGTGAAATTGGCCGAAAATGGGGCTCAAAGTGGGCAAAATCGCCGATGCGTAAACATCGCCGAGACCGCTAACTTTGCGAGAGCATAATTCCTTGAGTTTTCTATCAAATTTCAAACTTTTGGTATCTTTATGATCGGGAAAAGATTCTCTATCTTTTCATAAGAGAAAATAATTTTTTTTTTTTTTTAAATTTGGCCGACCCTGAGAACGAGTTTCGGAGAGGGCCTGTCGACCCTCAAAGGGTTAAAGTGCAGGCATTGTACATCCCAGTTCCAGAACTCAAGTCCGGCTAAGCGGTTTCCCTAAATCCCTTCACTAAATATTACCCTGCTCACACCCCAACAGCTTGTCAGGTCCCAAAAACCATTCGTCTCCATTCACTCCTATATAACATGCTCACACATGCTTGCTTGAAGATACATCTTGACCACAATTGTACCTTTCCACTGGCAAAGTCATGATCATGGTGAAACAAACATGTTTCTGTTGCTATTATTTGCATCAAGGGTTCATGAAAATTAAGTTCAAAGAAATCAAGTTCGGTGGCAATGTTCCTGTGGGTATAGTTAGGCTGCATTCTACTGATGCTCCATGGTCAAATAATTATCACTATCACTATACACAGTGTTATTCACTAATTTTTGCAAGAGAGCCACTTCAGTTGAACACATTGATTGAGAGAGCCGCAGCTACTGCAAGTTAGCATAACTCAACTAAATTAAGTAGTACTGAGCTGCTAGTGAAATATAGGAAATGAGAAAAATTAGACATGGTAATATTAGCCTGCATATCTTGTTATTGGCGGCTCGCAAGCCGCGCAATGAATACCATTGACTATACACCAGAAGGTGAAAATCCACATCACTATCATTACTACTCACATCTGAGCTCAAACCAAGGGAGAGTGTAAGCTTTCACATGTGGTGTAGATGTGTTGTGTAATCATTGACCACAGAGGTGGAAAGCTGTGGGTCATTGGAATTTTTAAAACTATTTCCATTATTTTGATTGTTGCCTTTGGTCACCATACATTTGAATCCAGAGAATTAATCCTTTCAGGGTTCGTGCCATACTAGTATGGCTTGCACGCCAGGGTTGATGCCGTACAAGTACACATAAATTCTAGTGCCTTCAAATCTAGCGAGAGAAAGCTGGTAGGACTACATATGAAAGAATGGGTCTATGTGATCAGTGTGTACAGTATAAAAAAAAATATCCTGCAGCACACAGTACATAATGAGAAAAAAAAAAACTCCGACCAAGTTTTTGGTTTAAAACAGCGACTTTGCAGTGTATTTTCGTATACTATTTATGGTTGTATTCTAGTTTTCTTGGTCTCATTTTATAGAATGGAAGACATATTACAGAAATTGAGATGATTTTGATTGGTTTCACAAAGAAAAGGACCTTGAAATTGAGCTCAAAGTAGCAGAAATGTTCGATTTTTGCTAAAGTTCAGAAGTAAACAAATCATGCCAAGCGTCCAATACACATCAACTGGTAGCCTAATATTCTTTCACAAGTGTGCTGATATTATTTATACCATTTCTACACTAATGCAGTACACTGCATAACAGTAAATCTTCTATTTTTTGTGAGAATAAAAGTTCAAAGTGGAAAGCAAAAGAAATGTAACAGAGGCCTGGGGACATGACTAATGAACAGAGGAAATGTTATTTTAGTGCCAGTAATGTCTGTCTAGTTTATTCTGAACCCTATTTGGAAACTGGCATCTTCTGAAATTTGTGTGATATTGGCAAAATTGCCACTTTCTGACCACTTTATTGGATAGCTGAAATCGGTAAATGGGTGGTTTCTTGTACTCAATCGATAGAAAAAAATGGAGTTCTAGTGAAATAGTAATGCTTTTTGTTGACTGCTACATTGGAACTGGCCGAAAATAGGACTCAAATTGGGCGAAATCGCCGATGCGTAAACATTGTAGAGACAACTAACCTCACGAGAGCATAATTCCGTAAGTTTTCCATCAAATTTCTTACTTTTGGTGTCATTATGATCAGGAAAAGATTCTCTAACATTTCACAAGAAAAAATATTTATTTTTTTTCAAAAAATTTCTGACCCCGAGAACAAGTTTAGGAGAGGGCCTGCCGACCCTGAAAGGGTTAATCCTTGAAATCAATATCCTTGTTGCTGGAGCTGTAAGTGGGGGAATAATACATGTTGAATTCACCTGGGAGTGAAAGTACTGCATTGGTGTGGCATGGTGGACAATGGAATACTAGGAAGGTACTCCCATAATGCAATGCACAACTCCATTTTTTTTTTTTTTTTTTTGTAAATTTCACACACTGACTATGCAGACCCATTTTCTCAAGCCTAGGCCTACCAAGCCTCTCATACCAAATTTGAGGCTACTAGATTTCATGTGTAGATCTACATAAGTGATACTGGCTTCACTAATGTAAATATACATGGAAGACACTGAAAGGGTTAAGAAGGGGTCAGCACACTTCTGGAAAGACAGCAAATGAGTGGATGTTGGTAAATGTGTTTTCTTCTTTAGGTCACCCAGGCTGTGATGAATATGAGGGGCAGTAGGTTTCCAGCAACAACAGCCTGGGTGACCCAGCAATCACCCGGTGATTGGCCGATGGTTGGGTTCTGGGAGTAGAAAAACTCTGAGAACTCATCAAAAGTATATCAAAGGTATCCTGCCTTGGCAGGAGATGGCTCTCAAGTTAAAAAAATAAGTAAATAATTTTTTTTTTATTAACACATCGGCCGTTTTCCACCGAGGCAAGGCAACCCGAAAAACAACACCCACTTTCATCATTATTCACTCCATCACTGTCTTGCCAAAGGTATGCCAACACTACAGTTAAAAAACTGCAACATATCAACACCTCTACTTCAGAGTGCAGCAACTGTACTTCCCACCTCCAGGGCTCAAGTCCAGCTAAACGGTTTTCCCAAATCCCTTCATGAATGTTACTTTGCTCACACTCCAACAGCACGTCAAGGCATAAAAATCATTATTCATCTTCACTTGCTCCTATATAACATGCTCATGCACACTTGTTGGAAGTCAAAGCCCTTCACACAAAACCTCCTTTAATCCCCCCTCCCTCCAACTTTTACTAGGATGAACCCTACCCCACCTTCCTTCCACTACAGATTTACATGTCCTCCAAGTCATTCTATTTTGTTCTATCCTCTCTAAATGTCTGAACCACTTCAACAACCCTTCCTCTGCCCTCTGGATAATACTTTTAGACACCCCACACCACCACCTAATCTCCAAGCTTATATTCACACTTCATACTGCCCTCAGACACAATATTTCCACTGCCTCCAGCCTTTTCCTTGTTACAATATTCACCACCCATGCTTCACACCCATATAAGAGCATTGGTACCACTATACTCTTATGTATTCCCCTCTCTGCTTCCATGGGTAACGTTCTGTCTCCACAGATGCCTCAGTGCTCCACTCACCTTTTTCCCCTCGTCAATTCTATGATTCACCTCGTCTCTCACAGACCCATCTGCTTGACACGTCCATTCCCAAATATCTGAATACATCCACTTCCTCCATACTCTCTCCAATCTGGATACCCAATCTTTCATTACCTAAATTTTTTGTTATGCTCATCACCTTGCTCTTTCCTATGTTCACTTTTAATTTCCTTCTTATTCATACCCTTCCAAACTCGTTCACCAACCTCTGCAACTGCTCTTCAGTATCTCTCAGAAGCACAGTGTCATCAGCGAAATGCAACTGTGACAACTCCCACTTTGTGTAAGATTCTTTATCTCTTAATCCCACACCTCTTGACAACACTAATGATAATACTATGAAGAAAGGGTGGGGAAGTTGCATTTGGATGGTAATCTGAATTGTGATGTCAGTACATTTCTGGAAAGTGAGACTGCATAGAGGATGGTGAATGTCTTTTCTTCTTTGGGCCACCCTGCCTTGGCAGAAGGTGGCCATTGAAGTAAAATGACAACTACGACAATGTAGTAAAACCTACAGAAAAAACATATTATTACCTAGGGGCTTGGACATCTAACAGGAGTGGAGGCAAGTGGTTTTATGATTTAACTTGCTGTTAGAGTATGAGCAAAGTAATAAACATGAAGGGATTCAGGAGGAAACCTGTTAGCTGGACTCGAGTCTTGGAGCTGGTAAGTACAGTTCTTGCGCCCCAGAAGAGGAGTGGGATGTTGCAATTCAGAATGTTATCTGAGCTGTGATGTCAGCATGCTTCTAGAAAAAAAGTGATTGAATGAATAACAAAAGTTCTTCGTCTTTTTCTGGGTCACCCTACATTGGTGAGAGATGGCTAGTAAAAACATTTTGATCTATCCTAGACCCTCATATCAAAGAAGGGAATGTATGAAAGTATAGTAGTACCAACACTCTTATATGGATGAGAAGCTTGGGTTGTAAATGCTGCAGCGAGGAGGCGGTTGGAGGCAGTGGAGATGTCCTGTCTAAGGGCAATGTGTGGTGTAAATATTATGCAGAAAATTCGGAGTGTGGAAATTAGAAGGTGTAGAGTTAATAAAAGTATTAGTCAGAGGGCTGAAGAGGGTTTGTTGAGGTGGTTTGGTCATTTAGAGAGAATGGATCAAAGTAGAATGACATGGAGAGTGTATAAATCTGTAGGGGAAGGAAGGCGGGGTAGGGGTCATCCTCGAAAAGGTTGGAGGGAGGGGGTAAAGGAGGTTTAGTGGGCGAGGGGCTTGGACTTCCAGCAAGCGTGCGTGAGCATGTTAGATAGGAGTGAAAGGAGACGAATGGTATTTGGGACCTGACGAGCTGTTGGAGTGTGAGCAGGGTAATATTTAGTGAAGGGATTCAGGGAAACCGGTTATTTTTATATAGCCGGACTTGAGTCCTGGAAATGGGAAGTACAATGCCTGCACTTTAAAGGAGGGGTTTGGGATATTGGCAGTTTGGAGGGATATGTTGAGTATCTTTATACGTATTTGCTTCTAAACTGTTGTATTCTGAGCACCTCTGCAAAAACAGTGATTATGTGTGAGCAAGGTGAAAGTGTTGAATGATGATGAAAGTCTTTTCTTTCTGTGAATTTTCTTTCTTTTTGGGTCACCCTGCCTCGGTGGGAGACGGCCAACTTGTTAAAAAAAAAATAATCGAAACCGTTCCAGCCACTGTACTGTGACTTTCATTCATGTTTAACAACACTAAATAGACTCTAGACCTGTCAAATAAAAGAAAGTTCATGAAATTCTTGAAACCTCTTTTTTTGTTTTCCTTCCAGAAAAAGGAAGTGCATTCATCATCATTCATTCAACAGCCATCTTGCCAGAAGTGTGAAGATGATCACAATTGAAATAACCCTTTGAAATGCAACATTCCCGACCCCTCTTTCAGAGTGCAAGCACTGTACTTCCCACCTTCAGCACTCAAGTCCAGATAACTGCCTTCCCTGAATCCTTTCATAAATACAGTATTACCTTTTCTCACACTCCAACAGCACCATCAGGCCATAAAAACCACTCGTCTCCACTCATTCCTATCTAACACACTAACAGAAGCATGCTGGCTGCTTATGCCCCTAGCACTCAAAACCATCTTTACCCTTTTCATCCAATATTTCAATAAATATTTTGCAAAGCTTTCAACTCCATTAATTTTCTCACTTCCTCAGAATATCTCCTGACAAATAAAAATTCATTTCATTTAGAGACAAAAAAAACTGCTACTCTGTTTTATTCTACTGAAACTTTCTTACATTCATTACCTAAGGAAAATTTGTTTTAGAGATCATTAATTCAGTACCATCCTTTATAATCATTAAGATAATTTAAACAAAATATGTGACCACAAACATTCTTGAATTATCAAGCTGGGATTACTTACTAGCATCAGCATTTGCATATTTGTATATAGGTTCTGGTTTGTGCGGTACAAAACAGTCAAACTGCTCAGGAACAACTTCTGCAATTCTCTGGCGGTATGACAACCTGGAAACAAATTTCAAAAATTAGTCTGATTTAAATTAGCTGAATATATGATACCAAAATTCTTTCCATTTATGTACAAAAGCATGAGCAGGTGGCCCTGCATGGATTTTTCTACAGAACATCAAAGTACAATAAAAATGAAGTTCAACAGTCAACATGATACAAATAATTAATTTGTTTTTTTTGACACATTGGCCTTTTCCCAACAAGGCAGGGTAATCCAAAAAGAAAGGAAAACCCAAAAAGAAAGAAAAAGCTTTCATCATCATTCAACACTTTTACCATCACTCATACGTAATCACTGTCTTTGCAGAAGTGCTCAGATACGACAGTTTGGATGTCCTTCCAATATCCCAAACCCTCAAGTCCAGCTAACCAGTTTCCCTGAATCCCTTCATAAAATATTACCCTGCTCACACTCCAACAGCTCGTCAGGTCCCAAAAACCATTCATCTCCATTCATTCTTATCTAACCTGCTCACACATGCTTGCTGGAAGTCCAAGCCCCTTGCCCACAAAACCCCCTTTTACCCCCTCCCTCCAACCTTTTCAAGGACGACCCCCAACTCCAGCTTCCTTTCCCTACAGATTTATATGCTCTCAAAGTCATTCTCTGATCCATTCTCTCTAAATGATCAAACCACCTCAACAACCCCTCTTCAGCCCTCTGACTAATATTTTTAGTAACTCTACACCTCCTCCTAATTTCCACACCACAAATTCTCTGCATAAAATTTACACCACACATTGCCCTTAGACACGACATCTCCACTGTCACCAGCTTCCTCAATGCAGCATTTACAACCCATGCTTCACACCCATATAAAAGTGTTTGTACCACTATACTCTCATACATTCCCTTCTTTGTCTCCATGGATAACATTTTATTGTCTCCACAGATACCTCAATGCACCACTCAGCTTTTTCCCTTCATCAGTTATACAGTTAACCTCAGCCTTCATAAACCCATCTGCTGACAGGTCAACTCCCAAATATCTGAAAACATTTACTTCTTCCATACCCCCTCCCTCCAATGTGATATCCAATTTTTCTTTATCTAAATTGTTTAATACCCTCATCACCTTACTCTTATCTATGTTCACTTTTAACTTTCTATCTTTACACACCCTCTCAAACTCATCCACTAACCTTTGCAACTTTTCTTTAGAACCCCCAAAAGCACAGCATCCTCAGCAAAAAGTAAGTGTCACCTCCCATATTTTATTTCATTCTGCTATTCTCAGGTGCTAAAGTGTAATAAGTTCACTATTTTGCCATTATATTATATCATAGTTACTATCTATCCATTGAACTTTGTTTACCATTACTTAATGTAGTCCCTTATATATTTTCTCCTTTATTTTAGCTTTATATAACAACCTTAGTTCATATATTCACAATTGTTAAAATAACCAAGGTGCTACTCATGGTGCTAAAGTGTAATAAGTCCACTATTTTGCCATTACAGTGGAACCTCTACTTGCAAGCGTGTCCACGTGCGAGTTTTTCCAAATACGAGCAGTCGATGGGTCGATTTTTTGCTTCCATATGCAAGCAAAATTTCCACAAGCGAGCAGACCTCAAGGCAGGTTCCTTGTCACTGGTGAGGGGCTCTTGCTCTTGATCTCGGGAATTGTATCTCAGTTGTTTGTTGGACTATCTTATTGAAACTTGGGCAATGTATGATGGAAAGATGCTTCTTAACGTACACCAAAAATGAAAAAAATCTAAGCATAAATAATGGAGTTCACTTCTCAGCAATTAGCCACCCCTTAACGGTAATTTTGAATGGTTTTTATGGTTGTATTCTCGTTTTTTTTTGGTCTCATTTGATAGAATGGAAGATATATTACAGAAATAGATAGTCTTAATCTAGGGTGAGGCGAGTAGTATTTATTGTAAGAAATCAAGTGTGGTATGTATGGTAGTCAGCCAGGCTACCATACCAGGCCACCCCACCTACACATAATATTCTATTACATGTAAGCATCCCAGAGCGATAAAATGCATATACAGTTTACTCATTACTTACCTTAAAATATTTATAGTCTTAATCTAGGGTGAGATGAGTAGCATTTATTGTAAAAAATCAAGTGTG
Source organism: Cherax quadricarinatus (assembly GCF_038502225.1). Lineage (NCBI taxonomy): Eukaryota > Metazoa > Arthropoda > Malacostraca > Decapoda > Parastacidae > Cherax > Cherax quadricarinatus. Next base: position 19,489,647 of record NC_091294.1, read on the forward strand.
GTATGTATGGTAGCCAGCCAGGCTACCATACCAGGCCACCCCACCCACACAATATTCTATGATATTTAAGCATCCCAGAGCGATAAAATGTATATATAGTTCACTCATTACTTACCCTAAAATATTTGTAGTCTTAATGTAGGGTCAGGAGTAAGTAAATGAGATAAATCGAATAAATGAGAGAGAGAAAGAATGAGTGCATGAGAGAGGACAGGAGCAGAGTTATGTAAACAAACCAGGCGAAGGTAAGTTTTGTAAACAAACAAAGTGTACACGTCTGGTTTGTGTGCAAGTTACATTGTGTACAGGTTGTCTCTACATTGATACGGTAGAATAAATAAAGAAGAACACTCCCATTCTCATGTAACATCATTTTGAGAAGAAATGACACTCTGAGTGAAGGCAATGGAAATAAGCCACTCTGACTTTTTTGGGTTATTCTAGGTTCTCTACACACAAGCTGTTATGTATGATAATCTATGTAACTGTATTTGTGTATACCTGAATAAACTTACATGCATACAAAAGGAATAATTTTCTACAGTTACCCCCAGTAACACATTTTCTCTTATGTTAGATTAGAGAAAATGTTATTCTTGCCGTCACTTGTACACGTTATCTGGCTACCACATCTCATATTTATGTTTATTTATTCTATTGCGGGGTGTATTTATCATCTTTATATGTTATGTATCATGTTTATTATATAATTTTGAAAAAAATATCATGGATGGATTAATGAAAATGTGTATATTAACGTAATATATGACATTTAATGAGACTCGGTGATTATTATCATCATTATTCATATGACGTCTGGAGACACAAGACACTCTTACTGAGTATGTACCTGCATGCCAGCACAGTATGTAAGTTTATTTAAGTACAGATAGTAGTTTGGTAGACAGCAACCACCCAGGGAGGTACTACCGTCCTGCCAAGTGAGCGTAAAACGAAAGCCTGTAATTGTTTTACATGATGGTAGGATTGCTGGTGTCTTTTGTCTGTCTCATAAATATGCAAGATTACAGGTACGTCTTGCTACTTCTACTCACACTTAGGTCACACTACACATACATGTACACGTTTATTTATACACACTCATCTGAGTTTTCTTTGATTTTATCTTAATAGTTCTTGGTCTTATTACTTTTCCTTTTATATCCATGGGGAAGTGGAATAAGAATCTTTCCTCCGTAAGCCATGCGTGTTGTAAAAGTCAACTAAAATGCCGGGAACAATGGGCTAGTAACCCCTTTTCCTGTAAAGATTACTAAAAAGAAGAAGAAGAAAATTGTCAAAGTGGGAAGTCTGAATGTGCGTGGAAGTTGTGCAAATGATAAGAAAGAGATGATTGTGGATGTTATGAATGAGAAGAAACTGGATGTCCTGGCTTTAAGTGAAACAAAGCTGAAGGGGGTGGGAGAGTTTCAATGGAGAGGAATAAATGGGATTAGGTCAGGGGTTTCAAATAGAGTTAGAGCTAAAGAAGGAGTAGCAATAATGTTGAAGGATAAGCTATGGCAGGAAAAGAGGGACTACAAATGTATAAATTCAAGGATTATGTGGAGTAAATTAAAGATTGGATGTGAAAAGTGGGTTATAGTAAGCGTGTATGCACCTGGAGAAGAGAGAAGTGTAGAGGAGAGAGAGAGATTCTGGGAAATGTTGAGTGAATGCGTGGGGAGTTTTGAATCAAGTGTGAGAGTAATGGTGGTTGGGGATTTCAATGCTAAAGTGGGTAAAAATGTTATGGAGGGAGTAGTAGGTAAATTTGGGGTGCCAGGGGTAAATGTAAATGGGGAGCCTTTAATTGAGCTATGTGTAGAAAGAAATTTGGTAATAAGTAATACATATTTTATGAAAAAGAGGATAAAAAAATATACAAGGTATGATGTAGCACATAATGAAAGTAGTTTGTTAGATTATGTATTGGTGGATAAAAGGTTGATGGGTAGGCACCAGGATGTACATGTTTATAGACGGGCAACTGATATATCGGATAATTATTTAGTTGTAGCTACAGTTAGAGTAAGAGGTAGATGGGAAAAGAGGAAGGTGGCAACAACAAGTAAGAGGGAGGTGAAAGTGTATAAACTAAGGGAGGAGGAAGTTTGGGCGAGATATAAGCGACTATTGGCAGAAAGGTGGGCTACTGCAAAGATGAGTAGTGGGGGGGCTGAAGAGGGTTGGTATAGTTTTAAAAATGCAGTATTAGAATGAGGGGCAGAAGTTTGTAGTTATAGGAGGGTGGGGGCAGGAGGAAAGAGGAGTGATTGGTGGAATGAAGAACTAAAGCGTGTGATAAAAGAGAAAAAGGTAGGTTACGAGAGGTTTTTACAAAGCAGAAGTGTTATAAGAAGAGCAGAGCATATGGAGAGTAAAAGAAAGGTGAAGAGAGTGGTGAGAGAGTGCAAAAGGAGAGCAGATGAAAGAGTGGGAGAAGCACTGTCAAGAAATTTTAATGAAAATAAGAAAAAATTTTGGAGTGAGTTAAACAAGTTAAGAAAGCCTAGGGAAAGTATGGATTTGTCCGTTAAAAACAGAGTAGGGGAGTTAGTAGATGGGGAGAGGGAGGTATTAGGTAGATGGCGAGAATATTTTGAGGAACTTTTAAATGTTGAGGAAGAAAGGGAGGCGGCAATTTCATGCACTGGCCAGGGAGGTATACCATCTTTTAGGAGTGAAGAAGAACAGAATGTAAGTGTGGTGGAGGTACGTGAGGCATTACGTAGAATGAAAGGGGGTAAAGCAGCTGGAACTGATGGGATCATGACAGAAATGTTAAAAGCAGGGGGGGATATAGTGTTGGAGTGGTTGGTACTTTTGTTTAATAAATGTATAAAAGAGGGGAAGGTACCTAGGGATTAGCGGAGAGCATGTATAGTCCCTTTATATAAAGGGAAAGGGGACAAAAGAGATTGTAAAAATTATAGAGGAATAAGTTTACTGAGTATACCAGGAAAAGTATACGGTAGAGTTATAATTGAAAGAATTAGAGGTAAGACAGAATGTAGAATTGCGGATGAGCAAGGAGGCTTCAGAGTGGGTAGGGGATGTGTAGATCAAGTGTTTACATTGAAGCATATATGTGAACAGTATTTAGATAAAGGTAGGGAAGTTTTTATTGCATTTATGGATTTAGAAAAGGCATATGATAGAGTGAATAGAGGAGCAATGTGGCAGATGTTGCAAGTATATGGAATAGGTGGTAAGTTACTAAATGCTGTAAAGAGCTTTTATGAGGATAGTGAGGCTCAGGTTAGGGTGTGTAGAAGAGAGGGAGAATACTTTCCTGTAAAAGTAGGTCTTAGACAGGGATGTGTAATGTCACCATGGTTGTTTAATATATTTATAGATGGGGTTGTAAAAGAAGTAAATGCTAGGGTGTTCGGGAGAGGGGTGGGATTAAATTATGGGGAATCAAATTCAAAATGGGAATTGACACAGTTACTTTTTGCTGATGATACTGTGCTTATGGGAGATTCTAAAGAAAAATTGCAAAGGTTAGTGGATGAGTTTGAGAATGTGTGTAAAGGCAGAAAGTTGAAAGTGAACATAGAAAAGAGTAAGGTGATGAGGGTATCAAATGATTTAGATAAAGAAAAACTGGATATCAAATTGGGGAGGAGGAGTATGGAAGAAGTGAATGTTTTCAGATACTTGGGAGTTGACGTGTCGGCGGATGGATTTATGAAGGATGAGGTTAATCATAGAATTGATGAGGGAAAAAAGGTGAGTGGTGCGTTGAGGTATACGTGGAGTCAAAAAACGTTATCTATGGAGGCAAAGAAGGGAATGTATGAAAGTATAGTAGTACCAACACTCTTATATGGATGTGAAGCTTGGGTGGTAAATGCAGCAGCGAGGAGACGGTTGGAGGCAGTGGAGATGTCCTGTCTAAGGGCAATGTGTGGTGTAAACATTATGCAGAAAATTCGGAGTGTGGAAATTAGGAGAAGGTGTGGAGTTAATAAAAGCATTAGTCAGAGGGCAGAAGAGGGGTTGTTGAGGTGGTTTGGTCATTTAGAGAGAATGGATCAAAGTAGAATGACATGGAAAGCATATAAATCCATAGGGGAAGGAAAGAGGGGTAGGGGTCGTCCTCGAAAGGGTTGGAAAGAGGGGGTAAAGGAGGTTTTGTGGGCGAGGGGCTTGGACTTGCAGCAAGCGTGCATGAGCGTGTTAGATAGGAGTGAATGGAGACGAATGATACTTGGGACCTGACGATCTGTTGGAGTGTGAGCAGGGTAATATTTAGTGAAGGGATTCAGGGAAACTGGTTATTTTCATATAGTCGGACTTGAGTCCTGGAAATGGGAAGTACAGTACAATGCCTGCACTTTAAAGGAGGGGTTTCAGATATTGGCAGTTTGGAGGGATATGTTGTGTATCTTTATACATATATGCTTCTAAACTGTTGTATTCTGAGCACCTCTGCAAAAGCAGTGACAATGTGTGAGTGTGGTGAAAGTGTTGAATGATGATGAAAGTATTTTCTTTTTGGGGATTTTCTTTCTTTTTTGGGTCACCCTGCCTCGGTGGGAGACGACCGACTTGTTGAAAAAAAAAAAAAATACATAAGTATAATTATCAGAGTACTGTATATATAAATATGAAATAACTTTTAAAAACACTTAAAATTTTGGAGTTTCCAGACATAATGGAGAGACTTAGTGCTTACGGATCTCACAGAGAATGTAAACAAACCGGGTGGGGCGCGGTGACCGTATTAGAAAGTCAGGTGGGGGGAGCCGTATAGCGAGTTTTGGTCATAATTTGAAATGACCGTATTAGCGGAACGCCGTAAAGAGGGGCCCTACTGTATAATAATGTACTACATATAATAATTATAATAATAGACAGCTTCAGAAGGCCATCACTAGATGGCAGTGTTTACCACAACAAAGAGGAGCGGTTGTGGCCACCTCCACCTGTTACACAATGACATATTTTATTCATTCTAGAGTATATATCGTGTTTCTATCTTATTTATATTGTCTGTTATGTCATATTAGATGAACTGTGATATATAAATAAGCCGTATAGATGATATTAGCGAAATTATTCATGAAGTATTTTGCCCAGTCTCCAGACAAACTCTCGTCCACTGCCGACACCGCCAATACCACTACATGAATGACATATTTTATTCATTCTAGAGTATATATCATGTTTCTATGTTATTCACATTGTTTGTTATGTCATAGTAGATGAAGTGAGATACATAAATAAGCCATATAGATGATATTAGCGAAATTATTCATGAAGTATTTTGCCCGGTGTCCAGACAAATTCATCCACCGCTGACACCGCCCATACCACTACATGAATGACATATTTTATTAATTTTAGAGTATACATCAGGTTTCTATGTTATTTATATTGTTTATTATGTCATAGTAGATGAAGTGAGATAGATAAATAAGCCGTAGAGTTGATATTAGCGAAATTATTGAAGTACAGAATTCCACTGGAATGAATTAATTGCATTTCAATTAATTTAAATGAGGAAAATTGACTCTGCAAACGAGCAAATCCAGTTGCGAGCAAGATCATGGAACGGATTAAACTCGCAAGTAGAGGTTCCACTGTATATTCCCAAGCTCTTTTATTTCATTACCAGTTTATTTGTTCACCACAAATTATTTTAGTCCCTTTTATATTGCATCCTTTATTTTAGCTTTAAAGAACTACCTTAGTTCATATTTTTACTTTTGTTAAAATAACTACAATATCAGATCTTTAAGCAAACATTACGATGACCTCATAGCATTACTAAATTCCCTGCATGTCAGTATATCCATCATTACTCTCACCGAAACCTGGCTAAAGCCTGATACTACAGATGTCTATGCCATTCCTGGTAACACAGCCATACACAACTGTAGGCCAGATCAACAAGGGGGTGGCACAGCTATATACTACTCAGACCAACTAGAATGTATCACTAATACTTGCACAAGGGATAAACATCTACAGAGTACCACAGTCAAACATTAGCCGTTTTAGTGAAAACCTAGGAAGTATGATAACTGATGCACGCATGAACAAAGATCACTTACTACTCTCAGGTGACTTCAATATAAATCTCCTGCAAGACCAGGACCCACAAGTTACTGATCACAAACACTATGAGTAACTGCATGTTGCTACCAACAGTAACAAAACCTACAAGAATTACAGAGACTAGTGTTTCCCTACTAGATCTCATCTGGACCAACACCATATCCCCTTTAAAATCAGGCATATCACAGATAATACCACAGACCACTACCCTACCTTCCTCATAACTAATTAGGCAAATTACCCCAAGACACTACTAAAGTAACCTTCAGACTTCACAATGAGGCAGCCATTAATAACTTCACAACAGCAGTGACAAACATTGACTGGCACACTGAGCTAGAAATCTACACAGATATTGATGAAAGTATTAATAATTTCCTAAAAAAGACCCAATACCTCTATAACAAGCACTGCCCTAAAAAAAATAAACAGATGACAGTTAAGAGACTGAACAGTCCCTGGCTAACACCTAGCATCCTCAAATCCATAAATACAAAGCACCTTTACGAAAAACGGTACAGAATGGGTCGCATAACCAGAGACCAAACAAAACGTTACTCATCAATCCTAACCAGCCTGATAAGAAGGGCAAAAAATTTTTATGAGAACAGATTATCCAACCTAAAAGGTGATATAAAAAAGACCTGGAAAACCCTATCAGAAATTCTAGGAACAAAAAAGAGGAGGAGGTGCGGGATTACCAAAACTGTTGTCCAGAGGGCTGAGGAAGGGTTGTTGAGGTGGTTCGGACATGTAGAGAGAATGGAGCGGGACAGAATGACTTCAAGAGTGTATCAGTCTGAAGTGGAAGGAAGGCGGGGTAGGGGTCGGCCTAGGAAAGGTTGGAGGGAGGGGGTAAAGGAGGTTTTGTGTGCGAGGGGCTTGGGCTTCCAGCAGGCATGCGTGAGCGTGTTTGATAGGAGTGAATGGAGACAAATGGTTTTTAATACTTGACGTGCTGTTGGAGTGTGAGCAAAGTAACATTTATGAAGGGGTTCAGGGAAACCGGCAGGCCGGACTTGAGTCCTGGAGATGGAAAGTACAGTGCCTGCACTCTGAAGGAGGGGTGTTAATGTTGCAGTTTAAAAACTGTAGTGTAGAGCACCCTTCTGGCAAGACAGTGATGGAGTGAATGATGGTGAAAGTTTTTCTTTTTCGGGCCACCCTGCCTTGGTGGGAATCGGCCAGTGTGATAATAATAATAAAAAAAAAAAAAAGATATCACGAAACGGTGCAATTGAACTAACAAAGCCAGATGAACCACAACTCCCACCAACTGAAACAGCAAACAGACTCAATGATTTCTTCTCCACCATAGGAAAAAACCTTGCCAATAAAATCCCAAGCTCAAATACCCCACCCAATGACTACCTCACTGGCAACTACCCGAACACACTGTTCCTAGCTCTGACTAACCCAACAGAAGTCTCCCTTATTATCAACACACTAAAAAACAAGACAGGAGATTTAAATGCCTTACCACCCTTTATATACAAAAATGTGTTGCAAGTGCTGCCACCAATCATTACAACACTCTTTAACAAATCCATCGAATCCTCTACCTTCCCTACAGTTCTCAAAATAGCGAGGGTCACCCCGATATATAAAGGAGGAGATCAAGCAGACTTGAATAACTATAGGCCAATATCCAACTTACACCCTCTCTCTAAAATCTTCGAAAAATTAATTCACAAGCGAATCTATTCCTATCTCATCTCCCACAACATACTCAACCCGTCAGTTTGAGTTCAGGCCTAATAAAAATACGAATGATGCAATTTTACACATGCTGGAACAAATATACACTGCACTAGAGAAAAAAGAAGTCCCACTGGGAATCTTCATTGATTTACGTAAAGCTTTTGATACAGTTGACCACGACTTACTCCACGTAAAATTGTTGCACTCTGGTATAAGAGGGCACTCCCTCAACTACCTAAAGTCATACCTCAGCAACAAAGCCAATATGTGTACACAAATGGAGCAAACTCTTCCCCACAGCCAATTACAGTTGGTGTCCCACAGGTAAGTGTCCTTGGCCCTCTTCTCTTTCTCGTTTGCATAACTGGCCTACCAAATGCATCGCAACTACTCAAACCCGCACTATTTGCAGATGACACTACATACGTCTTCTCTCACCCGAGCCCAGTCATGCTAGCCAATACTGTGAATACCAAATTACAGAAAATATCTACCAGGATGAGGACTAACAAACTTACTCTCAACATTGACAAAACCTACTTCATTTAGTTTGGTAACAGAGCTACAGATGTCCCTCTAAACATAATGATAAACAGATCACCTATCACAAAGCTCGCAGAGGGAAAATTCTAAGGAATCCACCTTGATAACAGACTCAAATTTCAAACACATATACAACAAATTTACAAGAAAATTTCCAAGACCGTAGGCATACTATCGAAGATACGGTGCTATGTTCCACAGTCAGCCCTCCTGGCCCTATATCACTCACTTATTTACCCCTATCTCACCTATGGAATTTGTGCATGGGGCTCAACAACAATAAACCATCTCAGACCATTAATTACCCAACAAAAGGCTGCAGTCAGAATGATGATAAATTCCCACTACAGGTAGCACACTCCACCGATATTCAAAACTCTAAACCTACTCACCATACAAAACATCCATACCTATTATTGTACCTACTACATACATAGAACACTTAACTCAGATATAAACCCTCCTCTCAAACTTCTCCTTACCAACCTCAACAGAACACATGACCATAACACAAGGCACAGATCACTCTTTGATATTCCTAGTGTCCATCTCACACTATACAAAAACTCAATGCACATAAAAGGCCCAAAAATCTGTAATTCACTACCTGTGAATATAAAAGAAACACTGTCTGTTTATAAATTCAAGTCTCTTTTTAAAAATCACTTACTCGCCCACAACAAAATAAATACTGAATAATTGTATCTCATAAATGTTTAACCTGTGACCCAATCAAACTTTGTTATTTTTAATTACATTATCTAACAGAACACTCAATTCTACTGAATGCACAGCAACACAGTAAATGACCATATGACCTGTCTTTGAAATACTCATTTGTGCTTAATTGTTAACTATTTACAACAATGTTTACCACTGAATATATCATTGCTTAGTCAATCTTAAGTTAATTTTAAGCCTGCCCATAATGCTCTGCATACAAGGGGCTTTGGCATGTTACACTTAACCACTGTATTTCCTTGTACTTCAATGTATCATGTTCAAATTAATAAATAAATAAATTCCCCATAATTTAATCCCACCCCTCTCCCCAATACCCTTGTATTTACTTCATTTACAACTCCATCTATAAATATGTTAAACAACCATGGTGACATTACACATCCCTGTCTAAGACCTACTATTACTGGGAAGTAATCTCCCTCTCTTCTACACAACCTAACCTGAGCCTCACTATCCTCATAAAAACCCTATACAACACTTAATAACTTACTACCTATTCCATACACTTGTAACATCTGCCACACTGCACCCCTATCTATTATCATATACCTTTTCTCAATCCATAAATGTAACAAAAACTTCCTTCCTTAATCTAAATACTGTTCACATATATGCTTTAATGTAAACACTTGATCTACACATCCCCTACCCATTTTAAAGCCACCTTGTTTATCTGCAATCTTGCTCTCTGTCATACCTCTAATTGTTTCAATAATAACCCTACCATACACTATCTGGTATAGTCACTAAACTTTTTTTTTTTCAACAAGTCAGCTGTCTCCCACCGAGGCAGGATGACCCAAAAAGAAAGAAAATCCCCAAAAAGAAAATACTTTCATCATCATTCAACACTTTCACTTCACTCACACATAATCACTGTTTTTGCAAAGGTGCCCAGAATACAACAGTATAGAAGTATTTACGTATAAAAAATACACAATATATCCCTCCAAACTGCCAATATCCCAAACCCCTCCTTTAAAGTGCAGGCATTGTACTTCCCATTTCCAGGACTCAAGTCCGGTTATATAAAATAACCGGTTTCCCTGAATCCCTTCACTAAATATTACCCTGCTCACACTCCAACAGCTCGTCAGGTCCCAAATACCATTTGTCTCCATTCACTATCTAACACGCTCACGCACGCTTGCTGGAAGTCCAAACCCCTCGCCCACAACATCTCCTTTACCCCCTACCTCCAACCTTTTCAAGGACGACCCCTACCCTGCCTTCCATCCCCTACAGATTTATACGCTCTCCATGTCATTCTACTTTGATCCATTCTCTCTAAATGCCCAAACCACCTCAACAACCCTTCTTCAGCCCTCTGACTAATACTTTTATTAACTCCACACCTTCTCCTAATTTCCACACTCCGAATTTTCTGCATAATATTTACACCACACATTGCCCTTAGACAGGACATCTCCACTGCCTCCAACCGCCTCCTCGCTACAGCATTTACAACCCAAGCTTCACACCCATATAAGAGTGTTAGTACTACTATACTTTCATACATTCCCTTCTTTGCCTCCATAGATAACATTTTTTGCCTCCACATATACCTCAATGCACCACTCACCTTTTTCCCTTCATAAATTCTATGATTAACCTCCGCTGATATGTCAACTCCCAAATATCTGAAACCATTCACTTCTTCCATACTCCTCCTCATTAAACTTATTCCCCTATAATTTTTACAATCTTTTTTGTCCCCCTTCCTTTTATATATAAAAAAAAACTATACACACACTTTGCCAATCCCTAGGTACCTTCCCCTCTCTCATACATTTATTAAAACAAAAATAACAACTGCTCTAACACCATATCCCCTTCTGCTTTTAACATTTCTGTCATGATCCTGTCAGTTCCGGCTGCTTTACCCCCTTTCATTCTAAGTAATGCCTCACGAACCTTCCCCACACTCAAATCCTGCTCTTTTTCACTCCTAAATGATGCTATACCTCCCTGGCTCATGCATGAAATTACTGCCTCCCTTTCTTCATTCACATTTAAAAGTTCCTCAAAATATTCCTGCCATCTGCCCAATACCTCCAGCTCCCCATCTACTAACTCCCCTACTCTGTTTTTAACTGACAAATACATTTATTCCCTAGGCTTTTTTAACCTGTTTATCTCCAATTTTTCTCTTATTCTCAGCAAAATTTCTTGACAGTGCCTCACCCACTCTATCATTTGCTCTACTTTTGCACTCTCTCACCACACTCTTCACATTTCTTTACTCTACACTCCACCCTTCTTTTATCACTTATGCTTTGTAAAAAGTTCTCATAAGCTACCTTTTTCTCTTTTATCACACTCTTTACCTCATCATTCCACCAATCACTCCTCTTTCTTCCTGCATCCAACTTTCTTTACCCACAAACTTCTGCCCCATATTCTAACATTGCATTTTTAAAACTATCCCACCCCTCTTCAACCCCCCCCCCCCCATAACCCATACTTGCACTAACCCTTTGAGGATTGGTCACGTACAAGTACGTCATTGCAGCCAGGGTCGGTCACATACTTGTACGCCTAAATTCTAGCGCCTTCAAATCTGGTGGAAGAAAGCTGGCAGGCCTACATATGAAAGAATGGGTCAGTGTGTGCAGTATAAAATAAAGTTGTGCAAAATGAGAAGAAAAAAACAGTGTTTTAGGTTTAAAACAGCGACTTTCTAGTGAATTTTCGTATGGTATTTATGGTTGTATTCTCATTTCCTTGGTCTCATTTGATAGACTGGAAGACATATTACAGAATTAGAGATGATTTTGATTGGTTTCATGATGACAAGTACCTTGAAAGTGAGCTCAAAATAGTGAAAATTAACGATTTTTGCCAATATTCAAGAGTAAACAAATCAAGCAACACGTCCAATACACGTCAACTGGCGAGTCTAATATTCTTTCAAAAGTGCGCTGATATCATTTATACCATTTTTACAATGCTGCAGTAGTATACATAACAGAAAACTTTCTATTTTCTGTGAGAATAAAAATTCAAAATGGAAAGCAAAAGTAATGTAAGAAGGGCCTAGAGATGTGACTAATGAACAGATAAAATGTTATTTTAGTGCCATGAATGTATGTCTTGTTTATTCTGAACCCTATTTTGAAACTGGCATCTTTTGAAATTTGTGTAAAATTGCCAATTTCTGACCACTTTATTGGGAAGTTGAAATTGGTAAATGGGCAGATTCTTGTACTCAATCGATAGAACAAATGGAGTTCTAGGGAAATAGCTATGATTTTAGTCGACTGCAACATTGGAATTGGCCAAAAATAGGATCCAAAGTGGGTGAAGTCGCCAACTTTGAGACCACTAACATTGCAAGAGCATAATTCCGTAAGTTTTTCATCAAATCTCATACTTTTGGTGTCATTATGATCAGAAAAAGATTCTCTATCAACTCATAAGATTATTTTTTTTTTTTTTTTTTTTCAAAAATTTTTTGACCCTGAGAACGAGTTTGGGAGATGGCCTCTCGACCCTCAAAGGGCTAACCCACCTTTCTGCCAATATATGCTTATATCTCACCCTAACTTCCTCCTCCATTAGTTTATAAGCTTTCACTTCTCTCTATTACTTCCTGTTGCCATTTTCCTTCTGCCTCATCTACCTCTGAATCTAACTGTAACTACAACTAAATAATGATCTGATGTATTAGTTGCCCCTCTATAAACATGCACATCCTGAAGCCTACCCATCAACCTTTTATCCACCAATACATAATCTAACAAACTACTTTCATTATGTGCTATATCGTATCTTGTATACTTATTTATCCTCCTTTTCATAAAATATATATTACCTATTACCAAACCTCTGTCTATATATAGTTCAATTAAAGGCTTCCCATTTTCATTTACTCCTGGCACTCCAAATTTACCTACTACTCCCTTCACAACATTTTTACCCACTTTAGCATTTAATTCCCCAACCACAAGTACACTCTCACTTGGTACAAAACTCCCCATGCATTCACTCAACATTTCCCAAAACTCTCTCTCCTATGTACCTCTCTCTTCCCCAGGTACATAAACACTTACTATAACCCACCTTTCACATCCAACCCTTATTTTACCCCACATAATCCTTGAATTTATACATTTATATTGCCTTACTACCTTCAAAGAAACTTGAAAATGCAAAAGTACACATACCAAAGGCAATATTAAACTTACAAAATTTATTTCAGTTACTATCAACCCCTTAACTGTCCAAATGTAGATCTACATTCTCTTGCCCAGTGCTCCAAATATCCCTCCCCCCCCCCCAAAAAAAAAGACATTTGTTACGGGTATGTCCATGCCCTACATTTTTTATAATAGGATATGCTCCTTTATTTTATTATATATATGTTAATGCTAATATTGTTAATGCTAATACTGTGTTATATTGTTTATCATGCTTTAATATTAAGTGTTATTTTCATGTAGTGGGAAACGACTAGTTTAAGTGCCCGTTAGAAGTTCAGGTACTGGCGTCTCCCTCAGTCACATGACCAACCTGACTTCAGCTTACCACGCATTAGTATAGTCAGTAGGTTCCCACACTCAGGGCAATAGGTTCACAATACTCACTCAGAGTATGTTCACAACACTCTGAGTAGGTTCATATACTCTCTTCTGAGCATATTCAGGCGCTCAGCCTTTAATACAATTCCTCGCTCTAGAATATTACTTATTAACCCTTTCAGGGTCCGTCCCGTAGATCTACGGCTTTACGTTCAGGGTCCAAACCGTAGATCTACGTCATGAGCTCAGCTCACTCTGATAAACTGTGAGTGGTACATTTGGGCCTAGATATGAGAGAATACATCTATGCGGTATGTGTGCACCACATAAAAAGATCCTGCAGCACACTGTGTATAATGAGAGAAAAAAAACTGAAATCATGATTTTTCAATTAAAACAGCAACTTTGCAGTGTTTTTCGTATGTTTTTTATAGTTGTATTTGCAATTTCTTGGTCTCATTTGATAGAATGGAAGACATATTACAGAAATAGAGATGATTTTGATTGGTTTTAGCACTGGAAATCGCTTGAAACTGAGCTCAAAGTAGCAGAAATGTTAAATTTTTGCCGATATTCAAGAGTAAACAAACGACCTCACACGTCTAATACACGCCAGCTGGTGGGTCTAATATGCATTCACAAATATGGTGATGATATTTATACAATTATTACAGTATTGCATAACATTAAATCTTCTATTTTTTGGTGTAAATAAAAAATCAAAATGGAATTTATTTGTAAAGCCTCAAAACGTAACTAATGAACAGAGGAAATGTTAGTTTAGTTCCAGGAACACCTACATTGTTTATTCTGGACCCTATTTTGAAATTGGAATATTTTGAACTTTGTGTTAAATTGGCCAAATTAACAATTTCCGATCACTTTAATTTGTAGTTGAAACAGTTGACTTGGCGATTTCTTGTGCTCAATCGATAGAAGTAATACTAGTGAAATAGCAAAGAATTTGGTTGACTGGAATAATGTAATTGGCCTAAAATGGGAGTCAAAGTCGGCAAAATCGCCGATTCGTAAATATCGCTGACACATCAAAATTCGCGAGAGCATAATTTCGTCAATTTTCTATCAAATTTCGTACTTTTTGTTTTATTACCTTCACAAAAAGATTCTTCACCATTTCATAAGAAAAAATAACAAATTTTTTTTTTTTAAATTCTTGGACACTGGGGCACCACTTCAGATTTGGGCCTTGGACCCTGAAGGGGTTAATAGACAAAGTCATCTCTGACTCAGTGATAGCTTGTTATTAGCTAAGATTTCGGTCTGGCTATACTTTAGGAGAGACTTCTGGCTTTAAAGGACAATCATGCTTTAACCCCTTGACTGTCGCGACCCCAAACCCTGAGGTGTCTCCTGGTGTCACAAAATTTCTGGAAAAAAAAAAAATCTTATGAAATGATAAGAGAATCTTTTCCCGATTGCAATGACTGTAAGGCTGGAGGTGATGTCCTGGTAGTCAGTAAATGTGGGGCTGATAGTGCTGTCCTGGGAGACAGTAATGGTGAAGCCGGAGGTGCTGTCCTGGGAGACAGTAATGGTGAAGCCGGAGGTGCTGTCCTGGGAGACAGTAATGGTGAAGCTGGAGGTGCTGTCCTGGGAGACAGTAATGGTGAAGCTGGAGGTGCTGTCCTGGGAGACAGTAATGGTGAAGCTGGAGGTGCTGTCCTGGGAGATAGTAATGGTGAAGCTGGAGGTGCTGTCCTGGGAGACAGTAATGGTGAAGCTGGAGGTACTGTCCTGGGAGACAGTAATGGTGAAGCTGGAGGGGCTGTCCTGGGAGACAGTAATGGTGAAGCTGGAGGTGCTGTCCTGGGAGACAGTAATGGTGAAGCTGGAGGTGCTGTCCTGGGAGACAGTAATGGTGAAGCTGGAGGTGCTGTCCTGGGAGACAGTAATGGTGAAGCTGGAGGGGCTGTCCTGGGAGACAGTAATGGTGAAGCTGGAGGTGCTGTCCTGGGAGACAGTAATGGTGAAGCTGGAGGTGCTGTCCTGGGAGACAGTAATGGTGAAGCTGGAGGTGCTGTCCTGGGAGACAGTAATGGTGAAGCTGGAGATTTTGTCCAGGTAGTCGGGAATTATACAAAGGAAGGAATACATATAAATGACCTCATAGGGGACAGGAACCGTAGTGGGGAAACAAGTGTAGTCAAAGGTAAGATAAAACCAATATTGCAAACTAGAAATACCACAGGAAACAGCAAACAAGAGGACTCCACTAGCTATAGTGAGGATATGTTACCAAAAACAACTGGTGGGAGCTCCATTGTTGGTGCTAGGGAGGATAGGAATAAGACAGGGAAACATGCACCAACAGGGAATACAGTCACAGAAACCCAAGGCAAACGGAAACCAAGCCTGTGCACATACTATGCACTTGGTATCTGCAGACATGGGAAATCTGGAAAAACAGACGGGACATGCAACTATGACCACCCTAGAAAATGCCATGCCCATATGACAACAGGAAAATGCAAAATCCCTTCCTGTAAGCTTTTTCACCCTGAAATGTGTACCTCTTCAGTACAGGAAAGACTGTGCTATAACTTAAATTGCCAGGCACACCATCTAAAGGGTACAAAAAGATACAAAACATCCAGGCCATGGGAAAACCTGGGTAGCCACAGCCACTCAAGAGGGAGAGGTTTTTTAGTGCCAGGAAGGAAAAAAAACTGGCAGGAAATGGCAGAAATCGTACACCAAATCCAGTCATTCCTGGAGTGGAACCACAGTCGATGGCCTCCACTCCAAACCAACAGATACAGATACTAATGCCGGAAAAAAAATCCCCCCCAGTACCAATAATACCACCAGTCCGATGACATTCTTCTTTGCAAATATACAGGGTCTAAAGCCAGCAACAAACAACAAAATACCTTTCATCCGTGGACTGCTTGCAGAGGCAAAGGCAATGTTCGCGGCTTTCACTGAGACCCACATAAAGGATCACTTGGACAACGAAATATGGATCCCAGGTTACAACCTATACAGATGTGACAGAGTGAACAGGCAAAGGGGGGGGGGGGGGGTTTGGCCTGTACATTGCAGAGTCACTTGTTTGCACAGAACTGCTAAATGCCTCAAATGTTGTAGTGGAAGTTTTAGCAGTAAAGGTCGAGAACCAAAACCTATAGTCATTGTGGTAGTTTACAAGCCTCCGGATGCAACATCCCAGCAATTCCAGGAACAGTTGTTAAAAATTGACCACTGTCTGGAAAATCTTCCAGCTCCTGCACCCAACATCTTGCTCCTGGGGGATTTCAACTTAAGGCAGCTAAAATGGAGGAATATAGCAAATAATATTGTTGCAGTAACAACACCAGGAGGCAGCTCTGATGAAAACTCACACTCACACGAGCTTTTAAATCTCTGCACAAAATTCAATTTAAACCAGCAAATAATAGAGCCTACTAGACTGGAGAATACACTAGACCTCATCTTCACTAACAATGATGATCTGATAAGAAATGTCACCATATCAAAAACAATATACTCAGATCACAACATAATTGAGGTTCAGACATGTATGCGTGGAGCCCCAGACCGACCTAATGAGACTAGTCACGAGGGAGCATTCACCAAATTCAACTTCAATAACAAAATAACAATAACAAAACAAAAATAACAATAACAAAAAAACAAAGTGGGACCAAGTAAACCAAGTCCTAACCGATATAAGCTGGGAAGATATACTAAGCAACACAGACCCCAACGTATGCCTAGAACAGATTAACTTGGCGGCACTCGATGTATGCACAAGGCTTATTCCTCTAAGAAAAAGGAGGAGTAGATGTAAAATAGAAAGAGACAGGCGCTCCCTTTACAGGCGACGGAAAAGAATAACAGAGCGGCTAAAAGAGGTCAATATATCTGAAATGCGAAGGGAGACACTGGTCAGAGAAATAGCAAGCATTGAACTCAAGCTAAAGGAATCTTATAAGAGTCAGGAATCGCGGGAAGAACTAAAAGCCATAAATGAAATCGAAAGAAGCCCAAAGAATTTCTTCTCCTATGCCAAATCAATGTCAAGAACAACATCCAGTATTGGGCCCCTACTTAAACAAGTTGGGTCCTACACAGATGACAGCAAGGAAATGAGTGAGCTACTCAAGTCCCAATATGACTCAGTTTTTAGCAAGCCGCTAACCAGACTGAGAGTCGAAGATCAAAATGAACTTTTTATGAGAGAGCCACAAAATTTGGTTAACACAAGCCTATCCGATGTTATCCTGACGCCAAATGACTTCGAACAAGCGATAAATGACATGCCCATGCACTCTGCCCCAGGGCCAGACTCATGGAACTCCGTGTTCATCAAGAACTGCAAGAAGCCCCTATCACGAGCCTTTTCCATCCTATGGAGAGGGAGCATGGACACGGGGGTCGTCCCACAGTTACTAAAAACAACAGACATAGCCCCACTCCACAAAGGGGGCAGTAAAGCAACAGCAAAGAACTACAGACCGATAGCACTAACATCCCATATCATAAAAATCTTTGAAAGGGTCCTAAGAAGCAAGATCACCACCCATCTAGAAACCCATCAGTTACACAACCCAGGGCAACATGGGTTTAGAACAGGTCGCTCCTGTCTGTCTCAACTATTGGATCACTACGACAAGGTCCTAAATGCACTAGAAGATAAAAAGAATGCAGATGTAATATATACAGACTTTGCAAAAGCCTTCGACAAGTGTGACCATGGCGTAATAGCGCACAAAATGCGCGCTAAAGGAATAACAGGAAAAGTCGGTCGATGGATCTATAATTTCCTCACTAACAGAACACAGAGAGTAGTCGTCAACAGAGTAAAGTCCGAGGCAGCTACGGTGAAAAGCTCTGTTCCACAAGGCACAGTACTCGCTCCCATCTTGTTCCTCATCCTCATATCTGACATAGACAAGGATGTCAGCCACAGCACCGTGTCTTCCTTTGCAGATGACACCCGAATCTGCATGACAGTGTCTTCCATTGCAGACACTGCAAGGCTCCAGGCGGACATCAACCGAATCTTTCAGTGGGCTGCAGAAAACAATATGAAGTTCAACGATGAGAAATTTCAATTACTCATATATGGTAAACACGAGGAAATTAAATCTTCATCAGAGTACAAAACAAATTCTGGCCACAAAATAGAGCGAAACACCAACGTCAAAGACCTGGAAGTGATCATGTTGGAGGATCTCACCTTCAAGGACCATAACATTGTATCAATCGCATCTGCTAGAAAAATGACAGGATGGATAATGAGAACCTTCAAAACTAGGGAGGCCAAGCCCATGATGACACTCTTCAGGTCACTTGTTCTATCTAGGCTGGAATATTGCTGCACACTAACAGCACCTTTCAAGGCAGGTGAAATTGCTGACCTAGAAAATGTACAGAGAACCTTCACGGCGCGCATAACGGAGATAAAACACCTCAATTACTGGGAGCGCTTGAGGTTCCTGAACCTGTATTCCCTGGAACGCAGGCAGGAGAGATACATGATTATATACACCTGGAAAATCCTAGAGGGACTAGTACCGAACTTGCACACGAAAATCACTCACTACGAAAGCAAAAGACTTGGCAGATGATGCAACATCCCCCCAATGAAAAGCAGGGGTGTCACTAGCACGTTAAGAGACCATACAATGTTCTTATTCGCCGATGACACGAAGATAGGTAGGATAATTGATTCAAACGTAGATGTTAGGGAACTTCAGGAGGATTTAGACAAACTCTACTCTTGGTCAGAAAAGTGGCAGATGCAGTTCAATGTGGATAAATGCAAGGTTCTGAAGCTCGCGAGTGTCTATAACCCTAGCACTTATAAGTTAAATAATGTAGAACTTAGCCATACAGATTGCGAAAAGGACTTGGGGGTTATGGTAAGCAGCAACCTTAAACCAAGACAGCAATGCCTAAGCGTACGTAATAAGGCAAATAGATTACTGGGATTTATATCAAGAAGTGTAAGCAACAGAAGTCCAGAGGTCATACTGCAGCTTTATACATCATTAGTAAGGCCTCACCTAGATTATGCAGCTCAATTCTGGTCTCCATATTACAGAATGGACATAAATTCGTTAGAAAACATTCAGCGTAGGATGACTAAATTAATACATAGCATTAGAAATCTTCCTTATGAAGAAAGATTGAAGACTCTTAAGTTACATTCACTTGTTAGACGAAGAATGAGGGGAGACCTGATCGAAGTGTATAAGTGGAAAATAGGTATTAATAAAGGGGATATTAACAAGGTCTTGAGGATATCTCTCCAAGAGAGAACCCGTAGTAATGGATTTAAATTAGATAAGTTTAGATTTAGAAAGGACATAGGAAAGTATTGGTTTGGAAATAGGGTAGTTGATGAGTGGAACAGTCTACCTAGTTGGGTTATTGAAGCTAGGACTTTGGGTAGTTTCAAATTTAGGTTGGATAAGTACATGAGTGGGAGGGGTTGGATTTGAGTGGGACTTGCACATCGGAGCTTGTTTCTTGGGTGGCATTGAAAATTGGGTTGGGCAAATGTTTTGTTAGTGGGATGAATTGTAAAGGACCTGCCTAGTATAGGCCAACAGGCCTGCTGCAGTGTTCCTCCTTTCTTATGTTCTTATGTTCTTATGTGTCAGGGGCCCGAGACTGTTCAACTGCCTCCCAGCATACATAAGGGGGATTACCAACAGACCCCTGGCAGTCTTCAAGCTGGCACTGGACAAGCACCTAAAGTCGGTTCCTGACCAGCCGGGCTGTGGCTCGTACGTTGGTTTGCGTGCAGCCAGCAGCAACAGCCTGGTTGATCAGGCTTTGATCTACCAGGAGGCCTGGTCACAGACCGGGCCGCGGGGGCGTTGACCCCCAGAACTCTCTCCAGGTAAACACACCAAAAGAACAAAATTTGATGGAAAATTTATGGAATTACGCTCTCACGAAGTTAGAAACCTCGGCGATATCTATGAATCGGCAATTTCGTCCGCTTTGAGCCGTATTTTCGGCTAATTCCTTTGTTCCAGTTGACCAAACTCATAGCTATTTCTTTAGAACTCCATTTTTTTCTATCGACTGAGAACAAGAAACTGCCCATTTACCAATTTCAACTAGCCAATAATGTGGTCAGAAATTTGCAATTTGGCCAATTTCACGAAAATTTAAAAAATACATCAATTTCAAAATAGGGTCCAGAATGAACAATGCAGACATTCTTGGCTCTAAAATAACATTTTCTTTGTTCATCAGTCATGTCTCCAGGCCCCTCTGATATTACTCTTGCTTTCTATTTTGAATTTTCAAACAAAAAATAGAAGATTTACTGTTATGCAGACTACTGCAATACTGTAATAATTGTATAAATAACATCAACCCATTCATGACTGCATATTAGAATGGCTAGTTGGACATTTATTGGACAATGACATCATTTGCTTACTTTTGAACTTAGGCAAAAATCAAACATTTCCCCTACTTTGAGCTCCATTTCAAGGTTCTTTTCATAGTAAAACCAATCAACATCACCTCTATTTCTTTAATATGTTTTCCATTCTATCAAATGAGACCAAGAAAACGAGAATACAACCATAAATATTACACGAAAATAGACCACAAAGTCGGCACTTCAATTAACCCCTTCAGGGTCCAAGGCCCAAATCTGAAGTGGTGCCCCAGTGTCCAAGAATTTAAAAAAAAAAAAAAATTGTTATTTTTTCTTATGAAATGGTAGAGAATCTTTTTGTGAAAGTAATAAAACAAAAAGTACGAAATTTGATGGAAAATTGACGAAATTATGCTCTCGCGAATTTTGATGTGTCAGCGATATTTACGAATTGGCGATTTTGCCGACTTTGACTCCCATTTTAGGCCAATTACATTATTCCAGTCAACCAAATTCTTAGCTATTTCACTAGTATTACTTCTATTTTATCGATTGAACACAAGAAATCGCCAAGTCAACTGTTTCAACTACAAATTAAAGTGATCGGAAATTGTTAATTTGGCCAATTTAACACAAAGTTCAAAATATTCCAATTTCAAAATAGGGTCCAGAATAAACAATGTAGGTATTCCTGGAACTAAACTAACATTTCCTCTGTTCATCAGTTACATTTTGAGGCTTTACAAATAAATTCCGTTTTGATTTTTTATTCACATAATGAATTTTTATTCACACCAAAAAATAGAAGATTTACTGTTATGCAATATTGTAATAATTGTATAAATATCATCACCACATTTGTGAATGTATATCAGACCCACCAGCTGGCGTGTATTAGACGTGTGAGGTGGTTTGTTTACTCTTGAATATCGGCAAAAATTTAACATTTCTGCTACTTTGAGCTCAGTTTCAAGCCATTTCCAGTGCTAAAACCAATCAAAATCATCTCTGTTTCTGTAATATGTCTTCCATTCTATCAAATGAGACCAAGAAATTGCAAATACAACTATAAAAAACATACGAAAAAACACTGCAAAGTCGCTGTTTTAATTGAAAAATCATGATTTCAGTTTTTTTCTCTCATTATACACAGTGTGCTGCAGGATCTGTTTTAGGTGGTGCACACATACCACATAGATGTATTCTCTCAGATCTAGGCCCAAATGTACCACTCACAGTTTATCAGAGTGAGCTGAGCTCATGACGTAGATCTACGGTTTGGACCCTGAACGTAAAGCCGTAGATCTACGGGACGGACCCTGAAAGGGTTAAAAAAAAAAAAAAAAAAGGTCAGTTTTTTTTCTAATTGTGCACTGCATGCTGCAGGATTTTTTTTATATGGTGCACACTGACCACACAGACCCATTCTCTCACATGTGGGCCTACCAGCTTTCTCCTGCTTGATTTGAGTCACTAGAATTTATGAGTATATATACTTCAAACACAGTGGCTCGTAAGATGTATATATACGACCGAAACAGTCAAAGGGTTAAGTTAGTGCATATATAGTCTTGACTAGTATCTAATACGAATCTGTCTTCAAGGAGACGACAGTTTCATCCGATACATTTCAGAGCTTTCATGTAAATGTATTGCATAAGACTCATGTCATCGAGTATAAGCATTGTACAGAAACACTTATGAATAAGTCGTGTGTCGACTGTTTTCTGTATTAAATACATGTATATCTATGTATTACACCGCAAGAGAGAGAACTTTGTATCATGTACTAAGTTTTACATGAATTCTTTTGTAATAAAGATCACATTTTATTTAGTTGGATCAGTCTCCTAATGATAATCCCCATATTAAAGTGACATTTGTCTAAGGAAAACTAGACCAGAGCTTGATTCGACATCTTGTTACAGAAAGGAGCCAAAACAGGCCTATGGACATAGCCCTTGACATAACATTACTTTACATGTAATAATCTAAAAAAAAAAAAAATTAGAGTCAGTATTTACAGAGATGCAAGGCCACAAAGTCAGCACTTGTCGCTCATCTGACAGCAACATGAAGTTCTGCCGCTTGCAGAAGTGTTGCTGATATACATTTTTTCCTCCTCCTTTTAATTTATAATTTTTATCTCTGATAATTACAATTTGAAGCAGTTCTTGTGATTTCATAACCAGTCTTTGTTATGACACTAATATTAGGTATGTACTGAAATAGTACTCGAATAGTCACAAACATAAAGGAAAGGTGAACATTTTCACCTACCCTAGTCACAAACTATTGTCTAGAAATATATTTTTTTTTTTTTTTTCAACAAGTCGGTCGTCTCCCACCGAGGCAGGGTGACCCAAAAAAAAGAAAGAAAATCCCCAAAAAGAAAATACTTTCATCATCACTCAACACTTTCACCACACACATACATTATCACTGCTTTTGCAGAGGTGCTCAGAATACAACAGTTTAGAAGCATATACGTATAGAGATACACAACATATCCCTCCAAACTGCCAATATATACATAGTATTTATAGGTCCCAGCAATGTTGTGGACATGTAAGAGTATATAATATTAATATTATTATTATTATTATTGGATATTGGCAGTTTGGAGGGATATGTTGTGTATCTTTATACGTACATGCTTCTAAACTGTTGTATTCTGAGCATCTCTGCAAAAACAGTGATTATGTGTGAGTGTGGTGAAAGTGTTGAATGATGATGAAGGTATTTTCTTTTTGGGGATTTTCTTTCTTTTTTGGGTCACCCTGCCTCGGTGGGAGACGGCCGACTTGTTGAAAAAAAAAAAAATAATAATAATAATGTTTCCGTGAAGCATGGTGTAAGAGGAGTGTCACTCCACTGCTGACAGTGCAGCACTGGAGTGATATTTGATGATCATGCACTGTCTTGGATTTATTTGTTTTCACTGATACACAAACATGTCTATCTGTCCATCTGTCTCTCTCTCTCCAGCTCTCTGTTTATCTCTGTCTCTGTTTATCTATCTTTCTGTCTCTCTGCTTGCCTCAGTCTCAGAGAGAGCGACTCATGAGCTAACAGGCATTACACACGATGCAGAGTAGTCAAGTCTGATTCCTGAACACTTGCCAGTCATGCTTATTATGCATTATATCTACAAGCACACTATAGCACTTTGTCTGGAATTTTTGGGTTATCCTAGTTAATTTACACTATGTATAATTGTATTTGTGTGTATCTGTGAGATAGAGACAGAGATAAAGAGAGATGTACAGAGAGATATAGACAGAGAGAGAGAGAGACAGAGACAGCTGGGGATAGAGACAACCAATCAGCCAGCCAGCAGGCCAGCCAGCCTGCCAAACACATATTACACGTTCCAGGATTTTCTCTTTACTTAGGGCATAGGTTATAAGATGTTCTGGCCGGATGACACTACCAGTGGTATCAAAATTGAAAGGATGTTGCACAAATGTTGCACATGGGTTATTATCAATTTTTTTTATATTTCCTCAACCACTTGTGGCCACATCCACCTCAAAGTCACTAAACTCAGGATCAACATCACTTTGTTAATACAACATGACATCAGTGAATCCCAGATGTTTGCCGTGCTGTTTGCTCTAGCTGGTGCTCAATTGAACTGGTGCTCCCACAAAGTACTAAGTGGTCCCAGATTTTTTTAATACACCACACACTAAGTGTTAAGACCAATTCTATGCTGACTAGGCATCTCAGGCCAATTGTGCTAAATTTGGAGGCAGGAAAAATAAAATGTTGATCTACGTTTGGACAGTTAAGGGGTTAAACATCCAACAAAAGATTTCACAAACTAGTGCATTGTACAGCTGAATTAATAAGGAAATAAAATAATTATCATCAATCTAGTGTATAAAAACTAAGGTATGAACCACTTAGAAGATTACAGGTTAATTTTTTTTTAACATACCTGCCATCTCCCACCAAGGCAGGGTGACCCAAAAAAGAAGAAATGCTTTTATAAGTTCTTTTTACATTTAATAATTTATACATAAGGGGTTACTAGCCTCTTGCTCCTGGCATTTTAGTCACCTCTTATGATGCACATGGCTTACAGAGGAAAGATTCTTCTCCATTTCCCCATGGAATTACATGTAAAAAAAAAAACAGTGGCCATCTCCCACTGAGGCAGAGTGATCAAAAAGAAAAAGAAACTTTCACCATCATTCATGCTATCACTGTCTTTGCAGAGGAATGTAGATAAGACAGTTCAGATGTCACTCCAAACAGCAAATACCCCAAACCCCTCCTTTAACCCTTTGACTGTCGCGGCCGTATATATACGTCTCACGAGGTACCGTGTTTGACGTAAAAATACTCATAAATCCTAGCGGCTTCAAATCAAGGACTAGAAAGCTGGTAGGCCCACATGTGAGAGAATGGGTCTGTGTGGTCAGTGTGCACCATATAAAAAAAATCCTGGAGCACCCAGTGCATAACGAGAAAAAAAAAAACTCCGACCGTTTTTTTAATTAAAATGCCGACTTTGTGATCTATTTTCATATAGTATTTATGGTTGTATTCTCATTTTCTTGGTCTCATTTGATAGAATGGAAAACATATTATAGAAAACATATTATAGAACCTCGAAATAGAGCTCAAAGTAGAGGAAATGTTTGATTTTTGCTGATGTTCAAAAGTAAACAAATGATGTCATTGTCCAATAAATGTCCAACTAGCCATTCTAATATGCAGTCATGAATGGGTTGATGTTATTTACACAATTATTAGTGTTGCAGTAGTCTGCATAATAGTAAATCTTCTATTTTTTGTTTGAATAAAAATTCAAAATAGAAAGCAAGAGTAATATCAGAGGGGCCTGGAGACATGACTGATGAACAAAGAAAATGTTATTTTAGAGCCAGGAATGTCTGCACTGTTCATTCTGGACCCTATTTTGAAATTATATTTTTTAATTTTCGTGAAATTGGCCAAATTGCAAATTTCTGACCATGTTATTGGGTAGTTGAAATTGGTAAATGGGCAGCTTCTTGTACTCAATCGATAGAAAAAACGGAGTTCTAAAGAAATAGCTACGAGTTTGGTCGACTCGAACAATGGAATTAGCCAAAAATAGGGCTCAAAGTGGGCGAAATCGCCAATTTGTAAATATCGCCGAGGTCGCTAACTTCGCAAGAGCGTAACTCCGTCAGTTTTCCATCAAATTTCGTTTTTTTGGTGTCATTACAATCGGGAAAAGATTCTCTATCATTTCAAAAGAAAAAATAATTTTTTTTTTAAATTTTGCAACACCAGGAGACACCTCAGGATTGGGGGTTGTGACAGTCAAGGGGTTGAAGTGCAGGAATTGTACTTCCCACCTCCAGGACACAAGTCTGACTAACAAGTTTCCATGAATCCCTTCACAAAATATTACCCTGTTCACATACCAACAGCTCATCAGGTCCCAAAAACCATTCATCTCCCTTTCCATCTCTCACACTCACATACGCCTGCTGCATGTCCAAGCCCCTTGCACACAAAACCTCTTTTACCCCCTCCCTCCATCCTTTCCTAGGACAACCCCTACCCCTCCTTCCCTCCACTTCCAAATTTATACTCTCTCCAAGTCATCCCATTTTGCTCTATCCTCACTAAAATATCCTGACAAAAAAATAATTTAAAATTAAGATTCAAGAACTATACAATCTATGATACTATGGATAGTTTCAACATAGATGATTTACCTCATGGCTCTCTGAAGCACTTCAATTATGAACTTGGCTCTTGGGTGCATTGGGTCTAGTTGTGATGCCTCAAGCCATTCATCCCATGACCATTTAAACTGAAAGTTACTCAAGTGGTACGAAAACCAATTTACAAACCTAGGGAAAGAAAGCATTTAAATATTTACTATAAGCAGGTATACAGAAATAGCCATAATATCTGCTGCATTGTAAGGAACCAGTAACTTTTAAAATAACCATGATTTTGCATAAATGGGATAGTTAGGTTCACCACAAGATAATGACCAGTTCCCCCAAAGGTAGCACATGAAATTTTATTCAATTTCTTTTATTTATTTGTTTAGTTATTAATCACAGGACTTGCTGGGAATGAGCTTTAGTTCTTGGTCTCACATTTTAACAGTTGACTGACCCTTGTAGGAAGTGTACATGATACAAAGGTTAAAAAAATCTACATGAGAGAGTTAATTCACATCAAGTCAGTTGAAAGTTAAGAGACAGAATCAACAGCTAAAGCTTGCTCACCCCGTTCTCCCAGCAAATTCTAACTGTAATGGCTTATGAGGAAACTGTAACAGAACCTAATACAGGTAAAACCTTAGTTAAAAGAAAACTACACAAGGGTGAAATTCCTACTCTCAAATTTATAATTTTTAGTCAACTTGTACACCATACATAGTAACTGTACTGTATTAGGCTTTGTCAATTTCTATTAAAACTAAAACATTGTGAGCCAAATTTGACAGATGTCTCAAATTTTCTAAATGTTTGCACACTGCTTATCTAAAAGGTAGGTTTAAAAATCTAACCTGTCAAAACAGCATACATTCATGGTGTCAATGCGATCAAAAAGCAGTTCTACAGCTTGAGCCAGGACCTGTTATGAAAGAAAACTTGTATTAATATTAACCTTTTCAGGGTCTAGAGGCCAAATCTCAGTGTGACAGCCAGGGTCCAAAAATTTTGAAAAAAAAAAAAAAATCTTACAAAATTAAAGATAATATTTTTCTACAGGTAATAGAACAAAAAAATTTTCCGATCAGTGACCGAATGGCGGCGACATCCCCGACTTCTGTAAAGTCGCACTTTTTATTTTACTGTTTTGTTCCTTTTTTTTTCTTTTCTTTTCTAATTTTTTTTTCCACTAACGTTTGTGGCCTGTGAGACGAACATAATGTATATATGTACACTCTTTGTATTCAACACAATAACCACACTACTACAGCCTCTCCTCACTTACCGACATACTCGTTTACCGACAACTCGAAGTTACGATGGGCTCTCTGACGAGTCAGTATTGAATACCATATGAAAACTTGGGTCACAGAAACGGGCAGCACAGTGTCTCAGCATTAAGCATCTCAATCTCCATCTTACAGCCACTCAGTACACTAGATTTTAAAGTCTCCAAGAGGAAAGAGAGGAAAACTGGAAAGTCTCCTACCGGCTTAAGCCAATGCACCCAACCTAGACAGGTCAGGTCACATTGACTTAACGGAGGAACACGGCAACCGACCTGTTAGCACAAGCTATCAGGTCTAACTCACACCCACCCACATCTACTCATGTATTTATCCAACCTATTTTTAAAGCTACACAACGTTCTGGCCTCTATAACGGTACTTGGGAGTTTGTTCCACTCATCCACAACTCTATTACCAAACCAGTACTTTCCTATATCCTTCCTGAATCTGAATTTTTCCAACTTAAAACCATTGCTGCGAGTCCTGTCTAGGCTAGATATTTTCAGCACACTATTTACATCCCCTTTATTTATTCCTGTCTTCCATTTATACACCTCAATCATATCCCCCCTAATTCTACGTCTTTCTAGAGAGTGCAGTTTCAGGGCCCTTAGTCTATCCTCATAGGGAAGGTTTCTGATACATGGGATCATCTTTGTCATCCTCCTTTGTACATTTTCCAGAGTATTTATATCCATTCTGTAATACGGTGACCAAAACTGTGCAGCATAATCTAAATGAGGCCTAACCAAGGATGTATAGAGTTGAAGAACAACCTGAGGACTCCTATTATTTATGCTTCTTGATATGAAGCCAAGGATTCTATTAGCTTTATTGCGAACACTTATGCACTGTTGTCTTGGTTTCAGATTACTGCTAACCAGAACTCCTAAATCTTTTTCGCAATCCGTAATATTAAGATCTACATTATTTAGTTTATATGTGGCATGGTTATTGTCCTGTCCAACATTTAGAACTTTGCATTTGTCTATATTAAACTGCATCTGCCACTTCTCCGACCACTGCATCAGTCTATTCAAATCTTCCTGGAGTGCTCGAATGTCCTCGTCAGAATGAATTCGACGGCCTATTTTGGTGTCATCGGCAAACTTGCCGATGTCGCTCTTTATGCCCTCATCTATGTCGTTTATGTAGATTGTGAACAGCAGGGGGCCCAACACTGACCCCTGTGGAACACCGCTCGTGACGCTTCCCCACTCTGATTTCTCCCCATTTATGCAAACTCTCTGCTGCCTATTTGTCAACCATGCCTCTATCCAGGAAAAAATTTCTCCTCCTATTCCATGTGCTTTAATTTTCCTCAATAGTCTCTGATGTGGGACCCTGTCAAAAGCCTTACTGAAGTCCATATACACAATATCATATTCATTACCATGATCTACCTCCTCAAATACCTTAGTGAAAAAAGTTAATAAATTCGTAAGGCAGGAACGCCCCTTTGTAAAACCATGCTGAGATTCGTTGATTAATTTATGCTTTTCAAGGTGGCTACGAACTGCCTCGGCAATTATTGATTCCATAAATTTTCCCACTATGGAGGTTAGGCTTATTGGTCTATAGTTCGAAGCTAAGGACCTGTCACCTGTTTTGAAAATAGGTATCACATTTGCCATTTTCCACTTATCTGGCACCATGCCAGTTTGTAGTGATATGTTGAAAAGATTAGCCAAAGGTGTGCTAAGCTCCTCTTTACATTCCTTTAGAACCCTTGCATACAGTTCATCAGGGCCTGGGGATTTGTTAGGTTTTAATTTATCTATTTGCCTAAGGACCATGTCACTTGTGACCCTAATAGTGCACAGTTTATTATCGTCCTGTTCTACATAATTTGTCATTACTGGAATATCGCTGGTATCCTCCTGTGTAAAAACTGAGAGGAAGTATGTGTTAAAAATTCTACACATTTCCTTATCACTGTCAGTGAGCTGACCCGAGGAACTTTTGAGTGGGCCTATCTTGTCCCTGATCTTACTTCTGTATACCTGAAAGAATCCTTTTGGGTTAGTCTTCGATTCTCTTGCAACTTTAACCTCATAATCTCTTTTTGCTTTTCTAATTCCCTTTTTTATTTCTCTCTTTAACTGAATATATCGATTTCTTAATTGCCCCTCTCCTCTTTTGATTTGCCTATATATGCCTCTCTTTTGACCAATCAGATATTTTAATCTATTGTTCATCCATTTAGGATCATTTTTGTTTGATCTGATTTCCCTATTTGGAACATAATTTGACTGAGCAGCTAGAACTATGCCCTGGAAAGCATCATATCGGCAACCATCACCACCTACCTGACCCTTAGTCAGGTCATTCCAGTTCAGCCCACCTAAGTAATTTTTCAGTCCTATGAAATCAGCCAAGCGAAAGTCAGGGACGGAGACTTGATTGCCATTATTAGGGGAATTCCATGATATGTTAAAACTGAGTGATTTGTGATCACTCTCCCCAAGCTCATCATTAACCTCAAGATTATTAATTAGTTTTTCCCTACTGGCAAGAACCAAGTCAAGGAGGTTATTTCCCCTAGTTGGCTCTGTCACAAACTGTTTTAAAAAACAATCCTGGATCGTATCAAGAAAGTCACCCGACTCTAAATTTCCTGTCAAATTGCTCCAGTCAATCTGTCTATAGTTGAAATCTCCCATTAGCACAACATTTTCGTGTGTAGATGCCTTACGAATTTCGTCCCATAGAAGTTTACTGCACTCCCTATCAAGATTTGGGGCCCTGTAAATCACACCCAAAATTAGTTTTTCTCGGCCCTCGAGAAGCTGTAACCAAACAGATTCAGTGGCTGACGCTTCTAATTTAATATCTTGTCTAACACAACAATTTAAATTGTCTCTGACATACATCGCTACTCCACCACCTTTCCTGTTGACCCTGTCAGTGTGGAATAATTTATAGCCTTGTATGTGACATTCAGAGGGCATCTCTCTATCTTTCAGATTGAGCCAGGTCTCTGTTATAGCAATAATATCTATGTTTCCTGCACTTGCAATTAATCTTAGCTCATCTATCTTATTTCTAACACTCCTGCTATTAGTATAGTAAACCTTAAGGGAGCTAGTCCCTTGCTGCCCTCTGCTGTCCCCCTTTGTTTGCTGACCTGTTCTATTGTCTTTATTTATAACTTCATGCTGAATGCCTTTTATACATTTACTGTTTCCAACCCTAGTGTTGCAACCTGCTTGTTTCCCACACACACCCATACCTCTATCTTCCATCAGTTTAAAATCATAGGCATTTCACCAATGGCCTTCTCAATCGAGTCTGCAAGTGCTACCACCCCTGCCCCAGAGAGATGTACCCCATCCCTTGCATACATATCATGTTTGCCATAAAAGTTGTTCCAGTTGTCAATGAATGGGATTGCAAGTTCCTTGCAGTATCTGTCTAGCCAGCAATTTACACCAATTGCCCTAGACAACCATTCATTTCCTACTCCCCTTCTAGGCAAGATGCTACATATGATTGGGATCCCTCCCTTAGACTTAATGAAATCTATAGCTGACCTGTACTTATCTAGCAGCTCTTCTCTCCTACCCTTCCCAATATCATTTCCACCAGCACTAAGACAGATAATGGGCTTGTTCCCATTACCTGACATGATATTATCCAGCCTGTTGACAATGTCCCCAACACCAGCTCCAGGGAAGCACACTCTATCTCTCATCTTCTTATTCCTATTACAAAAAGCACGATCAACATATCTTACCTGAGAGTCACCAACCACAAGAATGCGCTTACCTTCATTAGCAGGGGCAGTAGTACCCTTACCTTCACTGGCCACTGAAGTACATTCATCCTGGAGAACAGAGAAGCGATTTCCTACCTTCAGATCTTCACTCTTAACTTTCCTTACTCTGATGCGCCTCCCATTACTGTGAACAACTCGCCACTTGTAGCAGGTGCTGGACTGCACCTCACTGCTGGTAGCCGTTGCTACCTCCCCACCTACAGCCTCCTCACAGTGAGAGACAGACTGCACCTCACTGCTAGAAGCCTCATTCCCCACATCTCCAACCACCTCACACTCTCTCCCAGGCCCATTGAGGTGGACCTTCAGCCTCCTAATCTCCTCCTGGAGAAGCAAGACCTCCTCCTTCAACTCTCCAACCTCAGATTTTAAAACACTGCAGAAGCAAGCCATGCTTTGTAACCGTCCACGCTAATCCCCAAAGCAGCTCAGGGTCTGTGACCTCACGTGACGACTGAAGTACAAAAAGAAGTTCACAGTAAAGGGGTTAGCTGGTGTGTTCATCGGTGTTTACATTCTCGGTCTCTCGTGGCAGCTTAATAAAGAAATGATTAAATTCAGTGAACAAGATATGTTGATGATAATAATAATAAGCAATAATAATAAATAATAATAACAGTAATACTAATAATAATAATAATAATAATAATAATAATACTGTAATAATAATAATAATAATAATAATAATAATAATAGCGGAGAGCATGTATAGTCCCTTTATATAAAGGGAAAGGGGACAAAAGAGACTGTAAAAATTATAGAGGAATAAGTTTACTGAGTATACCAGGAAAAGTGTACGGTAGGGTTATAATTGAAAGAATTAGAGGAAAGACAGAATGTAGGATTGCGGATGAGCAAGGAGGTTTCAGAGTGGGTAGGGGATGTGTAGATCAAGTGTTTACATTGAAGCATATATGTGAACAGTATTTAGATAAAGGTAGGGAAGTTTTTATTGCATTTATGGATTTAGAAAAGGCATATGATAGAGTGGATAGAGGAGCAATGTGGCAGATGTTGCAAGTATATGGAATAGGTGGTAAGTTACTAAATGCTGTAAAGAGCTTTTATGAGGATAGTGAGGCTCAGGTTAGGGTGTGTAGAAGAGAGGGAGACTACTTCCCGGTAAAAGTAGGTCTTAGACAGGGATGTGTAATGTCACCATGGTTGTTTAATATATTTATAGATGGGGTTGTAAAAGAAGTAAATGCTAGGGTGTTCGGGAGAGGGGTGGGATTAAATTATGGGGAATCAAATTCAAAATGGGAATTGACACAGTTACTTTTTGCTGATAATACTGTGCTTATGGGAGATTCTAAAGAAAAATTGCAAACGTTAGTGGATGTTGCAACCCCTGAATGGGTTACAATGATTATTATGTATATATAATGTATATTACCTTTTCATTTAATTTTATATTGCTTATATTTGCGATAATAGCTAAATCGCAAATGTATTGCCTTATATTGTTATTTGACTTAGCTTATGTTGTTAGGATGTTTATAAAATGTGCTCAGTTAGTCTTGATTGTCAAACTACTGTAATTATCGCTTGTCGCTCGTTATACTGCCGGCTTCTGAGCTGCGCTGTCCACGTAGCTATCACGTGATCGAGGGGGGGGTGTCCTCACCTCTCGTGAAGTTTTCAGTCTGCTGGAGACTCGCTTGCTGGTTGGACAGATTGTCTGTCTCATTATTCTTGTTAGTTCTGTAGAACTTTGTTCACAGAACATTGTATAGACTTTGTGATTTTCGACGTTGTACTGAGGTTGTGTGTCACATTGACACTCTGAACATCTCAGGTCCTTAGCTGTAGCTTCTGACCTAATTTTGTACTGGTTCCTGTGTATTGTCACAGTCACAGTTTTACCTATGCTGAACATAGATTCAGTATTATGGAAGTTTTGTAACTTTTGTGGAGGATCTGCAGATGGTCCCTACTTAGTGTCGTTATATTATCTCCTTGTTCCTGATTCTGTGTCGCAGTCGCTTGATATTGCATTGCTATTGGGCTTAGCATTCTTTGTTGTTCAAGCAGACTGTTTGGGTTGCCAGTCGGTCAAGAAGTTAGTTTATTTGAGGACTTTGTCAGTCACTTGTTTAAGTCTTATTCGAGTCTTGAGACATAGCTAACTACTTAAGAGCACTTACACGCATACACACACTTGTACATATTTGTAATATCTTATTAAATGTTAATGTACCTGACGGTACTTAAGAATTATAAATGTGATATGTGCTTTCAGCACAATAATATTGAACTCGAGAGATTGATTTTATTTTGATTGCTGTAATTAATTTAATTTGATAATATACCTAGGCTAGACAACTTATAGACTTAATAAATTTATTAAATTTTAATTTCTCTAGTTAGTAGCCTACCAGTTGTAATCCTAAAAAGCTATTGAACCATACTGAATTTCAATGGATAATTGGACAAGGATACTGACTACTTGTTACGAAAACCTAGTAACAGGCTGGATGCTAGAAGGGCAGTCCTTTCTAGTATTCACTGGAGATCTCTAAGCTTTTAGAATCGCGTTTTTTGTAACAAATGGGGGCCTGTCCGGGAGGCTCTTGATCCAAGGTGTTGGAGAAACTGTCCGGGATGCTCTTGATCCAAGGTGTTGGAGAAATTGTCCAGTTTGACATACTAGTAACTCTATGGTCAAACACTTTGAGTACTTTCCTAATCTGACGACTTTGAGTTTAGTCTTGTACAACATACCAGGTGGATGTATGTACCTGACTGAGTCTCTTGTTCCAAGGAGATGGAAATACGGTTTATGAGTTCTAGCTCTAAGACAACCAACACTAAAATTCCTATTAGGATTATAGTTTCCCATAATCACTCTCTCGTAGTACAATTATTTTCGTGATGTATGCCAAAGTGAAACGATTAATTGATACTCTGACTTTGTCCGAGTTAAGTACATTAAAACTTCAGACGTGTTGGCAAGTAGCCAAATATCTCGGTGTGACGTATAACAGGAATTACACCGCTGAAACTGTCAGAGCATTAATTAAAGATATATTGTTTCCTGCTCATACAGAGATGTCTGATTATGATTCAGATTCAGAAAGCCTAGTGTCACAATTAGGAAGTATGACTCTATTTGATGAAGAAAGAGCAACTAGAGCAGAAGTGAGCCTAGTGTCTGAGCCTAGTGTAGCTCAGTTCTCGCTCACACCTTCCCGCCTCACTGACACTATAGTACAGAGTGTAGCTGGTAGTATGACTCAGCCTAATACTAGTACAGTGTATACTACACCTGTATTTACTTATCCTAGACCAGATCTAGACACTCTAGAGACGGCTGGACCAAGTGTCCGACCTAAGGACCGTCCAGACCATGTTAATTTCCCAACTCCTCCATTACCCACTGGTCCTATCTCTCAGGAACAGTTTGAGAGGTTGGAACGCCTCATTATGTTGCAGACTGCACAAATAGAGGCACAGAGGAGATTGAACGAAGATGATTTCCAAAGAGAAAATGTTCGTCTGTTAAGACAACAGACTGATAGATCACAGGACACATTTAATGTGCAGAAAGCTGCATCCATGGTTCCTAAGTTTTTTGAAAGTGACTTAGACACATATTTTGATGTGTTTGAGAACCAGGCACGTGCTATGAACTGGCCACGAAAGCACTGGGCAACATTGCTGCATACAGCGTTGACGGGAAGAGCTCAAACGTGTTCTGCAGCCTTACCATTTGCTAAGTACATTAGTTATGACGCTGTCAAACAAACTATTCTAGAGACATATAACTTGTTACCTGTAAGTTATCAAAGAGCATTTCGTACGTTACAACGACGACAAGATCAAACTTGTGTAGAGTTTGCTCTTGAGAAAAAAGTTGCATTTCAGAGGTGGTGTAGAGCTGCTAAATGTAACAACTATGACAGCCTTGTTCAGTTGTTACTACACGAAGAGTTTAACAACTGTATGTCTGCGGACATACAAGAATATCTGATCGATCATACTACCTCGGATATTCTGGAAACTGCAGCATTAGCAGACAATTATGAGATTTCTCACAAACTTGTACGTACTAAAACACAAAGAAACAAGGTAACTAAAGATTGTCCTAGAAGTTGGCAACCTAAATCAGCTGCTCATTGCCGGCCTGATGTACCTGCTACTGTAACTTCTCGTACCTTTACCAGAAATCTGATATCGAGAAGAAGAAAGTTAAATGTACCTATTGTAACAGGAAAGGACATACTAGAGAGTATTGCTATAAGTTAGAAAGAGATACGAGAAACAGTCGTGCTGCTGGCGCCCCCACTCAAGTCGTATCCTCTTCCGACCAACAAAGGCACCAAAATCCTAGCAATGCCTCTGATCCTACTGTTTTAGATAATGTTACTCAGGATAGATGACTAGCGTCAGAAAGTGTATCTGACGAAAAGATTCGTTCAGCGATGAGTCCTTACTTTTCGAGAGATAAAGTAGGATTTGACGAATCACATCTAACTGAGATAATTTCTTTCAGAGACACTGGCAGTTATCTCACGTTATTAAGAGAAGATGTACTGCCCATAACTGACGATACCTATTGCAAGATAGATGTATTGTTAGAAGCCTATGGAGGGGCTGTTATAAAAGTGCCTCTGCACAAAGTTTATATTGAAACAAGCTATTATACTGGTTATATTTCAGTGGGTATATCCAGTGGTGTATTTCCCCTCAGGTCAGTGGACTTGTTGATAGGGAACGATATCCTTCATGCTGGTATATGTAAAGAACCACTTGTGATTGATAATACCACTGATGATAATTATGCCATTGAAGCTTGTAGAGAGAAACCTATTTTATTTCCTCTCAGCGCAATTACTAGAGCTATGTCAAAGATTCAACAACCTTCCTTGTCTCCTGTTGAGTTAGTGGATGACAATGATTTGGGGTTGAATATGTTGTTTAGTGACGCTCTGCGCCCAGGGTCATTAACACTGACTCCCCCTGGTCATCAACCTAGTCAAGACACAACTGACGTTAAATTTCTAACTCATGATGATTTAATCAAGGATCAGTTTGTTGATCAGTCACTGGAAAGACTGAGAGATATAGCAGTTACTGAGAGTGAAGCAAAGGATCTCGATAATTGTTACTATTATAGTAATGGTGTGCTGATGGAGAAAAACACATGTAAGTTGTCAGCTGATAGTGTTTCCAGCACAGTCAAACATCTAGCAGTGTTACCAGTTACATTTCGTGAACAAGCCATTGATTTTGCTCACAATAGTCCCATAGGAGGACATTTGGGTGTCAAGAAGACACTCGGTAAACTGGCAAAACATTTTACTTGGCCAAAGATGAAGGAAACAGTAGCTGATCATGTGCGACGTTGCCACGTGTGTCAAGTGACAGGCAAGCCAGCACACTCACCTCCATCTACACCTCTCACTATGAGCTCTAGTAGCAAAGTTCAGTTCACCTGGACTAGTGATTGTTCAGATTTGTTCAAAAGGTTGAAGCATCTGCTTTCCTCTGCTCCAGTGTTGAATCCTAATTTCAATCTTTCCATCTTTTTTACATATAGATGCGAGTTGTTATGCAGTAGGTGTTGTGCTGCTCCAACAGTCAACATCCACTGATATTCTCCATCCTATATTTTACTCTGAATCTAAGCTCAAACGACACCAGAAAAATTATGCTATAGCTCTTGTGGTGTCCTTTGAACATTTTGACGTGTATTTGGGCACTTCCCCATTTAAAATTTACGTAATTTTATGCCCAAATACCTTTTGTTACTTGCTATGTCAAATTCAGTAAAGTAACTTAATCCCTCCAGCCCATATTAACTATATATACTCATGTCATGTCTAATTATTATATTTATATATTCACAGTAATGTTGTGTGAGGAGGAGACAAGCTGAGTGTTGAGTGAGTAGTGTGGTGTGGGTGATGTACTGCGTGACGCAACACTGTCCTGCCGCAGACCCCCCCCCACTACACACCTTAAGCTGTTTCATACTCAGATGTTCATACTGCCTAGCATTCCACAACCACTACTTAAGAGTGGAATGCAGTCTCCTCTACTATGACCGAGCCTCAACGTGCCCTCCTTGTCAGCGCTATCCTGTCTCTACACTGATGTACATAACCACGAGTTTGAAGAGATACGATACTGTGTACTGCCCTAGTACCAAGGGGCATATCCTAGTGACGGACGCTGTGAAATTGTAGAGGTGCTTGGCACAAGATAGACTAATTAATATTTATTTTGATAATATTGACATGAGTAACCAGAAATAATGTGAAAGACATTCATGCAACTCCTAGTGCGACCCTCTGTCGTGTTGGGGGGGGTGTTGCAACCCCTGAATGGGTTACAATGATTATTATGTATATATAATGTATATTACCTTTTCATTTAATTTTATATTGCTTATATTTGCGATAATAGCTAAATCGCAAATGTATTGCCTTATATTGTTATTTGACTTAGCTTATGTTGTTAGGATGTTTATAAAATGTGCTCAGTTAGTCTTGATTGTCAAACTACTGTAATTATCGCTTGTCGCTCGTTATACTGCCGGCTTCTGAGCTGCGCTGTCCACGTAGCTATCACGTGATCGAGGGGGGGGGGGTCCTCACCTCTCGTGAAGTTTTCAGTCTGCTGGAGACTCGCTTGCTGGTTGGACAGATTGTCTGTCTCATTATTCTTGTTAGTTCTGTAGAACTTTGTTCACAGAACATTGTATAGACTTTGTGATTTTCGACGTTGTACTGAGGTTGTGTGTCACATTGACACTCTGAACATCTCAGGTCCTTAGCTGTAGCTTCTGACCTAATTTTGTACTGGTTCCTGTGTATTGTCACAGTCACAGTTTTACCTATGCTGAACATAGATTCAGTATTATGGAAGTTTTGTAACTTTTGTGGAGGATCTGCAGATGGTCCCTACTTAGTGTCGTTATATTATCTCCTTGTTCCTGATTCTGTGTCGCAGTCGCTTGATATTGCATTGCTATTGGGCTTAGCATTCTTTGTTGTTCAAGCAGACTGTTCGGGTTGCCAGTCGGACTTTGTCAGTCACTTGTTTAAGTCTTATTCGAGTCTTGAGACATAGCTAACTACTTAAGAGCACTTACACGCATACACACACTTGTACATATTTGTAATATCTTATTAAATGTTAATGTACCTGACAGTACTTAAGAATTATAAATGTGATATGTGCTTTCAGCACAATAATATTGAACTC
Organism: Cherax quadricarinatus; assembly: GCF_038502225.1. Classification (NCBI taxonomy): domain Eukaryota; kingdom Metazoa; phylum Arthropoda; class Malacostraca; order Decapoda; family Parastacidae; genus Cherax; species Cherax quadricarinatus. The sequence goes on from NC_091294.1 coordinate 19,528,547, forward strand.
GAGAGATTGATTTTATTTTGATTGCTGTAATTAATTTAATTTGATAATATACCTCTAGACAACTTATAGACTTAATAAATTTATTAAATTTTAATTTCTCTAGTTAGTAGCCTACCAGTTGTAATCCTAAAAAGCTATTGAACCATACTGAATTTTAATGGATAATTGGACAAGGATACTGACTACTTGTTACGAAAACCCAGTAACAGGCTGGATGCTAGAAGGGCAGTCCTTTCTAGTATTCACTGGAGATCTCTAAGCTTTTAGAATCGCGTTTTTTGTAACAGTGGATGAGTTTGGGAATGTGTGTAAAGGTAGAAAGTTGAAAGTGAACATAGAAAAGAGAAAGGTGATGAGGGTATCAAATGATTTAGATAAAGAAAAATTGGATATCAAATTGGGGAGGAGGAGTATGGAAGAAGTGAATGTTTTCAGATACTTGGGAGTTGACGTGTCGGCGGAAGGATTTATGAAGGATGAGGTTAATCATAGAACTGATGAGGGAAAAAAGGTGAGTGGTGCATTGAGGTATATGTGGAGTCAAAAAACTTTATCTATGGAGGCAAAGAAGGGAATGTATGAAAGTATAGTAGTGCCAACACTCTTATATGGGTGTGAAGCTTGGGTGGTAAATGCAGCAGCGAGGAGACGGTTGGAGGCAGTGGAGATGTCCTGTTTAAGGGCAATGTGTGGTGTAAATATTATGCAGAAAATTCGGAGTGTGGAAATTAGGAAAAGGTGTGGAGTTAATAAAAGTATTAGTCAGAGGGCAGAAGAGGGGTTGTTGAGGTGGTTTGGTCATTTAGAGAGAATGGATCAAAGTAGAATGACACGGAAAGCATATAAATCAATACGGGAAGGAAGGCGGGGTAGGGGTCGTCCTCGAAAGGGTTGGAGAGAGGGGGTAAAGGAGGTTTTGTGGGCAAGGGGCTTGGACTTCCAGCAAGAGTGCGCGAGCGTGTTAGATAGGAGTGAATGGAGACGAATGGTACTTGGGACCTGACGATCTGTTGGAGTGTGAGCAGGGTAATATTTAGTGAAGGGATTCAGGGAAACCGGTTATTTTCATATAGTCGGACTTGAGTCCTGGAAATGGGAAGTACAATGCCTGCACTTTAAAGGAGGGGTTTGGGATATTGACAGTTTGGAGGGATATGTTGTCTATCTTTATACGTATATGCTTCTAAACTGTTGTATTCTGAGCACCTCTGCAAAAGCAGTGATTATGTGTGAGTGTGGTGAAAGTGTTGAATGATGATGAAAGTATTTTCCTTTTGGGGATTTTCTTTCTTTTTTGGGTCACCCTGCCTCGGTGGGAGACGGCCAACTTGTTGAAAAAAAAAAATAGTAACAATAATAGTAAAATACAATTAATCACTATGGGGTGCTTTAAATGTCATACATTTCATATAGGTTTGGTAGCTGAGGTTTAAAGCACTCCAGAGCAATTGTTATTATTACAATAAATAAATCTTTAATAATAATAATAATAATAATAATAATAATAATAATAATTATTGCCATCGACATACCTTGTTCACTGAGTTTAATAATTTCTTAAGCTGTCACGAGACACACAGACGAACACATCAGCTAATCCCATTACTGTGAACTTCTTTTGTACTTCTTCCATTTTCTTCTTTTTTCGTTTTTCCTCTTCCAAGTGCTGCTGAACTTATAACCGTCTTGTACTATGGGGTGCACAATAGATGTGCACCAGCACTTGGAAGAGGAAAAACAAGAAGAAAATGGAAAAAGTACGAAAGTACACAGTAAACGCGTTAGCTGGTGTGTTCGTCTCTGTGTTGACATTTTGTCTCTCTCATCGCAGCTTAAGAAATTATTAAACTCAGTGAACAAGGTATGTCGATGACGATAATAATAATAAAAATAATAATAATAATCAATAATATATGTAATAATAATAATAATAATTAATAATATTTTTTTTTTTTTTTCAACAAGTCGGCCGTCTCCCACCGAGGCAGGGTGACCCAAAAAAAGAAAGAAAATCCCCAAAAAGAAAATACTTTCATCATCATTCAACACTTTCACCACACTCGCACATTATCACTGTTTTTGCAGAGGTGCTCAGAATACAACAGTCTAGAAGCATACACATATAAAGATACACAACATATCCCTCCAAACTGCCAATATCCCAAACCCCTCCTTTAAAGTGCAGGCATTGTACTTCCCATTTCCAGGACTCAAGTCCGACTATATGAAAATAACCGGTTTCCCTGAATCCCTTCACTAAATATTACCCTGCTCACACTCCAACAGATCGTCAGGTCCCAAGTACCATTCGTCTCCATTCACTCCTATCTAACACGCTCACGCACGCTTGCTGGAAGTCCAAGCCCCTTGCCCACAAAACCTCCTTTACCCCCTCTCTCCAACCCTTTCGAGGACGACCCCTACCCCGCCTTCCTTCCCCTATAGATTTACATGCTTTCCATGTCATTCTACTTTGATCCATTCTCTCTAAATGACCAAACCACCTCAACAACCCCTCTTCTGCCCTCTGACTAATACTTTTATTAACTCCACACCTTCTCCTAATTTCCACACTCCGAATTTTCTGCATAATATTTACACCACACATTGCCCTTAAACAGGACATCTCCACTGCCTCCAACCATCTCCTCGCTACTGCATTTACCACCCAAGCTTCACACACATATAAGAGTGTTGGTACTACTATACTTTCATACATTCCCTTCTTTGCCTCCATAGATAACGTTTTTTGACTCCACATATACCTCAACGCACCACTCACCTTTTTTCCCTCATCAATTCTATGATTAACCTCATCCTTCATAAATCCATCCGCCGACACGTCAACTCCCAAGTATCTGAAAACATTCACTTCTTCCATACTCCTCCTCCCTAATTTGATATCCAATTTTTCTTTATCTAAATCATTTGACACCCTCATCACCTTACTCTTTTCTATATTCACTTTCAACTTTCTACCTTTACACACATTCCCAAACTCATCCACTAACCTTTGCAATTTTTCTTTAGAATCTCCCATAAGCACAGTATCATCAGCAAAAAGTAACTGTGTCAATTCCCATTTTGAATTTGATTCCCCAAAATTTAATCCCACCCCTCTCCCGAACACCCTAGCATTTACTTCCTTTACAACCCCATCTATAAATATATTAAACAACCATGGTGACATTACACATCCCTGTCGAAGTCCTACTTTTACCGGGAAGTAGTCTCCCTCTCTTCTACACACCCTAACCTGAGCCTCACTATCCTCATAAAAACTCTTTACAGCATTTAATAACTTACCACCTATTCCATATACTTGCAACATCTGCCACATTGCTCCTCTATCCACTCTATCATATGCCTTTTCTAAATCCATAAATGCAATAAAAACTTCCCTACCTTTATCTAAATACTGTTCACATATATGCTTCAATGTAAACACTTGATCTACACATCCCCTACCCACTCTGAAACCTCCTTGCTCATCCGCAATCCTACATTCTGTCTTACCTCTAATTCTTTCAATTATAACCCTACCGTACACTTTTCCTGGTATACTCAATAAGCTTATTCCTCTATAATTTTTACAGTCTCTTTTGTCCCCTTTCCCTTTATATAAAGGGACTATACATGCTCTCCGCCAATCCCTAGGTACCTTCCCCTCTTTCATACATTTATTAAACAAAAGTACCAACCACTCCAACACTATATCCCCCCCTGCTTTTAACATTTCTGTCATGATCCCATCAGTTCCAGCTGCTTTACCCCCTTTCATTCTACGTAATGCCTCACATACCTCCAGCACACTTACATTCTGCTCTTCTTCACTCCTAAAAGATGGTATACCTCCCTGGCCAGTGCATGAAATTACCGCCTCCCTTTCTTCCTTAACATTTAAAAGTTCCTCAAAATATTCTCGCCATCTACCTAATACCTCCCTCTCCCCATCTACTAACTCCCCTACTCTGTTTTTAATGGACAAATCCATACTTTCCCTAGGTTTTCTTAACTTGTTTAACTCGAATCCAAAATTTTTTCTTATTTTCATTAAAATTTCTTGACAGTGCCTCTCCCACTCTTTCATCTGCTCTCCTTTTGCACTCTCCCACCACTCTCTTCACCTTTCTTTTACTCTCCATATACTCTGCTCTTCTTATAACACTTCTGCTTTGTAAAAACCTCTCGTAAGCTACCCTTTTCTCTTTTATCACACCCTTTACTTCATCATTCCATCAATCACTCCTCTTTCCTCCTGCCCCCACCCTCCTATAACCACAAACTTCTGCCCCACATTCTAATACTGCATTTTTAAAACTATTCCAACCCTCTTCAACCCCCCCACTACTCATCTTTGCACTAGCCCACCTTTCTGCCAATAGTCGCTTATATCTCGCCCGAACTTCCTCCTCCCTTAGTTTATACACTTTCACCTCCCTCTTACTTGTTGTTGCCACCTTCCTCTTTTCCCATCTACCTCTTATTTATTTATTTATTTATTTATTTAGTAATTTAAGCATACATACAGAGGTACAAAAAATACAGGTAAGAGCAGCATGCCAAAGCCACTTATATGCATAGCATTATGGGCTGGCTTAAAATTAACTTAAGATTAACTAAGCAATGATGAAATCAGTGATAAAACATTATTGTAAACAGATAACTATAAAGCACAAATGAGTATTACAAAGACAGGTCATATGGTTGCATGCATTGCTGTACATTCAGTCGAATGGAGTATTCTGTTAGGTAGTGTATTTAAAAGAATAACAAAGTTAGATTGGGTCCTAGGTTTAACATTTGTGTAATATAATTGTGAGTAACATATAGGATATACAATTTATAAGGTTCAGTTATTCGGTATTTATTTGGTTTTGGGTGAGTAAGTGATCTTTGAGAAGAGACTTGAATTTATAAACAGGTAGTGTTTCTTTTATATTTACAGGTAATGAATTCCAGATTTTAGGGCCTTTTATGTGCATTGAGTTTTTGCATAGCGTGAGATGGACACGAGGAACATCAAAGAGTGATCTGTGCCTTGTGTTATGGTCATGTGTTCTGTTGAGATTGGCAAGATGTTTGAGGGGAGGGTTAATATCAGAGTTAAGTGTTCTATGTATGTAATAGGTGCAGTAATAAGTATGGATGTTTTGTATGGTGAGTAGGTAGAGTGTTTTGAATATTGGTGGAGTGTGCTGCCTGTAGTGAGAATTTGTTATCATTCTAACTGCAGCCTTTTGTTGGGTAATTAGTGGTCTGAGATGGTTAATTGTTGTTGAGCCCCATGCACAAATTCCATAGGTGAGATAGGGGTAAATAAGAGAGTGATAAAGGGCCAGGAGGGCTGACTGTGGAACATAGTACCGTATCTTCGATAGTATGCCTACAGTCTTGGAAATTTTCTTAGAAATTTGTTGTATATGTGTATGAAATTTGAGTCTATTATCAAGGTGGATTCCTAAGAATTTTCCCTCTGTTAGCTTTGTGATAGGTGATCTGTTTATCGTTATGTTAAGAGGTACATCTGTAGCTCTGTTACCAAACTGAATGAAGTAGGTTTTGTCAATGTTTAGTGTAAGTTTGTTAGTCCTCATCCAGGTAGATATTTTCTGTAATTCGGTGTTTACAGTATTGGCTAGCGTGACTGGGCTCGGGTGAGAGAAGACGTATGTAGTGTCATCTGCAAAAAGTGTGGGTTTGAGTAATTGCGAAGCATTTGGTAGGTCATTTATGTATAGGAGAAAGAGAAGAGGGCCAAGGACACTTCCCTGTGGGACACCAACTGTAATTGGTTGAGCGAATGAGCTTGCCCCATTTGCATACACATATTGGCTTCTGTTGCTGAGGTATGACTTGAGGTAGTTGAGGGAGTGCCCTCTAATACCATAGTGTAACAATTTTACGTGGAGCAAGTCATGGTCAACTGTATCAAAAGCTTTACGTAAGTCAATGAAGATCCCCAGTGGGACTTCTTTTTTCTCTATTGCAGTGTATATATGTTCTAGCATGTGTATAATAGCATCATTAGTATTTTTATTAGGCCTGAATCCAAATTGGCAGGGGTTGAGAATGTTTTGTGAGATGAGGTAGGAGTAGATTTGTTTATGAATTAATTTTTCGAAGATTTTTGAGAGAGGGTGTAAATTGGATATTGGCCTATAGTTATTCAACTCTGTTTGGTCTCCTCCTTTATGGATCGGGGTGACCCTTGCTATTTTGAGAGCTGTAGGGAAGGTGGAGGATTCAATGGATTTGTTAAAGAGTGTTGCAATGATTGGTGATAGTACTTGTGACACTTTTTTGTATATAAAGGGTGGTAAGGTATTTAAATCTCCTGCCTTGTTTTTTAGTGTGTTGATAATAAGGGAGACTTCGTATGGGTTAGTCGGAGCTAGGAACAGTGTGTTCGGGTAGTTGCCAGTGAGGTAGTCATTTGGTGGGGTATCTGAGCTTGGGATTTTATTGGCAAGGTTTTGTCCTATAGTGGAGAAGAAATCATTGAGTCTGTTTGCTGTTTCTGTTGGTGGGAGTTGGGGTTCATCTGATTTTGCTAATTTTATTTCGCTATTTCGTGATATCTTTTTTGTTCCCAGAATTTCTGATAGGGTCTTCCAGGTATTTTTTATATCATCTCGTAAGTTGGATAATCTGTTCTCATAATACAGTTTTTTTGCCCTTCTTATCAGGCTGGTTAGAATTGACGAGTAACGTTTTGTTTGGTCTCTGGTTATGTGACCCATTCTGTACTGTTTTTCATATCGGTGTTTTGTATTTATGGATTTGAGAATGCTGGGTGTTAGCCAGGGACTGTTCAGTCTCTTAGCTGTCATCTGTTTAGTTTTTTTAGGGCAGTGCTTGTTATAGAGGCATTGGGTCTTTTTTAGAAAATTATTAAAACATTCGTCAATATCTGTATAGATTTCTAGCTCAGTGTGCCAGTCAATGTTTGTTACTGCTGTTGTGAAGTTATTAATGGCTGCCTCATTGTGAAGTCTGAAGGTGACTTTAGTAGTGTCTTGGGGTATTTTACCAAGAGTTGTTATGAGGAAAGTAGGGTAGTGGTCTGTGGTATTATCTGTAATTATGCCTGATTTTAAAGGGGATATGGTGTTGGTCCAGATGTGGTCAAGTAGGGAAACACTAGTCTCCGTAACTCTTGTAGGTTTTGTTACTGTTGGTAGCAACATGCAGTTACTCATTGTGTTTGTGAATTCAGTAACGTGTGGGTCCTGGTCTTGCAGGAGATTTATATTGAAGTCACCTGAGAGTAGTAAGTGATCTTTGTTCATGCATGCATCAGTTATCATACTTCCTAGGTTTTGACTAAATTGGCTAATGTTTGATTGTGGAACTCTGTAGATGTTTATCACTGTGAGAGGTTTTTGTAGGTATTTGGATTTGAATTTAGCTATTATATATTCCCCATGTTCATCCCTTGTGCAAGTATTAGTGATACATTCTAGTTGGTCTGAGTAGTATATAGCTGTGCCACCCCCTTGTTGGTCTGGCCTACAGTTGTGTATGGCTGTGTAACCAGGAATGGCAGTGACATCTGTAGTATCAGGCTTTAGCCAGGTTTCAGTTAGTGTAATGATGGACATATTGGCATGCAAGGAATTTAGTAATGCTAGGAGGTCATCGTAATGCTTGCTTAAAGATCTGATATTGTAGTTAAAGATAGTTATGTTGTTGTTGGCTCTGAGAAGTGCCTTTGATTGTTCTGCTGTGTAGTAATTACAGTAACTGTTTGAATCATTTAAGTCATTAAATAAGAGGTTGGTATCAGGATCAATGCTTGTAATCATAAGATTTGTAGTGAATCTATAGTTAGAATTAAGTATAAAACAAAGTAAATATTCTAAATCTAAAAAAATAGCACCTGAATTATTTAACAAATGTAAAAATAATGAGCTAAGGTAGTTTTTTAAAGCTAAAATAAAGGAGACAATATAAAAGGGACTAAAATAATTTGTGGTGAACAAATAAAGTGATGATCAAATAATGGAGCTTGGGAATATGATAGTAGGTAGTACTTTAAAGGTAATTCTTTAAAGTTAGAATTATAATATAAAATTATAATATATAAGGGACTAATATAAGTTGTGGTGAACAATAAAGTGGTAATCAAATAATTGCACTAAGGTCTAATATAATGACTTTTGTGGAGTCTATGTTTTGAGCTAGAATGAGCTATAGTACAACTAGATTTAATCTAATAATATAACAATACAAATTAAAAATAGCACCAGTCTCTCACTAGTAATTGCAATATGGTCTAATATAATGAATTTGATACTGACTATAGTACAACTGAGTTTAATCTAATAATATAAAAAAGGCACAAGACTCTCAATTGTAATTGCACTAAGGTGTTATATAAGTTGTTTACAAGAATTAGAGTATAACTAGATTTAAATTGACAAGATAAAATATACAAGTTAAGGTAGCAAAAGAATAATAAAAGTAGAAAAAAAAATATATGAGGTAGTTGGTACTAGTTAGCAAAAGATAGTTAAGGGCCTTGAACAATAATATAATTGAAATATACACTAATTGCACACACAATATAGTCACTAAGATATGAAAACAATCTTAGAGTAGGAATTATAATATAAACTTATAATATAAAAATACAAATTGAAATGGTACTTGCAATTGCACTAGAGTCTGGTATAGGTTGTTGACAAGATCAGGAGTATAACTAGATTTAAATTGACAAAATATAATTCACAATTAAAGTACCAAAAGAATAATAGTAAAAAATAACAAGGGTAATGTCTTGGTTATAATATGATAGTAAGATGGTAGACAGGTACACAGGTAGCTACAACTAAATAATGATCTGATATATCAGTTGCCCCTCTATAAACATGTACATCCTGGAGCCTACCCATCATATATATAATAGGTAGTAGGTTGGTAGACAGCAACCACACAGGAGGGTACTACCGTCCTGCCAAGTGAGTGTGAAATGAAAGCCTGTAATTGTTTTACATGATGGTAGGATTGCTGGTGTCTCATAAATATGCAAGATTACAGGTCCATCTTGCTACTTCTACTTACACTTAGGTCACACTACACATACATGTACATGTTTATTTATACACACCCCTCTGGGTTTTCTTCTATTTTCTTACTAGTTCTTGTTCTTGTTTATTTCCTCTTATCTCCATGGGGAAGTAGAACAGAATTCTTCACCCGTAAACCATGCGTGTTGCAAGAGGCGACTAAAATGCCAGGAGCATAAATTACTAAATTTAAAAAGAGAAACTTTTGTTTTCCTTTTTGGGCCACCCTGCCTTGGTGGGATATGGCCGGTTTGTTGAAAAAAAAAATATACATTATATAAATAAACATACATACATATATATATACACCTACCATGCGACTTACAACCTGCTCGACTTACGACCGTGTTTTTTATGCCAAATTTCTGGGAAATAAACAACTATTTGTGTTGTACACAGTGTTTATCCTAAACCTTACAGTAAAAAATACAGTACTAGCAACATAAAAAGTAAAGTAAAACATGAAATACCAAAATAAAACAATAAAATAGTCATTACAAAAATGTTTTCTTGATATTCATTAGCAAAGTTTGACTTGCAACCATTTCGATTTATGACCGGTTTCTCCGAACAGAACTCGGTCTTAAGTCGGATGGTAAGTGTACAGTGGACCCCCGCATACCGTTGGCATCACATAACGTTTAATCCGCATACCGATACATTTTATCGCTAAAATTTTGCCTCGCATACCGCTTAAAAACCCGCTCACCGCTGTTCGTCCGAGACGCGTCCAATGTGCGCCTTAGCCAGCCTCACATGTTCCGCCGGTGGCATTGTTTACCAGCCAGCCTCCGCGGTAGCATCCAAGCATACAATCGTAACATTTCGTATTATTACAGTGTTTTTGGTGATTTTATCTGGAAAATAAGTGACCATGGGCCCCAAGAAAGCTTCTAGTGCCAACCCTACAGCAATAAGGGTGAGAATTACTTTAGAGATGAAGAAAAAGATCATTGATAAGTATGAAAGTGGAGTGCGTGTCTCCGAGCTGGCCAGGTTGTATAATAAACCCCAATCAACCATCGCTACTATTGGTGGTACAGCTGCTGCTGCTGCTGCACTGTCAGCTGCTGCTGCAGCTTCGTCTGCTGCTGCTGTAGCATCGTCTGCTGCTGCTGTAGCATCGTCTGCTGCTGCTGTAGCATCGTCTGCTGCTGCTGTAGCACTGTCAGCTGCTGCTGCTGTAGCATCGTCTGCTGCTGCTGCTGCTGCTGTAGCATCGTCTGCTGCTGCTGTAGCATCGTCTGCTGCTGCTGTAGCATTGTCTGCTGCTGCTGTAGCATCGTCTGCTGCTGCTGTAGCATCGTCTGCTGCTGCTGTAGCATTGTCTGCTGCTGCTGTAGCATCGTCTGCTGCTGCTGTAGCATCGTCTGCTGCTGCTGTAGCACTGTTGTTGCTGTGGCTTATTGAGAATATACCAAGAAACAATTAACCCCAGAGGATTTGCCACCCAGGATAACCCAAAAAAGTCAGTGTCATCGAAGACTGTCTAACTTATTTCCATTGGGGTCCTTAATCTTGTCTCCCAGGATGCAACCCACACCAGTCGACTAACACCCAGGTGAACAGGGAAAAATGCCTGGAACTAGTGCTCATATTGGTGAATTTAAAGCCAGCAAAGGTTGGTTTGAGAGATTTAAGAATTGTAGTGACATACACAGTGTGATAAGGCATGTTCTGGAAGAAAATACCAAACAGGACCTACAGTACTCAGGAGGAAAAGGCACTCCCAGGACACAGTGTCTCATCAGTCATTGCTGCATCTTCAATAAAGGTAAGTGTCATTTATTCTTCATTTAGTAGACTAGTACATGCACAATATATACTGTGCATGTACTACTCTACTATTGTGCATGTATCCTTCTCTTTGTGTGTAGGAAAATGTATATTTCACGTGGTAAAAATTTTTTTTTCATACTTTTGGGTGTCTTGCACGGATTAATTTGATTTCTATTATTTCTTATGGGGAAAATTCATTCGCATACCGATTATTTCGCATACCAATGAGCCCTCTTGCACGGATTAAAATCGGTATGTGGGGGTCCACTGTATATATATACAGTGGTCCCTCGCTTTTCGTAGTTCTCGGCAATCGTAAATTTCGCCAATCATAGGGGTATTTTCGTATAAACATGGACTCGCTTTTCATAGGTTGACTCGCAAATAGTAGTTCGTCCGGGACGCGTACGCACGGTGTGAGCCGGGGCGGCCTCCCTACCCAGCCAGTCTGGCATTGTTTACCAGTGAGTGAAGGTCCCCTCAAGTGCTCCTATGAAATATTTCATAATATTCCACTCATTTTAGTGCTTGCAATTACTAAATAAGCTAACATGACTCCAAAGAAAGCTCCTAGTGCCAAGCCTGTGGTAAAGAAGGTGAGAAATATGTACAGTGACAAAGTCTTGGGCCATTCTCGGGAAGTGTTAAAGAGATGCCAGAAACAGAGCTCTCTCCACAGTTACTTTGCGAGACAGGACTAGAGTGACCTCAACGTGGTCCTAGTGGCATTAAGAAACAGAGAAGAGAAGCAACCCCAGAAAAGCAATTGGTACCTGAGGTGTTGCTGGAAGGGGATTCCCCTTCCAAACTGTAAACATTCCAATCTCTATCCTCCTCCAGTCTCCCATACACTAAGAAGAATCTCCAATAAAGGTAAGCATTATGCTGTTAATGTTTCATTCATCATTTCCCATTGTATTGTTTATGTACTATATGTATATTTCATTTAAAAATTTATTTTTGTTTTAATACTTCTGGGTGTCAGGAACGGATTAATTGTATTTACATTATTTCTTATGGGGAAAATTGATTCGCAAATCGTAAATTTCGTTTATAGTAACGGCTCCAGGAATGGATTAATTACAAAAAACGAGGGACCACTGTATATCGGTGGACCACCGATATTCAATATTAATCCGTTCCTGAGAGCTAATTGAATACCGAAAATATTGAAAAGCGAATCAATTTTCCTCATGAGAAATAATGGAAATCAAATTAATCCATGCAAGACACCCAAAAGTATGAAAAAAAAAATTTACTACATGAAATATTAAGTTTAATGCAATAGAATAATTACAATAACAATAAAATAATTGACACTTACCTTTAATGAAGATCTGGTGATGATTGATGGGATGGGAGGAGGGGAGAGGTGTTAGTGTTTAGAAGGGGAATCCCCTTCCATTAGGACTTGAGGTAGAAAGTCCTTTTCTGGGGTTACTTCCCTTCTTCTTTTAATGCCACTAGGACCAGCTTGAGAGTCACTGGCTTTCTGTCGCACAACATATCTGTCCATAGTGGCCTGTACCTCCCGTTCCTTTATGACATTCCTAAAGTGTTTCACAACATTGTCAGTGTAATAGTCACCAGCATGGCTTGCAATAGCTGTGTTAGGGTGATTGTCATCAAAAAAGGTTTGCACTTTAAGCCACATTGCACACATTTCCTTAATCTTTGAAGTAGGCAACTTCTTCAATTTCTCTCTCCCCTCCTCTGAAGCAGTTTCCTCAAGTGTGGCCTCTTGCTGTTGAAGATGATCTGTCAGCTCACCAGTTATTAGTTCTTCATTGTCCTCCTCCACCAACTCTTCCACATCCTCCCCACTAACCTCCAACCCCAAGGACTTCCCCAATGCCACAATGGATTCCTCAACTGGCATAGGATTCTCAAGGTTAGCCTCAAATCCTTCAAAATCCCTTTTGTCTACACATTCGGCCACAGTTTTTTCCAAGCAGAGTTTAAGGCCCTCTTAGTCACTCCCTCCCAAGCCATACCTATAAGGTTTATACAATTGAGGATATTAAAGTGATCCTTCCAAAACTCTTTTAGAGTCAGTTGAGTTTCTGTGGTCACTACAAAGCACTTTTGAAACATAGCTTTTGTGTACAGTTTCTTGAAGTTGGAAATGACCTCCTGGTCCATGGGCTGCAGGGGAGGAGTGGTATTAGGAGGCAAAAACTTGACCTTAATGAAGCTCATGTCCCCAGAAAGTCTCTCTGCCAAGTCTGTAGGATGACCAGGGGCATTGTCTAATACCAGGAGGCACTTAAGGTCTAATTTCTTTTCAATTAGGTAATTTTTCACAGTGGGGGCAAATGCATGCTGTAAAAAGTCATAGAAAAAGTTCCTAGTGACCCATGCCTTACTGTTTGCCCTCCACAGCACACACAAATTAGCCTTGAGGACATTGTTTTTCCTAAACACTCTGGGAGTTTCAGAGTGATACACCAATAAAGGCTTCACTTTGCAATCACCACTAGCATTGGCACACATCAACAGAGTAAGCCTGTCTTTCATAGGCTTATGTCCTGGGAGTGCCTTTTCCTCCTGAGTAATGTAAGTCCTGCTTGGCATTTTCTTCCAAAACAGGCCTGTTTCGTCGCAATTAAACACTTGTTCAGGTTTCAAGTCTTCACTGTCTATGTAATCCTTGAATTCCTTCACATATTTTTCAGCTGCTTTTTGGTCTGAACTGGCAGCCTCACCATGCCTAATCACACTATGTATGCCACTACGATTCTTAAATCTTTCAAACTAACCTTTGCTGGCTCACATCACATCAGCACTAGCTGCAGGCAATTTCTTTACCAAATCGTCATGCAACTGCCTAGCCTTTTTAACCCTTTCAGGGTCCAAGGCCAAAATCTGAAGTCACGCACCAGTGTCCAAGAATTTTCAAAAAAAAAATTTGTTATTTTTTCTTATGAAATCGTAGAGAATCTTTTTGTGAAGGTAATAAAACAAAAAGTACGAAATTTGGTGGAAAATTGACGAAATTATGCTCTCGCGAATTTTGATGTGTCAGCGATATTTACGAGTCGGCGATTTTGCCGACTTTGACTCCCATTTTAGGCCAATTACCTTATTCCAATCAACCAAATTCTTAGCTATTTCACTAGTATTACTTCTATTCTATCGACTGAGCACAAGAAATCGCCAAATCAACTGTTTCAACTACAAAATAAAGTGATCGGAAATTGTTAATTTGGCCAATTTAACACAAAGTTCAAAATATTCCAATTTCAAAATAGGCTCCAGAATAAACAATGTAGGTATTCCTGGAACTAAACTAACATTTCCTCTGTTCATTAGTTACATTTTGAGGCTTTACAAATAAATTCCATTTTGATTTTTTATTCACATAATGAATTTTTATTCACACCAAAAAATAGAAGATTTACTGTTATGCAATACTGTAATAATTGTATAAATATCATCACCAAATTTGTGAATGTATATTAGACCCACCAGCTGACGTGTAATAGATGTGTGAGGTCGTTTGTTTACTCTTGAATATCGGCAAAAATTTAACATTTCCGCTACTTTGAGCTCAGTTTCAAGCCATTTCCAGTGCTAAAACCAATCAAAATCATCTCTATTTCTGCAATATGTCTTCCATTCTATCAAATGAGACCAAGAAATCGCAAATACAACTATAAAAAACATACGAAAAAACACTGCAAAGTCGCTGTTTTAATCGAAAAATCATGATTTCAGTTTTTCTCTCTCATTATACACAGTGTGCTGCAGGATCTGTTTTATGTGGTGCACACATACCACATAGATGTATTCTCTCATATCTAGGCCCAAATGTACCACTCACAGTTTATCAGAGTGGGCTGAGCTCATGGCGTAGATCTACGGTTTGGACACTCACCGTAAAGCCGTAGATCTACGGGACGGACCCTGAAAGGGTTAAAAATGATCGCTTGAGAGATGCTATCTCCTGCTATCTGTTTTTCATTTATCCACACCAATAACAGTCTCTCAACATTTTCTAACACTTGCGGTTGCTGTTTCGTAATCACAGTTGCACCTTTTGCAAGAACAGCTTCCTTGATTGCCGCTTGACTTTGTCAATGGTCCAAGTCGGACCGAAACGTCGTCGTAAGCCGTGACTTTGTCAATGGTCCAAGTCGGACCGAAACGTCGTCGTAAGCTACTGCCTTTTATGTGCGGGTTATTTGTGTATAGTAGAGATGGTTGATTGGGGTTTATTTTACAACCTGACCAGCTCCGACACACGCACTCCACTTTCGTACTTTGCAATTATCTCTTTCTTCATTTCAATAGTCAATAGCACCTTTTTTCTCAAAGGGTTGGCACTAGAAGCTTTCTTGGGGCCCATGGTGACTTATTTTGCAGAAACAAGCACCAAAAACGGTGATAATGTGGAATGTACCGAATGTATCCTTAGATGTGCGCACACTGGCTAGCTTGTAAACACTGGCACACACGGGGCAGTTCAGGCCACACATGGACACGTCTCGTACGAATCGTATCGAATACCGGGTTTTCGATCAGATATCGAGCCAACATTTTTGTGATATAATGCATCGAATACAGGATTTATCGAATACCTGTTGGAATAGTTTTTTATAAAAATGCAGTATTAGAATGTGGGGCAGAAGTTTGTGGTTATAGGAGGGTGGGGGCAGGAGGAAAGAGGAGTGATTGGTGGAATGATGAAGTAAAGGGTGTGATAAAAGAGAAAAAGTTAGCTTATGAGAGGTTTTTACAAAGCAGAAGTATTATAAGAAGAGCAGAGTATATGGAGAGTAAATGAAAGGTGAAAAGAGTGGTGAGAGAGTGCAAAAAGAGAGCAGATGATAGAGTGGGAGAGGCACTGTCAAGAAATTTTTAAGGAAAATAAGAAAAAAATTTGGAGTTAAACAAGTTAAGAAACCCTAGGGAAAGTATGGATCTGTCAGCTAAAAACAGAGTAGGGGAGTTAGTAGGTGGGGAGATGGAGGTATTAGGTAGATGGCGAGAATATTTTGAGGAACTTTTAAATGTTAAGGAAGAAAGGGAGGCGGTAATTTCATGCACTGGTCAGGGAGGTATACCATCTTTTAGGAGTGAAGAGGAGAAGAATGTAAGTGTGGGGGAGGTACGTGAGGCATTACGTAGAATGAAAGGGGGTAAAGCAGCTGGAACTGATGGGATCATGACAGAAATGTTAAAAGCAGGGGGGGATATAGTGTTGGAGTGGTTGGTACTTTTGTTTAATAAATGTATGAAAAGGGGAAGGTACCTAGGGATTGGCAGAGAGCATGCATAGTCCCTTTACATAAAGGGAAAGGGGACAAAAGAGATTGTAAAAATTATAGAGGAATAAGTTTACTGAGTACACCAGGAAAAGTGTACGGTAGGGTTATAACTGAAAGAATTAGAGGTAAGACAGAATGTAGGGTTGCGGATGAGCAAAGAGGCTTCAGAGTGGGTAGGGGATGTGTAGATCAAGTGTTTACATTGAAGCATATATGTGAACAGTATTTAGATAAAGGTAGGGAAGTTTTTATTGCATTTATGGATTTAGAAAAGGCATACGATAGAGTGGATAGAGGAGCAATGTAGCAGATGTTGCAAGTATATGGAATAGGTGGTAAGTTACTAAATGCTGTAAAGAGTTTCTATGAGGATAGTGAGGCTCAGGTTAGGGTGTGTAGAAGAGAGGGAGACTACTTCCCGGTAAAAGTAGGTCTTAGACAGGGATGTGTAATGTCACCATGGTTGTTTAATATATTTATAGATGGGGTTGTAAAGGAAGTAAATGCTAGGGTGTTCAGGAGAGGGGTGGGATTAAAGTATGGGGAATCAAATTCAAAATAGGAATTGACACAGTTACTTTTAGCTGATGATACTGTGCTTATGGGAGATTCTAAAGAAAAATTGCAAAGGTTAGTGGATGAGTTTGGGAATGTGTGTAAAGGTAGAAAGTTGAAAGTGAACATAGAAAAGAGTAAGGTGATGAGGGTATCAAATGGTTTAGATAAAGAAAAACTGGATATCAAATTGGGGAGGAGTATGGAAGAAGTGAATGTTTTCAGATACTTGGGAGTTGACGTGCCGGCGGATGGATTCATGAAGGATGAGGTTAATCATAGAACTGATGAGGGAAAAAAGGTGAGTGGTGCGTTGAGGTATATGTGGAGTCAAAAAACTTTATCTATGGAGGCAAAGAAGGGAATGTATGAAAGTATAGTAGTGCCAACACTCTTATATGGGTGTGAAGCTTGGGTGGTAAATGCAGCAGCGAGGAGACGGTTGGAGGCAGTGGAGATGTCCTGTCTAAGGGCAATGTGTGGTGTAAATATTATGCAGAAAATTCGGAGTGTGGAAATTAGGAAAAGGTGTGGAGTTAATAAAAGTATTAGTCAGAGGGCAGAAGAGGGGTTGTTGAGGTGGTTTGGTCATTTAGAGAGAATGGATCAAAGTAGAATGATATGGAAAGCATATAAATCTTTGAGGGAAGGAAGGCGGGGTAGGGGTCGTCCTCGAAAGGGTTGGGGAGAGGAGGTAAAGGAGGTTTTGTGGGAAAGGGGCTTGGACTTCCAGCAAGCGTGCATGAGCATGTTTGATAGGAGTGAATGGAGACGAATGGTACTTGGGACCTGACGATCTGTTGGAGTGTGAAGGGATTCAGGGAAACCGGTTATTTTCATATAGTCGGACTTGAGTCCTGGAAATGGGAAGTACAATGCCTGCACTTTAAAGGAGGGGTTTGGGATATTGGCAGTTTGGAGGGATATGTTGTGTATCTTTATATGTATATGCTTCTAAACTGTTGCATTCTGAGCACCTCTGCAAAAACAGTGATAATGTGTGAGTGTGGTGAAAGTGTTGAATGATGATGAAAGTATTTTCTTTTTGGGGATTTTATTTCTCTTTTGGGTCACCTTGCCTCGGTGGGAGACGGCCGACTTGTTGAAAAAAAAAAAGATACCCAGATGTTGCACGTGTCTCAATTTCATCTTGTCGGTATTGTATACCATTCTTGTACAACCTGTCAGACACTGCAACATCATGGAATCTTGATTCTGAGGACATGTACATAACCTTCACGACTACGACAACTACTACTACAACTAACCCATCTCTTTGGGTAGGACGTACTTCCACTGGGGAATCCCACCTACCAGTGACTATGTCCTTGTCTGCTACCCATCCCATTTCCACCTGACGTTACTATATAAGTGTCAGGCGCCTTGCTTCTGCTTCAGAATCTCCACGACTGCGGTACTCTTCACACCTACTGCTAGGTTGAGGGACTGATTACCTCATCTTCTGTACATAGTTCTCCTGTCTTCAAGTTATGTCCTGGAATTTGTATTGATAAAGCCACTGGATGGCAAAACGTCTACAATAAAGATACCCAGATGTTGCACATGTGTCTCAATTTCATCTTGTTTCAGCTTGCTCAGGGTGGTACTTCTCCACAAACATTTGGACATCATTCCACCTGGACATCATTCCACTTCAGTATTATTTCCTTCTTCACATCTGTGGTACCACTAGGGGTATCAGTAGCAAGTTTCATTGCTCCCACTGTAGCTTATTTCACAGTCCTACAAGCACTAAACACAATGAAATAACCGTAAAATGTTTGAATGAGATCGCAGGTTAGCGTTCACTCAAGCATCAACAAAACCAGATTGGCTCATGGCACCTGCGTGGGGGGACAGACAGAGTGGGCTGCCGGACAGGTCCGGTGGTTCGAAAATAGGGACAAAGTTGGTTCGAAAAAAGGGTTCTATTTTCGAAGAGTTCGATAAGCGATATGTTCAAAATTTGAGGTTCCACTGTACAGTGGTACCCAGAGTTTCGGCCATAATTCGTTCCAGAAGGCTGTTTGTGTGCCGTTACTGAACGAATTTGTTCCCATAAGGAATAATGTAAATTAGATTAGTCTGTTTCAGACCCCCAAAAATACACTTACAAAAACACTTACAATAATACACCTACATAACTGTTTGAGTTGGGAGCTGTACGAAACTCAGGGTACTACTGTATATATTAAACAGGAAATAACTCTAAAACACTTGAAATTTTGTAAAGTTTCCAGACATAATGGAGAGATGTACTAACGGAGAATGTAAACAAACCGGGTGGCGTGCGATGACCATATTAGAAAATCAGGTGGGGGAACTGTATAGCGAGCTTTGGTCATTATTTGAAATGTTTGTATTAGTGGCATAAGGCGAAACGCTGTACAGCACGACCTTACTATAATAATAATAAACCTTTGAAAAATTTCACAGTCCTATCTGTGGTTGTGAGACTAAAATCTTCAGCTGAGAACATACAATTAGCACAAAGTCTTCATTGGAAAATAATTTTCAGTTTGAACAACATCAATCCCTACTAAAATCTGGAACACTCTATCTGAAAACTCTAGAACAGCAGACACATTCACCTTCAAAACTACTGTTAGAAAACATCTTATCTCCCTGATACACCCCATCAACTAACTATATAAAAACCACCTGGTGGTCCACATTTACACTCACTCACTCACCCATTTGACTATAAGCACAGATATACGTATCCTAATCTTAAAATAATGATTCCTAACTAGTCATAAGTTTGCCTGTGATACTCCAATATAGAAACTATGTATTGTGCCAAAACAAAAGCATTCACATTGCTAAACTCACAAACTAGTATTTGTCACTTAGTATTTAGTCAACTTACTCCACAATTTGTTATAATTTAGGGTTAAGAATTAATCTAAGTTTGCCCGAAATGCCTAGCCATGCTAGGTGTTCTAGTGGCCCCCATCTGTAATTAGTATTTTACTACGTGTAAACCACACAATAACCAAAATCTGTAAACCCTGCATTGTAATCCTTATAGAGAATGAACTTTGATTTGATTTGATACTAAGAACCATATCAATATTCCATTAAAATAGGTAAGGAAAGGTGTGGTTTTATGTTTTCAGAGAATGATTTGCTTCAGAAATGGTGCAATGCTGAAAGCATCCTGATTTTTTCCAATGGTGTTGAGTGTACGTAGGTTCCTGTGCTTTGTTCATCTGTTGGCAGTTTGACTGCCATTCTCTTCAAATAATGACAGGAATTTTTTTTTTTTTTTTGACTGCATAAGCCATTTCACACTAAGGTGGCAGTATGGCCAAAGAAGGAAATTCATTCACCATCACTCATTCAAGAGCCCCTTCTTATATAATACCTCACTTACACTGCGATAACATGCCAAACACCAAAAGCCACTTTTCTAATCTCAGTCTAATCTTAACCCTTTGACTGTTTTGGCCATATACATACATCTTACGAGCCAGTGTTTCAGACGTCTATGCACTCAATAATTCTAGCGGCTTCAAATCAAGCAGGAGAAAGCTGGTAGGCTCACATGTGAGAGAATGGGTCTGTGTGGTCAGTGTGCACTGTATAAAAAATCCTGCAGCACACAGTGCATGAGAGAAAAAACTCTGACCGTGTTTTTGGATTAAAACGCTGACTTTGAGGTGTACTTTAGTACAGTATTTATGGTTGTATTCTCTTTTTCTTGGTCCTACTTGATAGAATGGAAAACATATTACAGAAATAGAGATGATTTTGATTATTATCACGATGAAAACAGCCTTGAAATTGAGCTCAAAGTAGCGGAAATATTTGATTTTTACCAACGTTCAAGAGTAAGCAAATCACACCACACGTCCAATACACGTCAACTGGGGAGTCTAATATTCTTTCACTAGTGCACTGATATTATTTATACAATTTTTACAATAATGCAGTAGTCTGCATAACAGTAAATCTTCTATTTTTTGTGCGAATAAAAATCAAAATAGATAGCAAGAGTAATATAAGAGGGGCCTGGAGACGTGACTAATGAACAGAGGATATATTATTTTAGTGCCAAGAATGACTGCATTGTTTATTCTGGACCCTATTTTGAATTGGCATCTTTTTTAATTTGCATGAAATTGGCCAAATTGCCAATTTCTGACCACTTTATTGGGTAGTTGAAATTGGTAAATGGGTGGTTTCTTGTACTCAGTTGATAGAAAAAAATGGAGTTCTAAAAAAATAGCAATAAGATTGGTCAACTTGAACAATGTAATTGGAAGAAAATAGGGCTCAAAGGCGGCGAAATCACCAATGCGTATATGTTGCTGAGATCGCAACTTCGCGGGAGCATAATTCCATAAGTTTTCAATCAAATTTCATATCTTTGGTGTCATTACCATCGGGAAAAGATTCACTATCATTTCATAAGAATTTTTTTTTTTTTTCAAAAATTTTTCGACACTAGGAGACACTTCAGGATTTGCGGTTGCAACAGTCAAAGGATTAACATTCATACACACCTAACAGATGCTCAAACCTCTATCATTTATACTCTCCTACAAACCCTACCTTCAACTCTTCCTGGGATGACCCCAGCACCTCTTTCCATCCATATTAAATAGTCACTGACCTGAGGCATGGTAGCAGGCTGTAATTTACAGAGCTCAATTAGGAGCGAACCATAGCAGATTTCAATGTACCGCGGCCCAGGCAGGTGGAAGAGCTCAGCCAGCACTACTTCAACAATCATGTACTCTAGAGGAATCTTGTGCTTCAGGGGAAAGTCCAGCAGGAAAGCAGCACTTCACACAAAAAATATATATACACATTAATAAAATATAACAAAGTTAGAGCTTTGGTAGGGCATGCCTAAAGTATATTCTTTTACTCTTCACAACATACATGACTCTCCTACATTCAGTACAAGCCAAATAAATGCTGAAATAATAAAGAAGAGCTCTTATGCAAGTTCAAGTTATATCTCTAATCCACTATTATCTTCAATATTTAATAAGCAATTTCAACAACTGTAATAAATATCATCCCTAATATGAATATAGAGACAATATGCAGAAATTCTTTTACTGGAACTACATTTCACTCAGGATTTGCATTTTAACAAGTCATACAAAGAATAAGTTTTACACATCAGGATAAACACATACATCTTACAGTGTGGAAAGATACCAATTTTTTATTAGAGGATAGATATGGAAGATGCTTCCAGGAATCAGCAAGTACTGGCACAACAGACACTAGTGAACAGAACCAGGGAACTCATGGGAAACACTTGGCCTTTAATTATCCATGGGAAAGTGAAGAAGGAATTCTTCCTCTGAAAGGCATGCATGTCGTCAGAGGAGACTAAAATGCCAGGAGCAAGGGAGCTATTAATCCATTCTCCTGTATAAATTACTAAGAGGCAAGAGGCGTGGAGTTAAAAGATAAAGAACCACACATAAAGTGGGAGTTGTCACAGTTACTCTTTGCTGATGACACTGTGCTCCTGGGAGATTCTGAAGAGAAGTTGCAGAGGTTGGTGGATGAATTTGGTAGGGTATGCAAAAGAAGAAAATTAAAAGTGAGTACAGGAAAGAGTAAGGTTATGAGGATAACAAAAAGATTAGGTGATGAAAGATTGCATATCAGATTGGAGGGAGAGAGTACGGAGGAGGTGAATGTATTCAGATATTTGGGAGTGGACGTGTCAGCAGATGGGTCTATGAAAGATGAGGCGAATCATAGAATTGATGAGGGGAAAAGGGTGAGCGGTGCACTTAGGAGTCTGTGGAGACAAAGAACTTTGTCCTTGGAGGCAAAGACGGGAATGTATGAGAGTATAGTTTTACCAACACTCTTATATGGGTGTGGAGCATGGGTGATGAATTTTGCACCGAGGAGAAGGCTGGAGGCAGTGGAGATGTCATGTCTGAGGGCAATGTGTGGTGTGAATATAATGCAGAGAATTCGTAGTTTGGAAGTTAGGAGGAGGTGCGGGATTACCAAAACTGTTGTCCAGAGGGCTGAGGAAGGGTTGTTGAGGTGGTTTGGACATGTAGAGAGAATGGAGCGAAACAGAATGACTTCAAGAGTGTATCAGTCTGTAGTGGAAGGAAGGCAGGATAGGGGTCGGCCTAGGAAAGGTTGGAGGGAGGGGGTAAAGGAGGTTTTGTGTGCGAGGGGCTTGGACTTCCAGCAGGCATGCGTGAGCGTGTTTGATAGGAGTGAATGGAGACAAATGGTTTTTAATACGTCATGGGCTGTTGGAGTGTGAGCAAAGTAACATTTATGAAGGGATTCAGGGAAACTGGCAGGCCGGACTTGAGTCCTGGAGATGGGAAGTACAGTGCCTGCACTCTGAAGGAGGGGTGTTAATGTTGCAGTTTAAAAACTGTAGTGTAAAGCACCCTTCTGGCAAGACAGTGATGGAGTGAATGATGGTGAAAGTTTTTCTTTTCGGGCCTCCCTGCCTTGGTGGGAATCGGCCAGTGTGTTAATAAAAAAAAAAAAAAACTTTCATTTCTTCTTTTTTGGGTCATCCTGCCTTGACAGGAGACAACCAGTATGTTAAAAAAAAAAAAAAAACTTGGCCCTTGATAAAAAATATTCAAACATTAATCCTTTCAGGGTCCGTGCCGTAGATCTATCATAACGAGTTTGTTTGGTGATTCTTGCAGAGTGGGGTTCAATGATGTCTTCGGAGGCTTCTTTACTTTATTTGTAATGTCGTGGTGGGTACACAGGCTTGTGTGTTGTGCCCATGGCCCAGGAGGGCCATGCCCACGAGGGAGAGAGCTAGTAGGACTTGTGTCTTGCTTCTAGGCCGCTGTGTGAGTGAGCGAGTGGGACCAGCCTCCCACTGACTTGGGCAGCCTAGAGGGCAGCACCTTAGTGCCACGAAATATGAACTAAGCTGGCAGACAGCATAGACTGTCTGTGCAGACAGTTCAGGTTGTCTACACACGCTCGGCCACCTACCTCGCGTCGTCCCGACGCGACAATACTGGTGGCAAAAAAAACTCGGTCTCTCTCGTAGGAACAGGGCACAAAACACAAAGTAAAAACGTATATACAGTGGTCCCTCAATAATCGTCCATAATCCGTTCCTGGAAGTGGGACTATTATCGAAATGGATGATTTACGAATCAATTTTCCCCATAAGAAATAATGTAAATTCAATTAATCTGTTCCTGACACCCAGAAGTATTAAAACAAAAAATTTTTTTACATAAAATATAGATGTAGTACATAAACAATACAGTGGCACATGATGAATTAAACATTAACAGAATAACACTTACCTTTATTGGCGATTCTTCATTGTGTATGGAAGACTGGAGAAGGAGACAGATTGGATTATTTACTGTTTGGAAGGGGAAAACCCTTCCATCAACACCTCGGGTACCAATTGCTTTTCTGGGGTTACTTCTCTTCTCTGTTTCTTAACGCCACTAGGACCACCTTGAGAGTCACTGGAGTCCTGTCTTGCAAAAAAACTGTCCAGAGAGCTCTGTTTCTGGTGTCTCTTTAAAACTTCCCTAAAATGGGCCAAGACTCTGTCACTGTATAAGTTGCCGATATGGCTTGCAACATCCTTCTCTGGGTGATGTTTCTCCATAAATCTTTCCATCCTACCCCACATTTCAAAAATCTCCTTAATTTCTGAAGAAGGCACCTTCCTCCATCTCTCTTCTTCCTCCTCTGCAGCAAGATTCTGAGCTGCAATCTGTTGCTCTTCCTGCTGAAGCTCTTGCAGCTCCTCAGTGGTTAGCTCTTCATTGTGGTCCTCCACCAACTCTTCCACATCCTCCAAACTCACATCCAACCCCATGGAACTCCCCAGTGCCACAATGGATTTAATAACTGACATAGGCTTATCAGGGTCAGCCCCAAACCCTTCAAAATCCCTCTTGTGGATGCAATCTGGCCACGATTTTCTCAAAGCAGAGTTCAAAGTCCTGGTAGTCACTCCCTCCCAAGCCATACCTATAAGGCTTACGCAATGGAGAATACTGAAGTGTTCTTTCCAAAAATCTCGTAGGGTCAAGTGAGTGTCTGAGGTCACATTCAAGCACCTTTCAAACATTGCTTTGGTGTAGAGTTTTTTAAAGTTTGCAATGACCTGCTGGTCCATGGGCTGGAGGAGAGGAGTGGTATTCGGGGGCAAGAACTTTACTGTGATGAACCCAAACTCCTTCAGAATTAGGTCATCCAAGTTTGGAGGATGAGGAGGTGCATTGTCCATTACTAGGAGGCACTTGAGATCCAATTTCTTTTCCAGGAGATACTCCTTCACACTAGGGCCAAACACTTCACTGAACCACTCGACAAAAATTTCCCTCGTGACCCATGCCTTACTATTAGATTTCCAAAACACACACAATTTACTCTTCATAACATTGTTTTTCCTGAACACTCTGGGATTTTCAGAATGGTACACTAGTAACGGCTTCACTTTGAAATCCCCACTAGCATTAGCACAGAACATTAGCGTCAGCCTGTCTTTCATAGGCTTGTGTCCTGGCAGCGCCTTTTCTTCCTAAGTAATGTAGGTCCTCTTTGGCATTTTCTTCCAAAAGAGGCCTGTTTCATCACAACTGAACACTTGTTCAGGTTTCAGTCCTTCACTGTTTATGTACTCCTTGAATTCATGCACATACTTTTCAGCCACCTTGTGGTCCGAACTGGCAGCCTCACCATGCCTTACCACACTGTGTATGCCAGTACGGTTCTTAAATCTCACAAACCAGCCTTTGCTGGCCTTAATTTCACTCACATCACCACTAGTTGCAGGCAATTTCTTTACCAAATCGTTATGCAACTGCCTAGCCTTTTCACAAATAAGCAACGTCATAAGACTATCTCCTGCTAATTGTTTCTCATTTATCCACACCAATAATAACTTCTCAGCATCTTCGAGTACTGATCTCATTTTTGTCAGCATATTTACCCTCTTTGCAGCAACAGCGTCCTTGGTTTCCTTTTTCTTGGCTATGATGGAAGGTATGGTTGTACGGGATTTGTTATACATCCTAGCCAGTTCGCCCACACGTACGCCACTATCATATTGTTCAATGATGTTTTTCTTAAATTCAGTTGTATTTCTCACCTTCTTTACCAAAGGCTTGGCACTAGGAGCTTTCTTTGGAGCCATGGTAGCTTATTTAGTACTTGCAAGCACTAAAATAAATGGAATATTATGAAATATTTTGCTGGAGCACGTGAAGGGGACCGTCGCTCAATGGTAAACAATGGCACACTGGCTGGGAAGGAAAGGCCGAGGCGGCTCAGAGCGTGAGTACGCGTCTGGGACGAAGGACTATTAACGAGTTACTGGACCATTTGCGAGCCAATATTTTGACGAAAAAACAGGACTATTTCCGAAATAGACGACTTTCAGGCTGGACGATTGAGGGACCACTGTATACATATGGACATGGAAAAAAAAAACTTCCTACAGGGAGGGAAGAAAAAAACATGTGGGGTGTGCTAAACATCGTGGTCATAGGCAGTGAGCGTCAAAGGGCATCACTGCACGACTTCCTGCGTCTGGACAGATACTGCAACATAAAGAGACATCGCTGCGACTGAGCTGTGACGTAACGGGGTACGGTCTCCTCTACAACGGTGAAGCAGTCACTGTAGAAGTCGCTGCAGGTTTCACTCAACATGGGGCACGACATGCTGGTGCCCTCAAGTGAGGCGTCGACAAAACTCGGCAACTGGGCAGGACTTCTTCTGGCAAGCAACTCAGGAGGACACTTCTCGACTGGTACTGTCGCTGGGTTGTCACTGCTGGCGAGCGTGGAGTAAGTCGTGGAGTGAGTCGTGGCAGAGACGACTGGGCGAAACATCTGGGAGTCGTAACATCATACACCAGACTGCAGTGAGTGAGCTAACAGTCAAAGTGACATCTTTGTGCAGGAGCTCACTGAAGTTTGTGACACGAGGCTGACACAGCGCCTACCAACAGGGCTAACTGCGGCTTGACGAGTGTCATTCTCTCGGCAGTTGGAGTTATAGCAGAGGTTAGTCTAAGCGTCCCCAGACTTGTTTCTCTACATATAACTGCACTCTGAAAGTCTGGAGGTGAAGTGAAACAAATCTCAATGGGAATCGTAGCAGGTACAATTCTGCAGAACATCACGAGCAACGAGCATAAGAGCTTTCTGTACAAAGGGGCTCATATGCTCAGGCTGTCTAATATCAGCTGTCAAACGCGCTGGTCACACCGGGTGACTAACACAGTGGTGCTACTCGGGTCTGGCCGGAGACCACACTGAACACACAGAAAACTTTACACACACCCACTGTACATGCGGTACAACATGGCTTAAACTAGCAAAAGATGCTTTTCTGTGCACAAAATTGACACTAAGCTATACATGAACATGTGAGAACACTGAATGAGGAAGTAATTAACACATGACATATATTTTCTGTCAATCTTCTCGACAATACTGACATAATTACTGAAACACTCAATATGACATCATGTGATGTCAGGCGTGACGTCGCGAGGTGACGTCGGCAGTACTGTGACATCAGCAGACATCTCGAGGTGATGTCAGGCAGACATCGTGACGTCATGAAGTCGGGCAGCAGCATCGGGAACTCACGTGGCTTGTAGATCCATGTGACATCATCCACACCCCACGTGGTGTCGGGATCCACATGGCGTAGTGATCTACGTGGCATGCTGATCCACATAGCTTGCTGATCCACGTGGCTTGCTGATCCATGTGGCTTGCTGATCTACGTGGCTTGCTGATCTACGTGGCTTGCTGATCCATGTGGCTTGCTGATCCACGTGGCTTCGAGTGGCCTTGGGCACTCAGATACACAGCTTTGGCAATGAATTCACATGAAAACAGCAGAAAACACACCAGAGGGAGTGAGTAGTGGCGAGTGGTGGTAGACGGGTGAGCATGAGTAGGGCGAGCATGGGCGAGGCGAGGAAAAGGCCACTTCCTCCTCCTCTCCCACCCACAAACACAGCGAGACACACTGGATGCAGAAATCACCACAAAACTCACCTCTGGCTTGCTGAAATAGCTGTGCTGAGCTGAACAACAGCAGAACATACAAGTGATGCTGAACACGTGACTTGAGAAACAGCGAGGGACACTGTAGCGTGGGATCACTGGGACTTGTGTAGGGTGATGAAGTGAAGACGACTTCATCCCTTCCTCTCTCCGGGCAAACACAACTGCTGCGACCACCGCTTCCCACCATTTATAACGACTTTGTTTGGTGATTCTTGCAGAGCGGGGTTCAATGATAAATGTCTTCGGAGGCTTCTTTACTTTATTTGAAATGTCATGGTGGGTACACAGGCTTGTGTGTTGTGCGCATGGCCCAGGAGGGCCATGCCCACGAGGAAGAGAGCTAGTAGGACTTGCGTCTTGCTTCTAGGCTGCTGTGTGAGTGAGCGAGCGAGTAGGACCAGCGTCCCACTGACTTGGGCAGGCTAGAGGGCAGCACCTTAGTGCCGCGAAATATGAACTAAGCTGGCAGACAGCAGAGACTGTCTGTGCAGACAGTACAGGCTGTCTACACTATGCCATGAGCTCAGCTCACTCTGATAAGCTGTGAGCAGTAAATTTGGGCTTAGATATGAGAGAAAGCATCTATGTGATATGTGTGCACCACATGAAACAAATCCTGCAGCACACAGTGCATAATGAGAGGAAAAAAAAAGAGACTAATTTTCGATTAAAACAGTGACCTTGCAGTGTTTTTTCGTATGTTTTTTATAGTTGTATTTGCAATTTCTTGGTCTCATTTGATAGAATGGAAGACATACTACACAAATAGAGATGATTTTGATTGGTTTTAGTAATGGAAATGGCTTGAAACTGAGCTCTAAGTAGCAGAAATGTTAAATTTTTGCCGATGTTCAAGAGTAAACAAATGACCTCACAAGTCTAATACACGCCAGCTGGTGGGTCTAATATACGTTCACAAATGTGGTGATATTATTTATACAATTATTACAGTATTGCATAACAGCAAATCTTGTATTTTTTGGTTCGAATAAAAATTCATTATGTGAATAAAAAATTGAAATGGAATTCATTTGTAAAGCCTGAAAACGTAACTAATGAACACAGGAAATGTTAGTTTAGTGACAGGAATGCCTACATTGTTTATTCTGGACCCTATTTTGAAATTGGAATATTTAGAACTTTGCATTAAATTGGCCAAATTACCAATTTCCAGTCACTTTATTTTGTTATTGAAACAGTCGACTTGGTGATTTCTTGTACTCAATCGATAGAATAGAAGTAATACTAGTGAAATAGCTAAGAATTTGGTTGACTGGAATACTGTAATTGGCCTAAAATGGGAGTCAAAGTCAGCAAAATCGTCGATGCGTAAATATCGCTGACACATCAAAATTTGCGAGCATAATTTCATCAATTTTCCATCAAATTTCATACTTTTTGTTTTATTACCTTCAGAAAAAGATTCTCTACCATTTCATAAGAAAAAAATAATAAAATTATTTTTTGAAAATTCTTGGACCCTGGTGCACACTTTAATATTTGGCCTCTGCACCCTGAAAGAGTTAAAAGTGGACTAGTAGGCTGACTGCAGTACTCCACTACCTGCATGATTAGCAAGTCATACAATTCTTACCTCACTCTCCATGTGTATATGAATAAAAAAAAAAAAAGCATCCTGCATGACTTAATAAAGCTCAACATTGAACAGAATGTGATCAAATAAAAGCTTGTTCTGCATATTGTGTTAATACCTACAACTGTCAACATTATGCCTGTAAAGACATCCTCAGTATTACTTCTTTGTATACTCCCATAAATAGTTTTTATACTGAATATTAACAAACAATTCTGAGTATATTTCAAAGTAAATGATATTTTATTTATATAGTAAGGTATTTTTCCTATTAGTACAGTACAGTAGAGCCCCGCTTTATGGCATATTGCCTTATGGCGTTCCGCTAATACGGCGATTTCAAATTATGACCAAAATTTGCTATATGGTAAGCAGTCTTTCAAATACAGTGCGCCCCACCTGCTTTGTTTACATTCTCCGTGAGCTCACCTCTCTATTATGTCTTGAAACTTTCCAAAATTTCATGTGTTTTAAAGTTATTGCATATTTTATATGTACTCTGATAATTATACTTATGTGTACCTGTACCTAAATATAATTACACACTGTGCTGGTGTGCAGGTACACATTAGAATCACTAAGAGTCTCTCTACTCTTAATGTAATACGTGATCTCCTGGGAGCATTAAATGATGTATGGTAATATAAACATTTCCATTAATCCATCTATGGTATTTTTTTCAAAATTATATAATAAACATGCTACATAACATATAAACATGATAAATACACCCCACAATAGAATAAATTAACATAAATGAGATGTGGTAGACAGGCGACTTGTAGTCTAACATCAGAGAAAATGTGTCACTATATTATTACTAGGGTAACTAGAAAATTATTCCTTTTGTATGCCTTCACTCAGAGCGTCATTTTTTCTAAAAACGGTGTTACAGGTCCGCCATCACAAATCCGGCAATCAGTTATTCGGTTCCTTCAGTTATTCGGCACTAATTTTGGCTAGCATAATTTCAAATTTCCAGGGTCGCCACACCAACCTGCTGGTACTGTTTGGTGGCGCTACTTGCTGCATAAGTCATTCCAATTTCTTTTTCTCCATTTGTTGTTTTAACCTGCTTACTTTTAGCCCTAGCCATGGTTCTAATGAATAAAAGAAATGCTTCTCATTATGTAAAGCACCTACACAGTACATTATCCATTAATGATAAGGTGGCTTTGAAACCACTGTCGGTTGCCATGAGCTCAGTCTCATGAAGCAGGAGAATATGCTTTATTATTACGCTAATATCAACACTACAGCTTATTTGCCTATCACAATTGATCTAATATGACATAAGAAACAATATAAATAACATAAAACATGCTAAACACTCCAGAATGAATAATATTTGGCATATCACCGAGCAGTTCGACAAAGTTATGAAGAGGATATGGTAAACAAATACCATTCTCCTATCCTTGTCTTGGTGGCTTATATTAGAGAAAACGGAGTATAGGACAGGGCTAACTATGATATACACTCATACTCCACCATAAACATGAAACAAAAGTTATTTTCTCTCTATAGATTATCACACATAGCAGCATATGTGTAGAGAACCTAGGATAACCCCAAAAAAGTCAACGTGGCTTATTTTTAGTACCTGGCTTGGGTTAGCCATATATGATTTTTGGTAAATATTCGATTCCCAGCCAGGGTAGAAACATAAGGCGTGTTTCTTTACACCTGTTGTCTATGTTTACCCATCAGTAAATGGGTACCTGGGTGTTAGTCGACTTGTGTGGGTGTTATCCTGGGACACTGACCTAATTTTCTTGAAACACCACTGCATCCCACTGACACAGCTAACAAGATAAACGACTTCTTCTCAACCATAGGATCTAATCTCGCCAATAAAATCCCACGTACCAATACCCATGCCGGGGACTACCTAGATGGGAATTTCCCAAATTCCTTCTATCTTGCACCAACTGAGCCCACGGAAGTCACCGAAATAACTCAGGGATTATTATTATTATTATAATCAAAAAGAAGCGCTAAGCCACAAGGGCTATACAGCGCTGCAGGAAAGGGAAGGAAGCGAGGGTATTGGATGGCAGAAGGGAGGAGGGATGATCAGTAGGTTACAGAAAACAGCAGGGCAGGGGATAGTACAGGGGTAGAGGGTAGCAAGAGATTGAAGTAAAAAGGGCTGAAGGTATCAGAATTTGTGAAGTAAGTCAGTTGTTGTCAAAAAGTCAATGAGAGAGTCTGGATGAAAGGTGGGTCCATCAGCGAGAAGGGAAGGTAAAGAGAGAGCAGCAGAGCGAAGACGACGACAGAGGTAAATTCTGCGTGCTCGTTGATAAAGTAGGCTGTCCAACAGAATGTGGCTGACTGATAATGGAACTTGGCAATTCTCACAGAGAGGAGCAGGGCGCCTCTCCATGAGATATCCATGAGTAAGACGAGTATGGCCAATGCGAAGACGGGAGAGAGTAGTCTCCCAACCTCGACACTGGTGATAAGAAGACGGCCAGTAACCTATACTCGGTTTAATGGATTGAAGTTTGTTGCCGAGCATAGTAGACCAACGTTGTTGCCAACGGGTGTGAAGTTGGGAAGATATTGCAGCAAAATAGTCCGTAAATGGAATACCTCTACATGAAACTGGTAGGTCATGTACTGCTGACCGCGCAGCAGTGTCTGCCTGTTCATTGCCCTGTACGTCAACATGACCAGGGACCCAACAAAAAACAATATCTTTATGCTTGGTAAAGATGCGGCGTAGCCAAAGTTGGATACGGAGGACTAAGGGGTGAGGTGTATCAAATTTCTGTATAGCCTGTAAAGCACTAAGGGAGTCTGAGACAACCACAAATGATGACACAGGCATAGATGCAATACGGATAAGTGCTGTAAGGATGGCATACAATTCAGCAGTAAAAATACTAGCCGAAGATAGTAAATGCCCTTGTACGACGCTGTCCGGAAACACTGCTGCGAATCCTACGCCGTCAAAAGACTTTGAGCCATCTGTGTACACAGCAATGGCATGAGAATGAGAGTGAAAGTGGTCAAGAAAAAGAGAGCGGGAAGCGACCGTAGACAGTTGGGCTTTCGAGCAAGGGAGAGAGAAAGAACAGACTCGAACAGCTGGAACTTCCCAGGGGGGTAGGGAAAAGTGAGATGCTACATGTACATAGAAAGGTGGTAATTGAAGAGAAGACAAGAGCGAATGAAGGCGAAGAGAGAAGGGACGGAGTAAACAGGGAAGGCGGACAAATGAAGAATGTCTACTAATATCAGTGACCATTCTATAAATGGAAGGATTGCGGAGATCATCAGAGCGTACATAGTAGCGAAGGCAATGGGCATCATGGCGATCGGATAAGGATGGAACGTTCGCTTCTGCATAGAGGCTCTCGACAGGGGAAGAGCGAAAAGCACCAAGGCATAAACGTAATCCTTGGTGATGAATGGGGTTAAGGCTAGAGAGAGTAGCAGGAGATGCCGCTGAATAGATATGGTCACCATAATCAAGTTTCGATAAGATAAGGGTGGAATGTAGGCGAAGGAGGGTTCGACGATCAGCTCCCCATGAAAGATGAGCAAGGGTTTTAAGAAGGTTCAGCCGGCTGTGGCAAGTTGCCTTCAGAGAGGTAATGTGAGGTTTCCAGGATAACCTACGATCAAAGAGGAGGCCCAGAAACTTGACTGTATCACGTTCAGGGATACGGGAGCCATAGAGGTACAAAGGATGATCGGAGATGACAGAGCGTCTAGTGAAAGTAATTTGGTGGGTTTTAGTGCTGGAAAATTTAAACCCACGTGTGGTGGCCCAATTGGAAACACGGTCAACTGCATGCTGGAGAGAAACTGTAATAAGGTGACAGTCAGCGCCTGCACAGGCAATAGCGAAGTCATCAACATAGAGTAATGACCAAATATTTGATGGAAGACTAGAGGCCAAATCATTAATAGCAAGGAGAAAAAGTGTTGTGCTCAGAACATATCCCTGGGGGACACCTTCAGCTTGGATAAAGTCCGGGGAGAGCACATTATTAACCCGAACATGGAAATGCCTGTCAGTTAAAAAGTTCTTAAGGAAAGATGGTAGATTGCCTCGAAGGCCTAAGGAGTGGGCTTGGGCTAAAATATTATACCTCCGAGTTGTGTCATATGCCTTCTCAAGGTCAAAAAATATGGCAATAACTGAGTCGTCATTCGCAAAGGCATTACGAACATATGTATCCAAGCGTAGTAAGGGGTCTATGGTAGAACGTCCCTTACGAAAGCCATATTGACGAGTGGAGAGACTGTTGTGTGTCTCTAAATACCACACTAAACGTCTATTTACTAGGCATTCCATCACTTTGCAAACTACACTGGTAAGAGCAATGGGACGATAGTGGGAGGTTTCATGTCCCGTGGTGCCTGGTTTGCGGAAAGGGAGAACAATGGCGGATTTCCACAGCTGTGGAAGAACTGCTTGTGACCAAATAAGATTGTAAAGGCGTAATAGGACTGCAAGGGCTGACTGATGTAAATGTTGTAGCATACGAATATGAATGTCGTCGGGCCCAGCTGCCGATGATCGGCAAGCTGAGAGTGTCGCCTCCAGTTCTTGAAGTGTAAAAGGCACATTATACTGTTCTTCTCTGAGAGAAGAAAAGTCCAAGGGTGCTAACTCTCTGGCAGACTTTGAGGAAAGAAATGAGGGGCATAGATGGAGTCCCTGAGAAATACGGACCAGATGATTGCCAATTTCATTGGCAACATCTAGTGGGTTTGCTATATAAACACCGGCAACCCGCAGAACAGGAGCCGGGTCAGGAGAATATTTACCACTCAGTTTTCGTACTATTTTCCAGACTGCACTCATAGAGGAAGCAGAGGTGATGGTGGAGACATAATCTCGCCAGCAAGTGCGTTTAGCGTCACGGATGACACGGCGGGCGATCGCACGCTTCTGCTTAAATTCAAGAAGTCTCTCTGTGGTTCTATTGTACCGGTACCTGCCCCATGTAGCGCGTTTCAAACGTACTGCACGAGCCCAAGCAGGAGACCACCAAGGCACGCATTTCTGAGAATGCCTGCCCGAAGTTTGGGGTATAGAATGAGAAGCTGCGGTTAAAACGGAGGACGAGAAGAGGTGTAAAAGCTCATCGATGGAGGAACCTCTCTAAAAACAGTTAGGTGTGAGTAAAGGTTCCAATTTGCCTGATCAAATTGCCAGCGTGGGATGCGAAGAGGTGGTAAATATGAAGGGGAAGTAAGAATGATTGGGAAATGATCGCTGTCATGTAAGTCCGGAAGAACAGACCAAGTGAAGTCTAATGCGGCGGAGGAAGAGCAGACTGAGAGATCGATGCAAGAGAGAGTGTGAGTCCGAGGATCAAAATGGGTGTGTGTACCTGTATTTAAAACATGGAGGGGGTGGGTGGCAAGAAAAGCCTCTAACTGAATGCCACGGGAATCACAGTGAGACCTCCCCCAGAGGAAATGGTGGGCATTAAAATCACCAAGTAACAGAATCGGTGGTGGTAATGACGAAACAAGAAAGGCAATATCCGGAAGAGATAATGCCCGAGAAGGAGAGATATAAAGAACAGAGCGTATACCACCTATGCAAGTGGATACGGGCTGCCGTGTAATGCAGCGAAGTACGAACAAATAGCTGATGGTACGGAATATCAGTGCGTAGAAGAAGGCCACTTTCATTAAAGGTCCCATCAGGAAAAGGATTTGAAGAATACAATAAATTATAGCCTGAGATGGGAGAGATAACAGCAGAGTGTAATTTTGGTTCCTGTAAGCAAACACCAACAGGGGAAAACTGGGAGAGTAACATCTGAAGCTCACCCCGATTACCCCTGAGGCCGCGTATGTTCCACTGTAAATAAGCCATGATTGGCAATGATAAAGATACCTGAAATCCGCAGGTAAGGGTTCCTACGGACTAGAGGGGTTAGAAAAGTCCACATGCGGAGGCAGTGGAAAACGTTAAAGCAGCGAAGGAACGGTGCGCTGTGAAGAAAGGAGTTGCGCAGATGGAGTAGAGGAGAGAGAAGGAGCGGAGGGTGGATCAGTGTCCATTGATGGTTTGGTCTCTGCAATATATTCAGAGATTGCTTCAAGTGTTTCAGAATTCAAAGACGTCGTATGGGAGACAATATTGGAAATGGTAGGGGGAGGATGAGTAAAGATTGGAACTGTAATGGACTGCACCAAGGTAGGGGGGGATGGAAGGGTGGAGGGAACTGGAGAAGCGTGGAAGGGGACAGAAGAGGCAGAAACCTGGGAGGTGGCAGAAGAGAAAGAAACTTGGGAGGGAACAGGGGAGGAAGGTACAGTACGAGGAGGAGAGTGAACCTCTACACTTGTAACAGAGCCAGTGAGAGGGGGAGAACCAGGTACAGAGACAGGGAAGGGAAAATGAGGAGGTGGAAGATGGGTAGGAGGTGTTAACGGACCTTTTTTTGACTTTTGAGAAGTAGAGGGACGATTGGGAGGAGGTATCATACGAGATCTCGTCGCTACTGAGGCTTGTGAGAGAGAACATGAAGCAAGATCAGACTGAGGCGTTGAAGTAGGGACGTCTGAGCTGAGGACAGCAAAAGAATTAGCTACAGAAGTGACTATGGGAGAGGTAACTACAGAGGTGGGTGCAGAAGATGGGATACCAGGAGTGGGGGGACGTTTTGAAACACGGGAATAAGAAACACGAGGTAGTCTCCCTTGGAGGCGGAGATGAGAAACTGCCATGGCATAAGGGAGACCTTCTGCCTCTTTGAGGTAACGGATTTCCCGCTCGTTTAAGTAGACTTGACAACGGCGAGAGTACGAAGGGTGAGCCTCATGACAATTAAGGCAAGAGGGAGGTCGATTGCAAGACGTATTAGAATGGTCATCGGCACCACAGACTGGGCATTTGGCAATAGATCTGCAATATTTCGCTGGATGGCCAAATCGCCAGCAATTTCTACACTGTTGCGGTGTAGGGATCACCTTTCGAACTTGTAACCGATGTCCTGCTACATAAACTGAGGATGGGAGTTCACGGCTGTCAAAAGTTAAACGAGCCACATTGCAAGGGTATCCTCTCCGCCCGCAGGCAGGAAGAACGTAAGTGTCTACCTTGAGGATTGGGAGATCTTGGAGTTCCAGCTGTTCAAGAATGTCAGTGCCACATGTCTGGAAATTTTGTTGAACTATGGTATGGGGCAGAATGACGGTACCACTACAAGAATTGAGGGAATGATGCTTTTCAATAGTTACAGGAACAGTATCGATATGGGAAAGACGAGAAAGCTCATGAGCCTGGGTAGCATTCTGTACGGTGACGATGCGCGTACCGCTCTTAAGAGCATGAAAAGAAATATCTTTACCAACATGGCGTAGGAGTGCCTTGCCAATACTGTGGTCAGAAAGATAGGTAGTAGAGGAAGTCGGTCGTAAAGTGAAGAATTTAGTCCATTGTGCAATCTGAAACTGAGCGTGGAAAGGTAGTGAAGGACGTGTCGATCTTTTCTGAGAAGAACGAGAAGGTGGAGAAGTATCATCAGCAGGTAATTGTCGTTGTCGTTTAGGCGTGGGACCAGAGTTGGTCCGACGTGGAACGGGCCGGCGATTCGAAAATTGCCGCACCGTAGAGGGAGAGGCCGGAAGCATAGTCAGAGGAGAGCGAAGGTCAGATAAATCAAAGGAGTCAGTCGAGGCCTCAGTACCTGAAGCGGGTGAGGAAACAGCACCGGCAAGAGGTACAGAGGCATGAGGAATGTCCAAAGAGTGGTCCAAAGACGAGGCGGGGTCAGAACGGGGTGCGGTATCAAGAAGGGGCCCGAGGGTAGCAGGTTCATGGACTAGGGCTGCCATGGTTAGGTTACTTCTTTCTTTTTGTTTTTAAGAAAAAAAAAAAGAAGAAAAAATAAAAATAAAAAAAATAAAAAAAGGGGGGACCGGGGAGGGATAGTTCCTAGGAGGAATGAAAGGGCCAGAAATCTCCCTCCGCGCCCAAGAGGACCTCAGCACCGCAAGTAGCGCAGATGCAGCATGGAACCCGTGCCATACCCTACCCATCATGCCAGTAAACCGGCAATCCGGGATAGCAACCTCACATCTGCCGAGCTACCTCGGTGGACAAAAGAGAGGGCGGCCGGAAATCCGCCACAAAGCATACCTCCTTCGGCCACCACCCCCGGAATCCGAAAGGTGGCTTCCAGAGTTACACCCGTCGCCCGAGAGACACCCAAAGCCACCCTCCTGGATACCGGAGAGGGATCAGGACATCCCCAGGCAATCCAGATTCCACGGCAAACTACACCACCGCCAAGAACCTCAACAGAATGGGATGGACCCCGGTACCCTTTCCCCTACCTAGGAACTAGCGTGCCTGTGGGAAAAAAAAAAAAACCAAAGGCCAAAAAGGAAAGGAAAAAGAGGAGGATGGGGAGGAGGAGGAGGAAAGGAAAAAGGGGAGGATGGGGAGGATGGGATAGGGAACGGGGGATTGGGGGGTAATTAGGTTCGGTCTGAGGAAGTAGACCGACAGGTCTAATTCCTCAGACCAAGAGCCTCTTCACCACGCCAAGGAGCCCCCCTTGAAGAGGAATAACTCAGGGAATCTGTCTCATGTCCCACCATTATTGTACAAGCGAGCGGCCCATGTCCTCTCGAATGCTATCTTATTACTTTTTAACAAGTCATTAGAAACTAGCACCTTCCCGAAACTACTCAAGATGGCAAGGGTTACACCAATAAATAAAGGTGGTGACCCTACAGATTTAAACAACTATAGGCCAATATCAAACTTACCATTGCTATCCAAAATCTTTGAGAAACTCGTGCACAGGAGACTATATTCATTTATAACAGCACAAAACATACTCAACCCCTGCCAATTTGGATTCAGGAAAAATAAAAGCACTAACAATGCAATCATAAAAATGCTAGATCTGCTTTACAGAGCATTGGAAAATAAGGAATATCCATTAGGAATTTTTATTGACCTAAGAAAAGCTTTTGACACAGTAGACCACGGCATCCTACTCCACAAACTTGACCATTATGGTATAAGAGGCCATGCGCTTGCATATTTCAAATCTTACCTTACTAATAGGTATCAGTATGTCACCATTAACCCTTTGACTGTTTCAGGCCCCTTTCTGAAACTGTCATTCTATGTCGCCAAATATTTGAAAAAAAAAATTATTTTTTTCTTATGAAATGATAGAGAATCTTTTCCCGATGGTAATGACACCAAAAGTTCGAAATTTGGTCGAAAACTCACGGAATTACACTCCCGCGAAGTTAGCGGAATCGGCGACATATGTGTATCAGCGATTTCGCCGACTTTGAGCCCTGTTTTCAGCCAATTTCGTTGTTCCAGATGACCAAACTCATAGCTATTTCTTTAGAACTCCATTTTATCTATCAGCTGAGTACAAGAAACTGCCCATTTACCAATTTGAACTACCCAATATAGTGGTCAGAAATTGGCAATTTGGCCAATTTCACGCAAATTAAAAAAGATGCCAATTTCAAAATAGGGTCCAGAATAAACAAGGTAGACATTCTTGGCACTAAAATAGCATATCCTCTGTTCATTAGTCACATCTCTAGGCCCCTCTTATATTATTATTGCTTTCTATTTTGATTTTTTATTCATACAAAAAAAATACAAAATTTACTGTTATGCAGACTACTGCATTATTGTAAAAATGGTATAAATAATATCAGTGCACTAGTGAAAGAATATTAGACTCCCCAGTTGACGTGTATTGGACGTGTGGTGTGATTTGTTTACTCCTGAACATTGGTAAAAATCGAACATTTCCGCTAATTTGAGCTCAGTTTCAAGGTCGTTTTCATCGTCAAAGTAATGAAAATCATCTCTATTTCTGTAATATGTTTTCCATTTTATCACCTAAGACCATGAAAACGCAAATACAATGATAAATACTATACGAAAATACACCTCAAAGTCGGCGTTTAATTCCAAAAAAACGATCAGTTTTTTTTCTCATTACGCAATATGTGCTGCAGGATTTTTTTTATGTGGTGCACACTGACCACACAGACCCATTCTCTCACATGTGGGCCTACCAGCTTTCTCCCGCTTGATTTGAAGCCGCTAGAATTATTGAGTATATATACGTCAGAAACATTGGCTCGTAAGACGTATTTATACGTCGAAAACAGTCAAAGGGTTAAAGACACAGCATCAACAACACAGCCACTTGATACTGGAGTTCCACAGGGAAGTGTCCTTGGTCCCCTGCTCTTCCTCATATACATCAATGATCTTCCAAACGTATCTCAACACCTGAACCCCATTCTTTGCTGACGACACGACTTATGTCATCTCTCACCCTAATCTTGCCACCCTCAACACCATTATTAACAAGGAGCTGCTCAAAATATCGACTTGGATGACAGCCAATAAACTTACGCTTAACACTGACAAAACCTACTACATTATGTTTGGTAGCAGAGCAGGAGATGCGCAAATTAACATTAAGATCGACAACACTCTAATTGCCAGACATAATGAGGGCAAATTCCTAGGCCTATACCTCGACAACAACCTGAATTTCAGCACCCATATCCAACACATAACCAAAAAAGTATCCAAAACGGTTGGGATCCTCTCCAAGATATGATACTACGTGCCGCAAACTGCCCTTCTCACACTATACCATTCACTTATATATCCATACCTCACCTATGCTATCTGTGCTTGGGGTTCAACTGCAGCAACACACCTAAAGCCAATAATAACCCAACAAAAAGCCGCAGTAAGAATAATCACTAAATCCCATCCCTGGCAACACACCCCCCCACTCTTCATAAATCTAAACTTACTCCCTGTTCAGTACATCCACACTTACTACTGTGCAATCTACATCTACAGGACCTGAAATTCCAATATTAACCTTGACCTAAAACGCTTTCTTGATAGTTGTGACAGAACCCACAGGCATAACACCAGACATAAACATCTCTATGACATTCCCCGTGTCCGACTAAGCCTTTACAAAACTTCAATGTATGTCAAAAGCCCTAAAATCTGGAACACCCTACCTGAAAACTCTAGAACTGCAGACACATTCATCACCTTCAAAACTACCATCAGAAAACATCTTATCTCCCTGATACACCCTGTCAACTAATTACACAAATACCACCTGGTGGTTCACACTTACACTCACTCACCCATTTGACCATAAACAGAAATATCAATCTCAATCTTAAAATAATGAATCTTAACTAGTCATAAGTTGGCCTGTGATACTCCAATACTGAAACTATGTATTGTGCCAAAACAAAAGCATTCACATTGCTAAACTCACAAACTAGTATTTAGTCGCTTAGCCATAATACCAACTTACCTCATAATTTTGTAATATTTTAAACTTAAGATTTAATCTAAGTCTGCCCGAAATGCCTAGCCATGCTAGGTGTTCTAGTGGTACACTCTGTAATTATTATTTTACTACACGTAAACCACACAATAACCAAATTCTGTAAACTCAGCATTGTAATCCTTATAGAGAATAAACTTTTGAATTTGAATTTGAAATACTCAGCATAACAAGTGCCTTTCTATACAGTAGTATGTCACTGATGTCAGCTAGGCCTGTATACCTTGTACATGTACGTGTAGTAAATAAAGATATTATTATTATTATTATTACTATTACTATTGTTACTATTATTATTATTATATTATTATTATTACTTTCTCAGTTGTTTGTTGGGTTATCTTATTCAAACTTGGGCAATGTATGATGGAAAGATACTTTTTCACATACACCAAAAATGAAAGAAATCAGACCATAAATAGCGGAGTTCACTTCTCAGCCATTAGCGGCCGCTTAGTGGTATATTTTTGTATGGTTGTTATGGTTATATTCTCATTTTTTCAGTCTCATTTGACAGAATGAAAGATATATTACAGAAATAGATATGATTTTGATTGCTTTCATGACAAAAAGTACCTTGAAATTGCGCTCACAGTAGCGAAAATGTTCTATTCTTTAGCGAAGCTCAAGAGTAAACAAATGACGTCACCGTCCAATACCTGTCCGCCTGCCAGTCCAAATTCCAGTACGGAGTCAAGAATGGATTGACATTATTTATACAATTATTAAAATAATGCAGTAGTCTGCATAACAGTAAATCTTCTATTTTTTTGTGAATAAAAATTCCAAATGGAAAGCAAGAGTAATATAAGAGGGGCCTGTAGCCGTGACTAATGAACAGAGAAAATGTTATTTTAGTGCCAGGAATGACTGCATTGTTTATTTTGGACCCTATTTTGAAATTGGCATCTGTTGAAATTTGTGTGAAATCGGCCAAATTGCCAATTTCTGACCACTATGGGAATATAAACACAAATGCAGTATAATGTGATCCTTTATTGACTACGTTTCGCCCACACAGTGGGCTTTTTCAAGTCACAAACAGAACTACCTGGGGTGGAAGGAAACGCGAGTATTTATAGTCCGGTTCAGAATGCTGAGGTCAGGTGAAGAATGCTGCATCTGATGATGTACCGAGTGGGGTTATAGAGTCTAAAAACTTGGGTAGCTTGGAAAGGAGATTGGATAAGTTTGTGAGCAGACCTTCTACAGTGTTCTTATGTGGGATAGCGATGAAGAAGTTTCTTGGCAAGTGGTTCAGCTATGTTACAGAAGCCACTATTCTGGTTGAAGTTGTCGGATATAGAAATAAGTGATGATTCCAGGATTCTTCGGTATTGAGTGTTGCCTTCTGTGGCGATAAGTCTTGAGTTTCTGTAGTTTATCAAGTGGTTGTGTGAATTACGGTGTTGTACGCAGGCATTCCTTGTGTCGTCAGACCTGCTTGTGTATTGGTGTTCTGAAACACGTGTTTGGAGGTCCCTTGATGTTTCGCCCACGTATAACTTGTTGCAGTCATTACAAGGGATTATGTATACCCCTTGTAATGACTGCAACAAGTTATACGTGGGCAAAACATCAAGGGACCTCCAAACACGTGTTTCAGAACACCAATACGCAAGCAGGTCTGACGACACAAGGAATGCCTGCGTACAACACCGTAATTCACACAACCACTTGATAAACTACAGAAACTCAAGACTTATCGCCACAGAAGACAACACTCAATACCGAAGAATCCTGGAATCATCACTTATTTCTATATCCGACAACTTCAACCAGAATAGTGGCTTCTATAACATAGCTGAACCACTTGCCAAGAAACTTCTTCATCGCTATCCCACATAAGAACACTGTAGAAGGTCTGCTCACAAACTTATCCAATCTCCTTTCCAAGCTACCCAAGTTTTTAGACTCTATAACCCCACTCGGTACATCATCAGATGCAGCATTCTTCACCTGACCTCAGCATTCTGAACCGGACTATAAATACTCGCGTTTCCTTCCACCCCAGGTAGTTCTGTTTGTGACTTGAAAAAGCCCACTGTGTGGGCGAAACGTAGTCAATAAAGGATCACATTATACTGCATTTGTGTTTATATTTCCATTGTGTCGGTATTTTATACCATTTATTTCCATTCTGACCACTATATTGGGTAGTTGAAATAACTGAATGGGCAGTTTCTTGTACTCAGTCGAGAGACTAGAAGTAAATAAGTTTATTCAGGTATACACAAATACAGTTACATAGATTATCATACACAGCAGTGTATGTATAGAGAACCTAGGATAACCCAGAAAAATCAGACACTGACTTATTTCCAGTACCTGGTCTGGGCTTGCCATATATGATTTTTTGGTAAATATTTTTTTCTCTCGGTTGTTTGTTGGGCTATCTCATTGACTCATTGAAACTTGGGCAATGTATAATGGAAAGATGCTTCTTAACATACAACAAAAATAAAAAAGACGGACGATAAATAAGGGAGTTCACTTCTCAGCCATTAGCCGCCTCTTTGCAGTATATTTTCGTATGGTTCTATGGTTGTATTCTCATTTTTTGGACTCATTTGATAGAATGGAAGATATATTACAGAAATAGACATGATTTTGATTGCTTTCACAATGAAAAGTACCTTGAAATTGAGCTCAAAGTAGCGGAAATGTTCGATTTTTGCCGATGTTCAGTGAACTGTGCAAGTCAAGTTGGTTAATTTTATTAAGTGTATTCTAACCTAACCACTCTGTAATTCAGCAAACTCAGTAATCCGGCACACTACAGGTCCCAATGATTTGTGATGGAGGACCTGTACAAGTGAATTGGGAGTGTTTCTCTTTGTTTATTCTACTATATCAACATGGAGACAACTTGTACACAATGTAAAATGATGAAAACCAGACACGTTTGCCTGGTTTGTTTACATTATGTGTGAGTGGGGTGGGGCAGGGAGCAGTGCTTTGGCTGGCTACCACCTAACTTCCTACAAATAAAACTCACTTCTCACCTTACAATAAGCTACAAATATTTTAAGGTAATTAACGAATGTACTGTATATGTACAGTGGTCCCTCAATAATCGTCCGGCTTGAAAGTTGTTCATTTCGGAAATAGTCCTGTTATTTCCTCTAAACATTGGCTCGCAAATGATCCGTTAACTCGCTAATCGTCCTTCGTCCGGGACGCGTACTCACGCTCTGAACCGCCTGGGCCTGCCTTCCCAGCCAGTGTGCCATTGTTTACCAGTGAGCGACAGTCCCCTCACATGCTCCTACAAAATATTTCATAATATTACATTGATTTTAGTGCTTGCAAGTGCTAAATAAGTTACCATGGCTCCAAAGAAAGCTTCTAGTGCCAGCCCTTTGGTAAAGAATGTGAGAAACACATATAATTTATGAAAAAGTTTGTAGAAAAATACAAAGGTGGTGGTGGTAGAGTGGAAGCAGTTGTGATAGTGGCTGATGGTGGTAGAAGGTAGTAGTGATGGTGGTAGAGGGTTCCTTCTTTAGTGATTCAGCGATTCTACCAACTCCTCCAATGTTGTTGGAGTTATATAGGGCTACAGAAAACACCACCGCCTCAGCTGCTGCTTCACCACCATT
Source organism: Cherax quadricarinatus (assembly GCF_038502225.1). Lineage (NCBI taxonomy): Eukaryota > Metazoa > Arthropoda > Malacostraca > Decapoda > Parastacidae > Cherax > Cherax quadricarinatus. The sequence continues at coordinate 19,572,820 of NC_091294.1, forward strand.
ATGGACGGCTTACTCTCAGTGGCCCTTATATACCCAACAACAACACAACACAACACAGCACCTCTCGTGACATACGTAATGACTTATTTTATTCATTCTAGAGTATATTCCATGTTTCTGTTACTAATATTGTTTATGTCATATTAGTTGAATTGTGATAGATAAATAAGCCGCAGAGTTGATATTAGTGTCATATTCTCCAACAATACAAATACCTTAGTGAAAAAAGTTAATAAATTCGTAAGGCAGGAACGCCCCTTTGTAAAACCATGCTGAGATTCGTTGATTAATTTATGCTTTTCAAGGTGGCTACGAACTGCCTCGGCAATTATTGATTCCATAAATTTTCCCACTATGGAGGTTAGGCTTATTGGTCTATAGTTCGAAGCTAAGGACCTGTCACCTGTTTTGAAAATAGGTATCACATTTGCCATTTTCCACTTATCTGGCACCATGCCAGTTTGTAGTGATATGTTGAAAAGATTAGCCAAAGGTGTGCTAAGCTCCTCTTTACATTCCTTTAGAACCCTTGCATACAGTTCATCAGGGCCTGGGGATTTGTTAGGTTTTAATTTATCTATTTGCCTAAGGACCATGTCACTTGTGACCCTAATAGTGCACAGTTTATTATCGTCCTGTTCTACATAATTTATCATTACTGGAATATCGCTGGTATCCTCCTGTGTAAAAACTGAGAGGAAGTATGTGAACTTGCCATCCCTCCCTCATACTAGGCCCATACTAGGCCGGTCCTTCAAATATCCAACCCACTAACAGAACAAATGCTACCCAAGCAATAAGCTCAGGTGCAAGTCCGACTCAAATCCAACCCCTCTCACTCGTGTATTTATCCAACCTAAATTTGAAACTACCCAATGTTTTAGCTTTGATCACCCTACTAGGAAGACCGTTCCACTCATCAACTACCCCTATTACCACTGTTCATTTATACATTTTATTAGTGCTTTACATTTATTTGGCATTCTTTTCTGCATGTAAATCTATATTTATGCTAGGGAAGTGACCCCTGAAGTGACCTAGAGTCCTTATGGAGGGAGGATTCCCCTTCCAAACAATAACCTCTCTTCCCTCTCTCCTCCTCCCTGTCTTCCATTCATCAACAACAGCCTTCAATAAAGGTAACTCTCATGTTGAATGTTCATTCTTTTGTGCATGTAAATCTATCTTTTAGGTAAAAAAAAAAAATGTTTTTGATACTTCTGGGTGTTTGGAACGAATTAATTGGATTTACATTATTTCTTATGAGGAAAATTGATTCGAAAATAGTCTATTTCAATAATAGTCCCACTTCCAGGAACGGATTAAGGACGATAATTGAGGGACCACTGTATTTTATCACTCTGGGGTGCTTTAATTAAATACCATAGCATATTACGTGTGGGTGGGGTGGGGTGGGCTGACCTGACTGGCTATCATACCCCCCAAACCTGACTTCCTACAAATAAAGCTCACCTCTTGCCCTACATTAGGACTACAAATATTTAAAGGTAAGTAATGGGTGTACTGTGTGTGTGTATTTCACTTTTTATTGTTTTTAATGTCTAGTTCTATTGCTAACTTAATATACAGTAGACTGTCATTTAACACGATAGCTACATTCCTGAAAATGCCGTGCTAGGTAAAAAACAGTGTCAAATGAACTGAAGAACTTATGGGAAAAATAGGGTTACGCTCCTGACAGCCCGCAAAAAGCAAAACTTTTTTTTTAGGTCTCCACCTCTTACAAAAATTAAAGTGAATATGTAATTGTAGTTCATTGTTGTGATGTATTATGTTGTTTTTACTGCTTAAGACTACAAATGTAACAGAAATAATAGTATTTCTTACCTTAAATTGTGAGTGCTGGTGTTTGTGGATGATTGTGAAGAAAGTGGAGAGTTATGCTGTGGCCCTACTGGGCTGAGGTGGATGATAGAGGTTCTGGTACTGAAGTTGATGGTTGTACTGAAGTGTCTAACTTTGTCATTCAGTCAGTAACTCAGTCAAGTCATTCAGTCAAACAATTTATTCAGTCAAGTCAGTAAGTCTGTCATTCAGTAAGTCAGTCTGTCATTCAGTAAGTCAGTCTGTCATTCAGTAAGTCAGTCTGTCATTCAGTAAGTCAGTCAGTCATTCAATAAGTCACACAAACCTACATTCACCTCTTTTTATGTGTACAAAGTAACACTTCATTACACAACAGGTTATCTCTTTTCCAATATCATGCTTATACCTTTTCTTGCCACTTTCAGCAATACTGGTATGCCTACTGGGTGTTATGACTGCTTGGCAGATACAAGATATAGTAATTAAAAGATCAAAACACAATTCACAAACACAGCTAGCTTGTAGCAGAGAAGAAAGACTGGACGCATATGAAGTACGAATGCTGGGATGGTGTCTGGGGGTGGCAGGGTATGGCGGGAGGTCTCCCCTGCTGATCCACAAGGTGGCCGCTTGAAGAAAAGGGAATTTTTTTTTCTTCCCGCAAACTGAACCGTGTTAAATTAATTTTACGACGTGTTACATAAAATTGTGCCACAATTCTTCAATTGTGCTATACTCGAATCGTGCCAAATAAACTCGTGCTAAATGACAGTTTACTGTATGTTAGTGTAAACTTGTTATCTGGCATTTATATGCATTTATAAGTGGAAAAAAATGGTGTTCTGCTTTCCAGCGATGTCTGCTCTGCGGTGGTAGCCTGGAACCTAATCTGTCGTATCAGTGGGGCCCTACTGTACACAGAATTGCAAATATTTTTGTCTGGTGATAGCCTGGTCAACCTGGATCTTGCTTCAGTGGCCTGCTGACCCACATATCCATCACAACCTGGCTGTGACTTCTACACTTGTCCAAGCAGTTTTTCTGATATCTTTTGCTGAGATGTTGAATAGCCATGAATGTTGATACAATGTTTCCTTGTTCCCATGGTTTCCCTACTTTTCACTAGGTTTATTTTGGACTTCCTCCCATCTGTAACTCCGGTATGTTATAGGAGTGTGCAGATTTGAGACAAGGCCCACAAGTATTTTCCAGACGTATACCAACATTCTCATTCTCATTCTCTCTCTCTCATTCTCTCACTCTCTCTCTCTCTCATTGTCTCACTCTCATTTTCTCTCTCTCTCTTTCTCATTCTCTCTCTCTCTAATTCTCTCTCTCTCATTCTCTCTCTCTCTCACTCTCATTCTCTCTCTCTCATTCTCTCTCTCTCATTCTCTCTCTCTCATTCTCTCATTCTCTCTCTCTCTCATTCTCTCTCTCTCTGTCATTCTCTCTCTCTCTCTCCTCGACTCTAGTATATATATCTGTCAAGCCTCTCCTAGGTTTTTGATTTTCAGTACTTCCTTTATACATGTTCAGCTTTCCATTTCTCAGGGGCAAATCCAGAAACACCTTTCCTGTTTAAGGTCAGTGTTCATGACTGTATTAAGCTTTGCACATGAAACAAAATTTTATACCATATATTCCCCTAATGCTTCTTCCTAGGTTTTCCCCACATACACTATAGATCTTATTTCTGGTTATTGCAATTCCTCTGTTTTATATGCCAATCATTGTGGTTTAGGGTTGAGGGATGGGCAGGCGAGTTGAGCTTAATTAATTCCCTAATAGTTCATTCTATTAACTACTTGCTCTGCTGTGTTAGGTCACTGTTCCTGTACTATTTTGGAGGGAGAGAGTATGGAGGAGGTGAATGTATTCAGATATGGATGTGTCAGCAGATGGGTCTATGAAAGATGAGGTGAATCACAGAACTGATAAGGGGAAAAAGGTGAGTGGTGCACTGAGGAATCTGTGGAAACAAAGAACTTGTCCAGGGAAGCAAAGTTATACCAATGCTCTTATATGGGTGTGAAACATGGGTGGTGAATGTTGCAACAAGGAGAAGGCTGGAAGCAATGGAGATGTCATGTCTGAGGGCAATGTATGGTGTGAATACAATGCAGAGAATTCATAGTTTGGAAGTTAGGAGGAGGTGTGGGTTTACCAAAACTTATCCAGAAGGCTGAGGGGTGGCTGTTGAGGTGGTTTGGACATGTACAGAGGACAGAACAAAAGAGAATGAGTTAGTGTAAAAATCTGTAGTGGAGGGAAGGCAGGGTAGGGGTCAGCCTAGGAAAGGTTGGAGGGAGGGGGTAGTGGAGGTTTTGTGTGTGAAGGGCTTGGACTTCAAGCAAGCATACATGTGTGTGTGTGTGTGTGTGTTAGATAGAAATGAATGGAGGCAAATGGTTTTTAGGACTTGACCTGTTGTTGGAGTGTGAGCAAGGTAACATTTACGAAGGAATTCGGGGAAACCAGCAGGCCAGACTTGAGTCCTGGAGATGAGAAATACAGTGTCTGCACTCTGAATGAGAGGTATTAATGTTGCAGTTTTATAACTGCAGTGTAAGCATGTTGCAACCCCTGAATGGTTGTAATGATTATTATGTATATATATAATTATTACCTTTTCATTTAATTTTATATTGCTTATATTTGCGATAATAGCTAAATCGTAAATGTATTGCTTTATATTGTTATTTGACGTAGTTATGTTGTTAGGTAGGATGTAACATATTATATGCTCAGTTCAAGTCTTTATTGTCTAACTACTGTAATTATCGCTGTTTGCTCGTTATATTGCCGGCTTCTTGCTGGGCGACTGCTGTCCACGGAGCTATCACGTGATCGAGGGGGGGGTGTCCTCACCTCGCCTGAAGTATTCAGTCTGCTCTAGACTCGCTTGGTGGTTGGACAGATTGTCTGTCTCATTATTCTTGTTAGTTCTGTAGAACTCTGTTCACAGAACCTTGTATAGACTTAGTGATTTTCGACGTTGTACTGAGGTTGTGTGTCTCTTAAGACACTCGAAACATCTCAGGTCCTGAGCTATAGCTTCTGACTTAATTTGTACTGGTATCTGTGTATTATCACAGTCTGGGATTTTCTTATGCTGAACTTAGATTCAGTAGTATGGGAGTTTTGTGACTTTTGTGGAGGATCTGCAGATGGTCCCTACTTAGTGCCGTTATATTATCTCCTTGTTCCTGATTCTGTGTCGCAGTTGCTTGTTATATTGCTATTGGGCTTAGCATTCTTTTTGTTGTTCAAGCAGACTGTTCTGGTTGCCAGTCGGTCAAGAAGTTAGTTTATTTGAGGACTTTGTCAGTCACTTGTTTAAGTCTAGTCGAGTTGTGAGACATAGCGAACTACTTAGAGCACTTACACGTATACATACTTACTTGTACATATTTGTAATATCTTATTAAATGTTAATGTACCAGACAGTACTTAAGAATTATAAATGTGATATGTGCTTTCAGCACAATACTTTTGTAAACGAGAGAAGTGATATTATTTTGATTACTGTGATTAATTTAATTTAATTTAACCCTTTGACTGTCGCAACCCCCAATCCTGAGGTGTCTCCTGGTGTCGCAAAATTTAAAAAAAAAAAAATTATTTTTTCTTATGAAATGATAGAGAATCTTTTCCCGATTGTAATGACACCAAAAAAACGAAATTTGATGGAAAACTGACGGAATTATGCTCTCGCGAAGTTAGCGACCTCGGCGCTGTTTACAAATCGGCGATTTTGCCCACTTTGAGCCCTATTTTCGGCTAATTCTATTGTTCCAGTCGCCCAAACTCATAGCTATTTCTTTAGAACTTCATTTTTTCTATCGATTGAGTACAAGAAACTGCCCATTTACTGATTTCAACTACCTAATAATGTGGTCAGAAATTTGCAATTTGGCCAATTTCACGAAAACTAAAAAATATGACAATTTCAAAATAAGGTCCAGAATGAACAATGCAGACATTCCAGGCTCTAAAATAACGTTTTCTTTGTTCATCAGTCACGTCTCCAGGTCCCTCTGATATTACTCTTGCTTTCTATTTTGAATTTTTATTCAAACAAAAAATATTAGACTTACTATTATGCAGACTACTGCAATGCTGTAATAACTGTATAAATAACATCAACCCATTCATGACTGCATATTAGAATGGCTAGTTGGACATTTATTGGACAATGGCATCATTTGTTTACTTTAGAACATTGGCAAAAATCAAACATTTCCCCTAGTTTGAGCTCCATTTCTAGGTTCTTTTTATAGTAAAATCAATCAAAAACACCTCTATTTCTGTAATATGTTTTCCATTCTATCAAATGAGACCAAGAAAACGAGAATACAACCATAAATACTATACGAAAATAGACCACAAAGTCGGCATTTTAATTAAAAAAAACGGTCAGAGTTTTTTTTTTCTCATTATGCACTGCGTGCTCCAGGACTTTTTTTATATGGTGCACACTGATCACACAGACCCATTCTCTCACATGTGGGCCTACCAGCTTTCTCCTGCTTGATTTGAAGCCGCCAGAATTTATGAGTATATATACGTCAAACACGGCACCTCGTAAAACGTATATATACGGCCGCGACAGTCAAAGGGTTAATTTGATAATATACCTCTAGACTTAATAAATTTATTAAATTTTAATTTCTCTAGTTAGTAGCCTACCAGTTGTAATCCTGAAGCACTATTGAATAATACTGATTTTTAATGGATAATTGGACAAGGATACTGACTACTTGTTACGAAAACCCAGTAACAGGCTGGATGCTAGAAGGGCAGTCCTTTCTAGTATTCACTGGAGATCTCTAAGCTTTTAGAATCGCGTTTTTTGTAACAAAGCGTGCCTTTGGCAAGACAGTGATGGAGTGAATGATGATGAAAGTTTTTCTTTTTCGGGCCACACTGCCTTCGTGGGAGACAGATGAAGTGTCAGTAAAAACACACACACACACACACACACACACACACACACACACACACATATATATACAGTAGGGCCTCATTTATACGGTAGGTTAAGTTCCAGGCTACTGCTGGAAAGCAGAATGCTATTTTTTCCACTTATAAATGCATACAGATGCCAGATAACAAGCTTACACTAGCATATATTAAGTTAGCAATAGAACTAGGCATTAAAAAACAATAAAAAGTAAAATACACACACAGTACACTCATTATTTACCTCAAAATATTTGTAGTCTTAATATAGGGCAAAAGGCGAGTAGTATTTACTGTAAAAAGTCAGGTGTGGTAGCCCTCCTGGCCACCCCACCCACTCTGTAAACGAACAAAGTGCCTGGTTATGATTCATACAAACACCTTACAATGTGTACAAGTTGTCTCCACAGTGGTACAGTAGAATAAATGAAGACCAACACTTCCATTCTCATGTAATTTTTAAAAGGAATAATGTTCTGACAAATTATTCTTATTACTGTATTACAAATTACTATTATTATTACAAGTTTTTATTATTATTACAAGTTATTATGATGATGAGGGTATCAAACAATTTAGATAAAGAAAAATTGGATATCACATTGGAGAGAGGGAGTATGGAAGAAGTGAATGTTTTCAGATACAGTGGACCCTCAATAATCGTAAGGCTCGAAAGTCGTAATTTTTGAAAATCGTGACGTTATTTTCGTCAAAACATTGACGCGCGAATCGTTGACTCGTAAACAGTCGTTCGTCTGGGACGCGTACACACAGCCCCGAGCCACCTCACACTCCATTCCCAGCCAGTGTGCCACTGTTTATCAGTGAGTGAGGATGATCCCACGAGTTCATACGATACATTTCATAACATTCCATTCATTTTAGTGCTTGCAACTGCTCCAAAGAAAGCTTTTTGTGCCAGCCCTTTGGTAAAGAATGTGAGAAACACACATAATTTAAGAAAAAGTTTGTAGAAAAACACGAAGGTGATGGTAGTAGAGTGGTAGCAGTTGTGATAGTTTTAGAGGGTACTAGCAGTTGTGATAGTGGTAGAGAGTGGTAGTGATGGTGGTAGAGGGTGCTAGCAGTTGTGATAGTGGTAGAGGGTGGTAGCAGTTGTGATAGTGGTAGAAGGTGGTAGTGGTTGTGATAGTGGTAGAAGGTGGTAGTGGTTGTGATAGTGGTAGACAGTGGTAGTGATGGTGGTAGAGGGTGGTAGTGGTTGTGATGGTGGTAGAGGGTGCCTTCTTCAGTGTTTCAGCGATTCTACCAACTCCTCCAATGTTGTTGGAGTTGTATAGGGCTACAGAAAACACCACCACCTCAACTGCTGCTTCACCATTATGGACAGCTTTTGCTCTCAAGTGGCCCTTGTACAACCAACAACAACAACACAACACCTCTTGCGACATTTATGACTTATTTTATTCATTCTAGAGTATATTCCATGTTTCTATGTTATTAATATTTTTTTATTATGTCATATTAGTTGAACTGTGATAAATAAATAAGCCGTAGAGTTGATATTAGTGTCATATTCTCCAACAATAAACTCGCCTCCCCTCCCTCTGCCCCGTCTGCCATACACCAACAAAAGTCTTCAATAAAGGTAAGTGTGATGTTAAATGTTCATTTATACATTTTATTAGTGCTTTACATTTATTTGGCATTCTTTTCTGCATGTAAATCTACATTCAAGCTAGGGAAGTGACCCCTGAAGTGACCTAGAGTCCTTATGGAGGGGGATTCCCCTTCCAAACAATAGCCTCTCTTCCCTCTCTCCTCCTCCCTGTCTTCCATTCAACAACAACAGCCTTCAATAAAGGTAACTGTCATGTTAAATGTTCATTCTTTTGTGCATGTAAATCTATCTTTAAGGTAAAAAAAAATTGTTGTCGACACTTCTGGGTGTCTGGAACGAATTAACTGGATTTACATTATTTCTTATAGAGAAAATGGATTCACAAATCGTCAATTTCAATAGTAGTCATGCTCTCTGGAATGGATTAATTACGAAAAATGAGGGTCCGCTGTATTTGGAAGTTGACATGTCAGTGGATGGGTTTGCGAAGAATGATGAAGGAAATTGATGAAGGAAAAAAGGCGAGTGGTGTGTTGAGTTATCTGTTGAGACAAAAAAACGTTATCTATGGAGGCAAAGAAGGGAATGTATGAAAGTATAGTGGTAACAATAAAAGGCACAATACCATGATTAGAACGATACACAAATAACCCACACATAGAAGTGAGGAGCTTATGACGACGTTTCGGTCCAACTTGGACCATTAACAAAGCCATACTGTGACTTTGTAAATGGTCCAAGTAGGACCGAAACGTTATTATAAGCTCCTCTTTTCTATGTGCAGGTTATTTGTGTAAAGTATAGTGGTACCAACACTCTTATATGGGTGTAAAGCTTGGGTTGTAAATGCTGCGGTGAGGAAGCAGTTGAGATAACCTGTCTAAGGTCAATGTGTGGTGTAAATATGGAGTGTAGAAATTAGGAGGTGTGGAGTTAATAAAAGTATTAGTCAGAGGGTTGAAGAGGGGTTGTTGAGGTGGTTTGGTCATTTAGAGAGAATGGTTCGAAGTAGAATGACATGGAGAGCGTATAAACCTGTAGGGTAAGGAAGGTGGGGTAGGGGTTGTCCTTGGAAAAGGTGAAGGGAGGAGGTTAAGGAGATTTTGTGAGTGAGGGGCTTGGACTTCCAGCAAGCGTGCGTGAGCGTGTTAAATAGGAATGAATGGAGACGAATGGTTTTTTGGACCTGACAAGCTGTGCGAGAAGTGGGTCATAATAAGCGTGTATGCACCTGGAGAAGAGAGGAATGCAGAGGAGAGAGAGAGAGATTTTGGGAGATGTTAAGTGAATGTATAGGAGCCTTTGAACCAAGTGAGAGAGTAATTGCGGTAGGGGACCTGAATGCTAAAGTAGGAGAAACTTTTAGAGAGGGTGTGGTAGGTAAGTTTGGGGTGCCAGGTGTAAATGATAATGGGAGCCCTTTGATTGAACTTTGTATAGAAAGAGGTTTAGTTATAGGTAATACATATTTTAAGAAAAAGAGGATAAATAAGTATACAAGATATGATGTAGGGCGAAATGACAGTAGATTGTTGGATTATCTATTGGTAGATAAAAGACTGTTGAGTAGACTTCAAGATGTACATGTTTATAGAGGGGCCACAGATATATCAGATCACTTTCTAGTTGTAGCTACACTGAGAGTAAAAGGTAGATGGGATACAAGGAGAATAGAAACATCAGGGAAGAGAGAGGTGAAGGTTTATAAACTAAAAGAGGAGGCAGTTAGGGTAAGATATAAACAGCTATTGGAGGATAGATGGGCTAATGAGAGCATAGGCAATGGGGTCGAAGAGGTATGGGGTAGGTTTAAAAATGTAGTGTTAGAGTGTTCAGCAGAAGTTTGTGGTTACAGGAAAGTGGGTGCGGGAGGGAAGAGGAGCGATTGGTGGAATGATGATGTGAAGAGAGTAGTAAGGGAGAAAAAGTTAGCATATGAGAAGTTTTTACAAAGTAGAAGTGATGCAAGGAGGGAAGAGTATATGGAGAAAAAGAGAGACGTTAAGAGAGTGGTGAAGCAATGTAAAAAGAGAGCAAATGAGAGAGTGGGTGAGATGTTATCAACAAATTTTGTTGAAAATAAGAAAAAGTTTTGGAGTGAGATTAACAAGTTAAGAAAGCCTAGAGAACAAATGGATTTGTCAGTTAAAAATAGGAGAGGAGAGTTATTAAATGGAGAGTTAGAGGTATTGGGAAGATGGAGGGAATATTTTGAGGAATTGTTAAATGTTGATGAAGATAGGGAAGCTGTGATTTCGTGTATAGGGCAAGGAGGAACAACATCTTGTAGGAGTGAGGAAGAGCCAGTTGTGAGTGTGGGGGAAGTTCGTGAGGCAGTAGGTAAAATGAAAGGGGGTAAGGCAGCCGGGATTGATGGGATAAAGATAGAAATGTTAAAAGCAGGTGGGGATATAGTTTTGGAGTGGTTGGTGCAATTATTTAATAAATGTATGGAAGAGGGTAAGGTACCTAGGGATTGGCAGAGAGCATGCATAGTTCCTTTGTATAAAGGCAAAGGGGATAAAAGAGAGTGCAAAAATTATAGGGGGATAAGTCTGTTGAGTATACCTGGCAAAATGTATGGTAGAGTTATTATTGAAAGAATTAAGAGTAAGATGGAGAAAAGGATAGCAGATGAACAAGGAGGCTTTAGGAAAGGTAGGGGGTGTGTGGACCAGGTGTTTACAGTGAAACATATAAGTGAACAGTATTTAGATAAGGCTAAAGAGGTCTTTGTGGCATTTATGGATTTGGAAAAGGCGTATGACAGGGTGGATAGGGGGCAATGTGGCAGATGTTGCAGGTGTATGGTGTAGGAGGTAGGTTACTGAAAGCAGTGAAGAGTTTTTACGAGGATAGTGAGGCTCAAGTTAGAGTATGTAGGAAAGAGGGAAATTATTTCCCAGTAAAAGTAGGCCTTAGACAAGGATGTGTGATGTCACCGTGGTTGTTTAATATATTTATAGATGGGGTTGTAAGAGAAGTAAATGCGAGGGTCTTGGCAAGAGGCATTGAGTTAAAAGATAAAGAATCACACACAAAGTGGGAGTTGTCACAGCTGCTCTTTGCTGATGACACTGTGCTCTTGGGAGATTCTGAAGAGAAGTTGCAGAGATTGGTGGATGAATTTGGTAGGGTGTGCAAAAGAAGAAAATTGAAAGTGAATACAGGAAAGAGTAAGGTTATGAGGATAACAAAAAGATTAGGTGATGAAAGATTGGATATCAGATTGGAGGGAGAGAGTATGGAGGAGGTGAATGTATTCAGATATTTGGGAGTGGACGTGTCAGCGGATGGGTCTATGAAAGATGAGGTGAATCATAGAATTGATGAGGGGAAAAGGGTGAGTGGTGCTCTTAGGAGTCTGTGGAGACAAAGAACTTTGTCCTTGGAGGCAAAGAGGGGAATGTATGAGAGTATAGTTTTACCAACGCTCTTATATGGGTGTGAAGCATGGGTGATGAATGTTGCAGCGAGGAGAAGGCTGAAGGCAGTGGAGATGTCATGTCTGAGAGCAATGTGTGGTGTGAATATAATGCAGAGAATTCGTAGTTTGGAAGTTAGGAGGAGGTGCGGGATTACCAAAACTGTTGTCCAGAGGGCCGAGGAAGGGTTGTTGAGGTGGTTCGGACATGTGGAGAGAATGGAGCGAAACAGAATAACTTCAAGAGTGTATCAGTCTGTAGTGGAAGGAAGGCGGGGTAGGGGGTCAGCCTAGGCAAGGTTGGAGGGAGGGGGTAAAGGAGGTTTTGTGTACGAGGGGCTTGGACTTCCAGCAGGCATGCGTGAGCGTGTTTGATAGGAGTGAATGGAGACAAATGGTTTTTAATACTTGACGTGCTGTTGGAGTGTGAGCAAAGTAACATTTATGAAGGGGTTCAGGGAAACCGGCAGGCCGGACTTGAGTCCTGGAGATGGGAAGTACAGTGCCTGCACTCTGAAGGAGGGGTGTTAATGTTGCAGTTTAAAAACTGTAGTGTAAAGCACCCTTCTGGCAAGACAGTGATGGAGTGAATGATGGTGAAAGTTTTTCTTTTTCGGGCCACCCTGCCTTGGTGGGAATCGGCCAGTGTGATAATAAAAAATAATAAGCTGTTGCAGTGTGAGCAGGGTAATATTTAGTGAAGGGATTCAGAGAAACTGGTTATTTTTATTTAGCCAGACTTGAGTACTGGAAAATGGAAGTACAATGCCTGCAATTTAAAGGAGGGGTTTGGGATATTGGCAGTTTAAAGGGATACGTTATACAGTGGACCTGCGTCTTACGATATTAACCCTTTGACTGTTTACGCCATATAAATACGTCTTACGCGCCACTGTTTCTGACGTATTTACACGCATAAATTCTAGGGGCTTCAAATCAAGCAGGAGAAAGCTGGTAGGCCCACATGTGAGAGAATGGGTCTCCATGGTCAGTGTGCACCATATAAAAAAATCGGAGAGCCAGTGGTGCATTGTGGGAATCCCATTTCAGTCGTCCTTTTTCAGCATGCTTAGCGGTAAGAAATATGTGACTCCCCAGCAAATCTGGGACTCTTCTCTTCCCAAGTGATGCTCTAACACAGATGGAAGTGTCAGTGAAGATCAATTTCATGATTTCGAGGAGTTTGAGAAGACCAAAAGCAATGGAGGAGGAGGAGGAAGATGAGGAGGAGAAGGAAGAGGAGGAGGAGGAGAAGGAAGAGGAGGAGGAGGAGAAGGAAGAGGAGGAGGAGAAGGAAGAGGAGGAGGAGAAAGAGGAGGAGGAGAAAGAGGAGGAGAAAGAGGAGGAGGAGGAGGAGAAAGAGGAGGAGGAGAAAGAGAAAGAGGAGGAGGAGAAAGAGAAAGAGGAGGAGGAGGAGGAGAAAGAGGAGGAGGAGGAGGAGAAAGAGGAGGAGGAGGAGAAAGAGAAAGAGAAAGAGAAAGAGAACGAGAAAGAGAAAGAGGAGGAGGAGGAGGAGGAGGAGGAGGAGGAGGAGGAGGAGGAGGAGGAGGAGGAGGAGGAGGAGGAGGAGGAGGAGGAGGAGGAGGAGGAGGAGGAGGAGGAGGAGGAGGAGGAGGAGGAGGAAGAGGAGGAGGAGGAAGAGGAGGAGGAGGAGGAGGAGGAGGAGGAGGAGGAGGAGGAGGAGGAGGAGGAGGAGGAGGAGGAGGAGGAGGAGGAGGAGGAGGAGGAGGAGGAGGAGGAGGAGGAGGAGGAGGAGGAGTAGTAGTAGTAGTAGTAGTAGTAGTAGTAGTAGTAGTAGTAGTAGTAGTAGTAGTAGTAGTAGTAGTAGTAGTAGTAGTAATAGTAGTAATAGTAGTAGTAGTAGTAGTAGTAGTAATAGTAGTAATAGTAGTAATAGTAGTAATAGTAGTAATAGTAGTAATAGTAGTAATAGTAGTAATAGTAGTAGTAGTAGTAGTAGTAGTAGTAGTAGTAGGAGTAGTAGGAGTAGTAGGAGTAGTAGGAGTAGTAGGAGTAGTAGGAGTAGTAGGAGTAGTAGGAGTAGTAGGAGTAGGAGTAGTAGGAGTAGTAGGAGTAGTAGTAGTAGTAGGAGGAGGAGGAGGAGGAGGAGGAGGAGGAGGAGGAGGAGTAGGAGGAGTAGGAGGAGTAGGAGGAGTAGGAGGAGTAGGAGTAGGAGTAGGAGTAGGAGGAGTAGGAGTAGGAGGAGTAGGAGTAGGAGGAGTAGGAGTAGGAGGAGTAGGAGGAGTAGGAGGAGTAGGAGGAGTAGGAGGAGTAGGAGTAGGAGGAGTAGGAGGAGTAGGAGTAGGAGGAGTAGGAGTAGGAGGAGTAGGAGTAGGAGGAGTAGGAGTAGGAGGAGTAGGAGTAGGAGGAGGAAGAAGAAGTGGAAGATGATGTAATAATATTGTTCCCTTGAAGCAAGAAAAAAAACAGTCCACCCCATGACAGTGACAAGATAAGGGGAGATAACATCTGATAAGAGCTGACGTTTGATGAGTGTAAACAAAGGTGGGGGAGGGTGCAGCTGATAAGAAAAGATTAGATGACCATTGCCCTCACTTTGTTTTTGCTGGTACACAAACATTTCTGTCTGTCTATTTGTCTGTCTGCCAAGCTCCCTGTCTATCCGTCTAGCTCTCTGTCTCAGAGAGACCCACAAGACTGTGTCATCATCACGTTTACTCACATCTTCAAGCAGAGTATAGCACTTTGTCTGGATTTTTTGGGTTATCCTAGGTAATTTACACTATGTATACTTGTATTTATGTGTACCTGTGAGACAGAGATAGACAGACAGATAGAAAGAGAGAGACAGATTGAAAGATAGAATGAGGGAGAAAGATAGATAGAATGGAGGGGAAGCAGCATCCGACCCCATTGTTTTGACAGGAGGTAGAGGGAGTGAGTAATCAGACAATATGTCATTTTGACAGCTGCTGACTCTTGACTCTAAACAATTATAAGCCACACACTCACACACAAGACAAGCTTGCTGAAGGGTGATAATAGCAGTTTTATGAAAGTATCTAGTGACTATATATGTGTATATATATTATGGAAACCAGAAGGAAGGAAGAATGGAAGGAAGGAATGAAGGAAGGACGAGATGAAAGAAAGGAAAAAAGTAAGGAAAGACAAAGGAATGTAGGAAGGAAGGTAGGAAAGGAATGCAGGAAGTTAGGCAGGAAAGCATTGCAGGAAGGTAGGAAAGGAATGCAGAAAGGTAGGAAAGGAATGCAGGAAGGTAGGAAAGGAATGCAGGAAGGTAGGAAAGGAATGCAAGAAGGTAGGAAAGGAATGCAAGAAGGTAGGAAAGGAATGCAAGAAGGTAGGAAAGGAATGCAGGAAGGTAGGAAAGGAATGCAGGAAGGTAGGAAAGGAATGCAGGAAGGTAGGAAAGGAATGCAGGAAGGTAGGAAGGAAGGTAGGAAACAAATGCAGGAAGGAAGGAATGATGAGACATGACCATTTACCTAGGTTTTTACAAAGCAGAAGTGTTATAAGAAGAGCAGAGTATATGGAGAGTAAAAGAAAGGTAAAGAGAGTGGTGACAGAGTGCAAAAGGAGAGCAGATGATAGAGTGGGAGAGGCACTGTCAAGAAATTTTAATGAAAATAAGAAAAAATTTTGGAGTGAGTTAAACAAGTTAAGAAAGCCTAGGGAAAGTATGGATTTGTCAGTTAAAAACAGAGTAGGGGAGTTAGTAGATGGGGAGATGGAGGTATTAGGTAGATGGCGAGAATATTTTGAGGAACTTTTAAATGTTAAGGAAGAAACAGAGGCAGTAATTTCATGCACTGGTCAGGGAGGTATACCATCTTTTAGGAGTGAAGAAGAGCAGAATGTAAGTGTGGTAGAGGTACGTGAGGCATTACGTAAAATGAAAGGGGGTAAAGCAGCTGGAACTGATGGGATCATGACAGAAATGTTAAAAGCAGGGGGGGATAGTGTTGGAGTGGTTGGTACTTTTGTTTAATAAATGAATGAAAGAGGGGAAGGTACCTAGGGATTGGCGGAGAGCATGTATAGTCCCTTTATATAAAGGGAAAGGGGACAAAAGAGACTGTAAAAATTATAGAGGAATAAGTTTACTGAGTATACCAGGAAAAGTGTACAGTAGGGTTATAATTGAAAGAATTAGAGGTAAGACAGAATGTAGGATTGCGGATGAGCAAGGAGGTTACAGAGTGGGTAGGGGATGTGTAGATCAAGTGTTTACATTGAAGCATATATGTGAACAGTATTTAGAAAAAGGTAGGGAAGTTTTTATTGCATTTATGGATTTAGAAAAGGCATATGATAGAGTGGATAGAGGAGCAATGTGGCAGATGTTGCAAGTATATGGAATAGGTGGTAAGTTATTAAATGCTGTAAAGTTTTTTTATGAGGATAGTGAGGCTCAGGATAGGGTGTGTAGAAGAGAGGGAGACTACTTCCCGGTAAAAGTAGGTCTTAGACAGGGATGTGTAATGTCACCATGGTTGTTTAATATATTTATAGATGGGGTTGTAAAGGAAGTAAATGCTAGGGTGTTCGGGAGAGGGGTGGGATTAAATTTTGGGGAATCAAATTCAAAATAGGAATTGACACAGTTACTTTTTGGTGATGATACTGTGCTTATGGGAGATTCTAAAGAAAAATTGCAAAGGTTAGTGGATGAGTTTGGGAATGTGTGTAAAGGTAGAAAGTTGAAAGTGAACATAGAAAAGAGTAAGGTGATGAGGGTGCCAAATGACTTAGATAAAGAAAAATTGGATATCAAATTGCGGAGGAGGAGTATGGAAGAAGTGAATGTTTTCAGATACTTGGGAGTTGACGTGTCGGCGGATGGATTTATGAAGGATGAGGTTAATCATAGAATTGATGAAGGAGAAAAGGTGAGTGGTGCATTGAGGTATATGTGGAGTCAAAAAACGTTATCTATGGAGGCAAAGAAGGGAATGTATGAAAGTATAGTAGTACCAACACTCTTATATGGGTGTGAAGCTTAGGTGGTAAATGCAGCAGCGAGGAGACGGTTGGAGGCAATTGAGATGTCCTGTTTACGGGCAATGTGTGGTGTAAATATTATGCAGAAAATTCGGAGTGTGGAAATTAGGAAAAGGTGTGGAGTTAATAAAAGTATTAGTCAGAGGGCAGAAGAGGGGTTGTTGAGGTGGTTTGGTCATTTAGAGAGAATGGATCAAAGTAGAATGACATGGAAAGCATATAAATCTTTAGGGGAAGGAAGGCGGGGTAGGGGTCGTCCTCGAAAGGGTTGGAGAGAGGGGGTAAAGGAGGTTTTGTGGGCAAGGGGCTTGGACTTCCAGCAAGCGTGCATGAGCGTGTTAGATAGGAGTGAATGGAGACGAATGGTACTTGGAACCTGACGATCTGTCGGAGTTTGAGCAGGGTAATATTTAGTGAAGGGATTCAGGGAAACCGGTTATTTTCATATAGTCAGACTTGAGTCCTGGAAATGGGAAGTACAATGCCTGCACTTTAAAGGAGGGGTTTGGGATATTGGCAGTTTGGAGGGATATGTTGTGTATCTCTATACATATATGCTTCTAAACTGTTGTATTCTGAGCACCTCTGCAAAAACAGTGATAATGTGCGAGTGTGGTGAAAGTGTTGAATGATGATGAAAGTATTTTCTTTTTGGGGATTTTCTTTCTTTTTGGGTCACCCTGCCTCGGTGGGAGACGGCCGACTTGTTGGGAAAAAAAAAAAAAAAAAAAAAACTACATAACACAGCTGCCTGCTAATACTTTGAAGAAAACTGCACAGAGGAGGTGTTTTGTCTTTGCACATAAAGAAAAAAGTCCACAAAAATGCACACACACTGGTTTTATGTGCAAGAGTGTAAAACACCATTGTGTATGAAAACATGTTTCAAAGAGTTCCACAAGCTGCAGAACTTCTAGGAATATGTTCTGTGACTGTACATTGGTATATATATTATAGAACAATAGTAATAAAAAATTTTTTGTATTGTATGTTTTTGTAAACAAGTTTTGTAAACAATATATTGATAATTATGTTTGTGTGCTTATTGTGTTGTATACAACGAGTGTATATATGTTCATTGCACCTTACTTTGGTCTCACAGGCCACATAAGTTATGTGAAAAAATAAAATAGTGAAAAAAACAACAAACCTTCAAATACAAGTAAACCAAAGTTTACAGGGTGAGCGGTAGTCGCCGCTGTTGCCATACGCGGCTCATTTTTTGCAAACTTCACGCCTCTATATCTTGGTAAGTACTGATGGCAAAAAAAAATTTTTTTTTGGACTAAAACACTCAGAAAATAATCTTAACATTTTCATAAGAAAAAATAATTTTTTTTTTTCGAATATTTTGCGACATAGAATGGCAGTTTCAGAAAGGGGCCTGCGACAGTCAAAGGGTTAATCAGTTCCTGAGAGCTCATCGTAAGCCAAAATTATCATTAGCCGAATTAATTTTCCCCATAAGAAATAATGGAAATCATATTAATCCGTTCCTGACACCCCAAAGTATGAAAAAAAAACTTTTTTACATGAAATAATAAATTTAATACACACAAACTGAAGAAGACATACACAATTACTACTCTACTAAGAATAAAATACATGACACTTACCTTTATTGAAGATCTGGTGATGATTGATGGGATGGGAGGAGGGGAGAGAGTGGAAGTTATTGTTTAGAAGGGGATTCCCCTTCCATTAGGACTTGAGGTAGCAAGTTCTTTTCCGGGGTTACTTCCCTTCTTTTAATGCCACTAGGACCAGCTTTAGAGTCACTGGACCTCTGTCGCACAACAAGTCTGGCAATAGAGCTCTGTACCTCCCGTTCCTTCAAGACTTTCCTAAAATGAGCCATAACACTGTCATTGTACAGGGTGCCAACACACCTTGCAGTAGCTGTGTCAGGGTGATTTTCATCCGTAAAGGTTTGCAGTTCAACCCACTTTGCATACATTTCCTTAATCTCTTTTTTCAATTCCATACTAATTCTTGCCCTTTTTACCACAGGGATGGCACTAGAAGCTTTCTTGGGGTCCATGGTGACTTATTTTGCAGTTACAAGCGCTAAAAACACTGGGATGTGAAATGTACTGAATGTATGCGTAGATGTGACCACACTGGCTGGCTTGTAAACACTGGCGCTGAGGCCACACGTGGGATGCGTCTTGGACAAATCACGTAAGGCGAGTTTTTTATCGTCAGGCAAGGCAAAATTTTTGCATTCAAATGCTTCGTATGGCGGATTTAACGTAACGCGATGCGTTCGTAAGGCGGGCGTCAACTGTGTATTTTTGTATATGCTTCTAAACTGTTTTATCTGGGTGCCTCTGCAAAAACAGTATTTATGTATGAGTGAGGTGAAAATGTTGAATGCTGATGAAAGTATTTTCTTTTAGGGGATTTTTTTTTCTTTTTGTGGTATCCCTGCCTTGGTGGGAGACGGCCGACTTGTTGAAGAAGAAAAAAAGTTACTATAATCATAACAAAAAAGAAGTGCTAAACCAACAAGGGTTGTGAATAGCTACAGAGTGAAGGCATACGAAAGGAATAAATTTCTAGTTAAGTTACTGGTGTTTGACTAGAGAAAACATAATTCTTCCGACCCTCCTACCAACCGCTTGGCAAACAAATCTCATGTTTATGTCAATTTTTATACTGTGGGTGTATGTATCATGTTGATATATTCTGTAGCGTGTTTATTATATAATTTTGAAAAAATATCATATATGGATAAATGGGAATGTCTATATTAATGTAATATACAACATTTAATGCGCCCAAGAGATTATTGTATGGCATCAAGAGTAGAGAGGCTCTTAGTGATTTTAATGTGTACCTACATGCCAGCACAGTGTGTAAGTATATTTAGGTACAGGTACACAAGTATAATTATCAGAGTACATATAAAATATTCAATAACTTTAAAATGCTTGAGATTTTGGAAAATTTCCAGACATAATAGAGAGATGTGCTCACAGAGAATGTAAACAAATCGGGTGGGGTGTGCCATATTTGAAAGACCACTCGCCATATAGCAAATTTTGGTCATAATTTGAAATCTCCGTATTAGTGGAATGCCATAAGGCAAAACGCTGTAAAGCGGGGCCCTACTGTATATATATACTACTTCTTTTATACTTAATACTATCCTGGGTCACTGTTCCAGTACTACTGGTAGTAGTGGTGGTGGCAGTGGCATCAGGGTGAGGGAGGAAATGGACCAGACCATCAAGTAGGAGGCCTGGTTTAGGATTGGGCTATAGGGGCAATGATGTATGCAACAGACTACAGCCAGTATTGAGGTATGAATAATTTTTTACAGTACAGTGGACCCCCGCCTTACGATATTAATCCATTCCTGAGAGCTCGTCGTAAGCCGAAATTATCGTTAGCCGAATTAATTTTCCCCATAAGAAATAATGGAAATCAAATTAATCCGTTCCTGACACCCCAAAGTATGAAAAAAAAATTTTTTACCACATGAAATATTAATTTTAATACACACAAACTGAAGAAGACATGCACAATTACTACTCTACTAAGAATAGAATACATGACACTTACCTTTATTGAAGATCTGGTGATGATTGATGGGATGGGAGGAGGGGAGAGAGTGGAAGTTATTGTTTAGAAGGGGAATTCCCTTCCATTAGGACTTGAGGAAGCAAGTCCTTTTCCGGGGTTACTTCCCTTCTTTTAATGCAACTAGGACCAGCTTGAGAGTCACTGGACCTCTGTCACACAATAAATCTGTCCAAAGAGCTCTGTACCTACCGTTCCTTTAAGACTTTCCTAAAATGGGCCATAGCATTGTGATTGTACAGGTTGCCAACACGGCTTGCAGTAGCTGTGTCAGGGTGATTTTCATCCGTAAAGGTTTGCAGTTCAACCTACTTTGCACACATTTCCTTAATCTTTGAAGTAGGAAACTTCCTCAATTTCTCTCTCACCTCCTCTGAAGCAGTTTCCTCAGGTCTGGCCTCTTGCTGTTGAAGAAGATCTTGTAGCTCATCAGTGGTTAGTTCTTCATTGTCCTCCTCCACCAACTCTTCCACATCCTCCCCACTAACCTCCAACCCCAAGGACTTCCCCAATGCCACAATGGATTCCTCAACTGGCATCAGCTTCTCAGGGTTAGCCTCAAATCCTTCAAAATCCCTTTTGTCTACACATTCTGGCCACAGTTTTTTCCAAGCAGAGTTCAAGGCCCTCTTAGTCACTCTCTCCCAAGCCATACCTATAAGGTTTATACAATTGAGGATATTAAAGTGGTCCTTCCAAAACTCTTTTAGAGTCAGTTGAGTTTCTGTGGTCACTACAAATCACTTTTGAAACATAGCTTTTGTGTACAGTTTCTTGCAGTTGGAAATGATCTGCTGGTCCATGGGCTGCAGGAGAGGAGTGGTATTAGGAGGCAAAAACTTGACCTTAATGAAGCTCATGTCCCCAGAATGTCGCTCTGCCAAGTCTGTAGGATGACCAGGGGCATTGTCTAATACCAGGAGGCACTTAAGGTCTAATTTCTTTTCAATTAGGTAATTTTTCACAATGGGGGCAAATGCATGGTGTAACAAGTCATAGAAAAAGTCCCTAGTGACCCATGCCTTACTGTTTGCCCTCCACAGCACACACAAATTAGCCTTGAGGACATTGTTTTTCCTGAACACTCTGGGAGTTTCAGAGTGATACACCAATAAAGGCTTCACTTTGCAATCACCACTAGCATTGGCACACATCAACAGAGTAAGCCTGTCTTTCATAGGCTTATGTCCTGGGAGTGCCTTTTCCTCCTGAGTAATGTAGGTCCTGCTTGGCATTTTCTCCCAAAACAGGCCTGTTTTGTCACAATACCTATAAGGTTTACATAACTGAGGATACTAAAGTGATCTTCCCAAAACTCTCTAAGAGTCAATCGAGTGTCTGAGGTCACTTCAAGGCACTTTTGAAATATAGCTTTTGTGTACAGTTTTTTGAAGTTTGAAATAAACTGCTGGTCCATGGGCTGCACGAGAGGAGTGGTATTAGGAGGCAAAAACTTGACCTTAACCCTTTCAGGGTTTTGGCCGTACTAGTACGGCTTACGCACCAGGGTTTTTGACGTACTAGTACGCCTAAATTCTAGCGCCTTCAAATCTAGTGAGAAAGCTGGTAGGCCTATATATGAAAGAATAGGTCTATGTAGTCAGTGTGCGCAGTATAAAAAAAATCCTGCAGCACACAGTGCGTAATGACAAAAAAAACTAAAACAGCGACTTTGCACTGCATTTTCGTATGGTATTTATTGTTGTATTCTAGTTTTCCTGGTCTCATTTTATAGAATGGAAGACATATTACAGAAATTTAGATGATTTTGACTGGTTTTACAAAGAAAACTACCTTGAAACTGCGCTCGAAGTAGCAGAAATGTTCGATTTTTACTAAAGATCAAAAGTAAACAAATCATGCTATGCGTCCAATACACATTAACTGGTGAGCCTAATATTCTTTCACAAGTGCGCTGATAATATTTATACCATTTCTACACCAATGCAGTAGTCTGCATAACAGTAAATCTTCTATTTTTTTTGTGAGAATAAAAATTCAAAGTGGAAAGCAAAAAAATGTAAGAGGGGCATGGGGACGTTACTAATGAACAGAAGAAATGTTATTTTAGTGCCAGGAATGTCTTTCTTGTTTATTCTGAACCCAATTCGGAAATTGGCATCTTTTGAAATTTGTGTGAAATTGGCAAAATTGCTAAATTCTGACCACTGTATTGGATAGTTGAAATCGGTAAATAGGTGATTTCTTGTACTCATTTGATAGAAAAAATGGAGTTCTAGCAAAATGGTTATGATTTTTGTCGACAAGTACACTGTAATTGGCCGAAAATAGGGCTCAAAGTGAGCAAAATCGCCGATGCCTAAACATCGTCGAGAGCGCTAATTTCGCAAGAGCATAATTCCGTAAGTTTCCCATCAAATTTCATACTTTTGGTGTCATTATGATCAGGAAAAGATTCTCTTTTCTTTCACAAGAAAAAATAATTTTTTTTTTTTTTTTTTTTTTTGGAAATTTGGCCAACCCTGAGAACAAGTCTCTGAGAGGGCCTGTCGACCCTGAAAGGGTTAATGAAGCTCATGTCCCCAGAAAGTCGCTCTGCCAAGTCTGAAGGATGACCAGGAGCATTGTCTAATACCAGGAGGCACTTAAGGTCCAATTTCTTTTCCATTAAGTAATTTTTCACAGTGGGGGCAAATGCATGGTGAAACCAGTCATAGAAAAAGTCCCTAGTGACCCATGCCTTACTGTTTGCCCTCCACAGCACACACAAATTAGCCTTGAGAACATAGTTTTTCCTGAACGATGTGTGAGTTTCAGAGTGATACACCAATAATGGCTTCACTTTGCAATCACCACTAGCATTAGCACACATCAAAAGAGTAAGCCTGTCTTTCATAGGCTTATGTGATGGAGTGAATGATGGTGAAAGTTTTTCTTTTTCGGGCCACCCTGCCTTGGTGGGAATCGGCCA
This sequence comes from Cherax quadricarinatus, assembly GCF_038502225.1. NCBI lineage: Eukaryota > Metazoa > Arthropoda > Malacostraca > Decapoda > Parastacidae > Cherax > Cherax quadricarinatus. The sequence continues at coordinate 19,596,121 of NC_091294.1, forward strand.
GTGTGATAATAATAAAAAAAAAAAATGTCCTGGAAGTGCCTTTTCCTCCTGAGTAATGTAGGTCCTGCTTGGCATTTTCTTCCAAAACAGGCCTGTTTCGTCGCAATTAAACACTTGTTCAGGTTTCAATTCTTCACTGTCTATGTACTCCTTGAATTCCTTCACATATTTTTCAGCCGCTTTTTGGTCCAAACTGGCAGCCTCACCATGCCTTATCACACTATGTATGCCACTACGATTCTTAAATCTCTCAAACCAACCTTTGCTGGCCTTAAATTCACTCACATCACCATTAGCTGCAGGCATTTTTCTAATTAACCCTTTGACTGTCATAATCCCCTTTCTGAAACCGACATTCTATGTCACAAAAGTTTTGGAAAAAAAAAAATTATTTTTTCTTATGAAATGATAGAGAATCTTTTCCAGATGGTAATGACACCAAAAGTACAAAATTTGGTAGAAAACTCATGGAATTACGCTCCCGCGAAGTTAGCAGTCTCGGCGACATATACGCCTCAGCAATTTCGATGACTTTGAACCCTGTTTTTGGACAATTCTGTTGTTCCAGTTGACCAAACTCATAGCTATTTCTTTAGAACTCCATTTTTTCTATCAGTTGAGTACAAGAAACCGCCCATTTACAGATTTGAACTACCCAATAAAGTGGTCAGAAATTGGCAATTTGGCCAATTTCATGCAAATTAAAAAAGATGCCAATTTCAAAATAGGGTCCAGAATAAACAATGTAGACATTCTTGGCACTAAAATAACATATCCTCTGTTCATTAGTCACTTCTCTAGGCCCCTCTCATATTACTATTGCTTTCTATTTTGATTTTTTATTCATACAAAAAAATACAAAATTTACTGTTATGCAGACTACTGCATTATTGTAAAAATGGTATAAATAATATCAGTGCACTAGTGAAAGAATATTAGACTCCCAGTTGACGTGTATTGGACGCGTGGTGTATTTTGCTTACTCCTGAACATTGGTAAAAATCGAACATTTCCGCTACTTTGAGCTCAATTTCAAGGTCGTTTTCATCGTGAAAGTAATGAAAATCATCTCTATTTCTGTAATATGTTTTCCATTTTATCACCTGAGACCATGAAAACAATACAACGATAAATACTATATGAAAATACACCTCAAAGTCGACATTAAAAAAAAAAAGTCAGTCTTTTTTTTTTCTCATTATGCACTGCATGCTGCAGGATTTTTTTTATGTGGTGCACACTGACCACACAGACCCATTCTCTCACATGTGGGCCTACCAGCATTCTCCTGCTTGATTTGAAGCCACTAGAATTTACGTATATAAATACGTCAGAAACAGTGGCGCTAAAGACGTATATATACGACATAAACAGTCAAAAGGTTAAGTCGTCATGCAACTTCCTAGCCTTTATCACATATGATCGCTTGAGAGATGCTATCTCCTGCTATCTGTTTTTTGTTTATCCACACCAATAACACTCTCTGAACATCTTCTATCACCTGCGATCTCTGTTTCGAAAATAAACTTGCACCTTTTGCAAGAACAGCTTCCTTGATTGCCGTTTTGTTGGCCAAGATAGTAGCGATGGTTGATTGGGGTTTGGTATACAACCTGGCCAGCTCCAAGACATGCACTCCACTTTCATACTTAGCAATTATCTCTTTCTTCATTTCCATAGTAATTTTCACCCTTTTTACCACAGGGGTGGCACTAGAAACTTTCTTGGGGCCCGTGGTGACTTATTTTGCAGTTACAAGCACTAAAAACACTGTGATAATATGAAATGTACTGAATGTATACATGCTTAGATGGAACCGCACTGGCTGACTTGTAAACACTGGCACCCATGGGGCAGCTGAGGTGACATGTGGGACGCGTTCCAGACGAATCATGCAAGGCGAGTTTTTTATCGTGAGGCAAGGCAAAATTTTTGCGTTAATATGCTTCGTACGGCGAATTTAACGTAACGCGATGCATTCGTAAGGCAGGGGTCCACTGTACATAAATTTTTCTGTCAAATTAGTATATTTTATTGACAAGTCTTATCATTAGTATGCAACAGCAAGAAACCTGGTTACACTGAACAAAAGAAATGATCTGGAAAGTGAACACAAGAAAATAGAGCAAAACAAAATTAAAGGCAATACTCAATGAGGGGAGTAAGTAGTGCTATTATCAAGAGTACAAACATGACATACTAACCATTGTTTCCTCTCCAGGTGGTACTCTTTGATAATATTATGCAGGTGTTCCTCAATCAAGTAGCGTTCAATAGAATGAGCACCAGGCAAAACAGGGCCCTCAGGACAGTCGGTATAGTCAAACAGCCTGTAAGGTGTATAATGAAGTATTACTAAGATATTACTACCCTGTATATTTTAATATCATAATCTACAAGACAAGTGGATTTACTGGATACCCTCAATCTCAGCCCTTTCAGGGTCCAAGGCCAAAATCTGAAGTGGTGTCCCAGTGTCCAAGAAATTTTGAAAAAAAAAAAAAAAAAAAAAAAAAAAAAAAAAATATATATATATATATATGGGTCCACCTCTGGTGTAAATATATATATATATATATATATATATATATATATATATATATATATATATATATATATATATATATATATATATATATATATATATATATATATATATATATATATATATATATATATGTGTGTGTGTGTGTGTGTGTGTGTGTGTGTGTGTATTTTTTTTTTTATTCAAAAAGTCGGTCATCTCCCACCGAGGCAGGGTGACCCAAAAATGAAAGAAAATCCCCAAAAAGAAAATATTTTCATCATCATTCAACACTTTCACCACACTCACACATTATCACTGCTTTTGCAGAGGTGCTCAGAATACAACAGTTTAGAAGCATATACGTATAAAGATACACAACATATCCCTCCAAACTGCCAATATCCCAAACCCCTCCTTTAAAGGGCAGGCATTGTACTTCCCATTTCCAGGACTCAAGTCCGACTATATGAAAATAACCGGTTTCCCTGAATCCCTTCACTAAATATTACCCTGCTCACACTCCAACAGATCGTCAGGTCCCAAGTATCATTCGTCTCCATTCACTCCTATCTAACACGCTCATGCACGCTTGCTAGAAGTCCAAGCCCCTCGCTCACAAAACCTCCTTTACCCCCTCTTTCCAACCCTTTCAAGGACGACCCCTACCCCTCTTTCCTTCCCCTATAGATTTATATGCTTTCCATGTCATTCTACTTTGATCCATTCTCTCTAAATGACCAAACCACCTCAACAACCCCTCTTCTGCCCTCTGACTAATGCTTTTATTAACTCCACACCTTCTCCTAATTTCCACACTCCGAATTTTCTGCATAATCTTTACACCACACATTGCCCTTAGACAGGACATCTCCACTGCCTCCAACCGTCTCCTCGCTGCTGCATTTACCACCCAAGCTTCACATCCATATAAGAGTGTTGGTACTACTATACTTTCATACATTCCCTTCTTTGCCTCCATAGATAACGTTTTTTGACTCCACATATACCTCAACGCACCACTCACCTTTTTTCCCTCATCAATTCTATGATTAACCTCATCCTTCATAAATCCATCCGCCGGCACGTCAACTCCCAAGTATCTGAAAACATTCACTTCTTCCATACTACTCCTCCCCAATTTGATATCCATTTTTTCTTTATCTAAATCATTTGATACCCTCATCACCTTACTCTTTTCTATGTTCACTTTCAACTTTCTACCTTTACACACATTCTCAAACTCATCCACTAACCTTTGCAATTTTTCTTTAGAATCTCCCATAAGCACAGTATCATCAGCAAAAAGTAACTGTGTCAATTCCCATTTTGAATTTGATTCCCCATAATTTAATCCCACCCCTCTCCCGAACACCCTAGCATTTACTTCCTTTACAACCCCATCTATAAATATATTAAACAACCATGGTGACATTACACATCCCTGTCTAAGACCTACTTTTACCGGGAAGTATTCTCCCTCTCTTCTACACACCCTAACCTGAGCCTCACTCTCCTCATAAAAGCTCTTTACAGCATTTAGTAACTTACCACCTATTCCATAAACTTGCAACATGTGCCACATTGCTCCTCTATCCACTCTATCATATGCCTTTTCTAAATCCATAAATGCAATAAAAACTTCCCTACCTTTATCTAAATACTGTTCACATATATGCTTCAATGTAAACACTTGATCTACACATCCCCTACCCACTCTGAAGCCTCCTTGCTCATCCGCAATTCTACATTCTGTCTTACCTCTAATTCTTTCAATTATAACTCTACCGTATACTTTTCCTGGTATACTCAGTAAACTTATTCCTCTATATTTTTTACAATCTCTTTTGTCCCCTTTCCCTTTATATAAAGGGACTATACATGCTCTCTGCCAATCCCTAGGTACCTTCCCCTCTTTCATACATTTATTAAACAAAAGTACCAACCACTCCAACACTACATCCCCCCCTGCTTTTAACATTTCTGTCATGATCCCATCAGTTCCAGCTGCTTTACCCCCTTTCATTCTACGTAATGCCTCACGTACCTCCACCACACTTACATTCTGCTCTTCTTCACTCCTAAAAGATGGTATACCTCCCTGGCCAGTGCATGAAATTACCGCCTCCCTTTCTTCCTCAACATTTAAAAGTTCCTCAAAATATTCTCGCCATCTACCTAATACCTCCCTCTCCCCATCTACTAACTCCCCTACTCTGTTTTTAACGGACAAATCCATACTTTCCCTAGGCTTTCTTAACTTGTTTAACTCACTCCAAAATTTTTTTTTTTTATTTTTTATTATCACACCGGCCGATTCCCACCAAGGCAGGGTGGCCCGAAAAAGAAAAACTTTCACCATCATTCACTCCATCACTGTCTTGCCAGAAGGGTGCTTTACACTACAGTTTTTAAACTGCAACATTAACACCCCTCCTTCAGAGTGCAGGCACTGTACTTCCCATCTCCAGGACTCAAGTCCGGCCTGCCGGTTTCCCTGAATCCCTTCATAAATGTTACTTTGCTCACACTCCAACAGCACGTCAAGTATTAAAAACCATTTGTCTCCATTCACTCCTATCAAACACGCTCACGCATGCCTGCTGGAAGTCCAAGCCCCTCGCACACAAAACCTCCTTTACCCCCTCCCTCCAACCCTTCCTAGGCCGACCCCTACCCCGCCTTCCTTCCACTACAGACGGATACACTCTTGAAGTCATTCTGTTTCGCTCCATTCTCTCTACATGTCCGAACCACCTCAACAACCCTTCCTCAGCCCTCTGGACAACAGTTTTGGTAATCCCGCACCTCCTCCTAACTTCCAAACTACGAATTCTCTGCATTATATTCACACCACACATTGCCCTCAGACATGACATCTCCACTGCCTCCAGCCTTCTCCTCGCTGCAACATTCATCACCCACGCTTCACACCCATATAAGAGCGTTGGTAAAACTATACTCTCATACATTCCCCTCTTTGCCTCCAAGGACAAAGTTCTTTGTCTCCACAGACTCCTAAGTGCACCACTCACTCTTTTTCCCTCATCAATTCTATGATTCACCTCATCTTTCATAGACCCATCCGCTGACACGTCCACTCCCAAATATCTGAATACGTTCACCTCCTCCATACTCTCTCCCTCCAATCTGATATTCAATCTTTCATCACCTAATCTTTTTGTTATCCTCATAACCTTACTCTTTCCTGTATTCACCTTTAATTTTCTTCTTTTGCACACCCTACCAAATTCATCCACCAATCTCTGCAACTTCTCTTCAGAATCTCCCAAGAGCACAGTGTCATCGGCAAAGAGCAGCTGTGACAACTCCCACTTTGTGTGTGATTCTTTATCTTTTAACTCCACGCCTCTTGCCAAGACCCTCGCATTTACTTCTCTTACAACCCCATCTATAAATATATTAAACAACCACGGTGACATCACACATCCTTGTCTAAGGCCTACTTTTACTGGGAAAAAATTTCCCTCTTTCCTACATACTCTAACTTGAGCCTCACTATCCTCGTAAAAACTCTTCACTGCTTTCAGTAACCTACCTCCTACACCATACACTTGCAACATCTGCCACATTGCCCCCCTATCCACCCTGTCATACGCCTTTTCCAAATCCATAAATGCCACAAAGACCTCTTTAGCCTTATCTAAATACTGTTCACTTATATGTTTCACTGTAAACACCTGGTCCACACACCCCCTACCTTTCCTAAAGCCTCCTTGTTCATCTGCTATCCTATTCTCCTATTTTTTCTTATTTTCATTAAAATTTCTTGACAGTGCCTCTCCCACTCTTTCATCTGCTCTCCTTTTGCACTCTCTCACCACTCTCTTCACCTTTCTTTTACTCTCTTATAACACTTCTGCTTTGTAAAAACCTCTCGTAAGCTACCTTTTTCTCTTTTATCACACCCTTTACTTCATCATTCCACCAATCACTCCTCTTTCCTCCTGCCCCCACCCTCCTATAACCACAAACTTCTGCCCCACATTCTAATACTGCATTTTTAAAACTATTCCAACCCTCTTCAACCCCCCCACTACTCATCTTTGCACTAGCCCACCTTTCTGCCAATAGTCGCTTATATCTTGCCCGAACTTCCTCCTCCCTTAGTTTATACACTTTCACCTCCCTCTTACTTGTTGTTGCCACCTTCCTCTTTTCCCATCTACCTCTTACTCTAACTGTAGCTACAACTAAATAATGATCCGATATATCAGTTGCCCGTCTATAAACATGTACATCCTGGTGCCTACCCATCAACCTTTTATCCACCAATACATAATCTAACAATCTACTTTCATTACGTGCTACATCATACCTTGTATATTTATTTATCCTCTTTTTCATAAAATATGTATTACTTATTACCAAATTTCTTAATACACATAGCTCAATTAAAGGCTCCCCATTTACATTTACCCCTGGCACCCCAAATTTACCTACTACTCCCTCCATAACATTTTTACCCACTTTAGCATTGAAATCCCCAACCACCATTACTCTCACACTTGATTCAAAACTCCCCACGCATTCACTCAACATTTCCCAGAATTTCTCTCTCTCCTCTACACTTCTTTCTTCTCCAGGTGCATACACGCTTACTATAACCCACTTTTCACATCCAATCTTCATTTTACTCCACATAATCCTTGAATTTATGCATTTGTAGTCCCTCTTTTCCTGCCATAGCTTATCCTTCAACATTATTGCTACTCCTTCTTTAGCTCTAACTCTATTTGAAACCCCTGACCTAATCCCATTTATTCCTCTCCATTGAAACTCTCCCACCCCCTTCAGCTTTGTTTCACTTAAAGCCAGGACATCCAGTTTCTTCTCATTCATAATATCCACAATCATCTCTTTCTTATCATTTGCACAACATCCACGCACAGACTTCCCACTTTGACAATTTTCTTCTTCTTATTCTTTTTAGTAATCTTTACAGGAAAAGGGGTTACTAGCCCATTGTTCCCGGCATTTTAGTTGACTTTTACAACACACACGGCTTACGGCGGATATATATATATATATATATGCATATATATACATATATATATATATATATATATATATATATACATATATATACATATATATATATATATACATATATATACATATATATACATATATATACATATATATACATATATATACATATATATACATATATATACATATATATACATATATATACATATATATACATATATATATACATATATATATACATATATATACATATATATACATATATATATACATATATACATACATATATACATATATACATACATATATACATATACACATACATACATATATACATACATATATACATATACACATACATACATATATACATACATATATACATATACACATACATACATATATACATACATATATACATATACACATACATACATATATACATACATACATATATATATATATATATATACATATATATATATATATATATATATATATATACAGTGGACCCCCGCATAACGGACGCCTTGCATAACGGACAATCCGCATAGCGGACGCTTTGATCGCTAAAATTTTGCCCCGCATAGCACCCAAAAACCCGCTCAGCGGCCTTCGTCCGAGACGCGTCCAATGTGCGGCCTGAACCAGCCTCATATGTTCCGCCGGTGGCATTGTTTACCAGCCAGCCTCCGCGGTAACATTCAAGCATACAATCGGAATATTTCGTATTATTACAGTGTTTTCGGTGCTGTTTCTGGAAAATAAGTGACCATGGGCCCCAAGAAAGCTTCTAGTTCCAACCCTACAGCAATAAGGGTTAGAATTCCTATAGAAATGAAGAAAGAGATCATTGATAAGTATGAAAGTGGAGTGCGTATCACCGACCTGGTCAGGTTGTACAAGAAACCCAAATCAACCATCTCTTCTATTGTGGCCAAGAAAACGGCAATCAAGGAAGCTGTTCTTGCCAAAGGTTTAACTGTGTTTTCGAAACAAAGATCGCAAGTGATGGAAGATGTTGAGAGACTCTTATTGGTGTGGATAAATGAAAAACAGCTAGCAGGAGATAGCGTCTCTCAAGCGATCATATGTGAAAAGGCTAGGAAGTTGCATGAGGATTTAATTAAAAAAATGCCTGCAACTAGTGATGATGTGAGTGAATTTAAGGCCAGTAAAGGTTGGTTTGAGAGATTTAAGAAGCGTAGTGGCATCCATAGTGTGATAAGGCATGGTGAGGCTGCCAGTTCGGACCACAAAGCGGCTGAAAAATATGTGCAGGAATTCAAGGAGTACATAGAAACTGAAGGACTGAAACCTGAACAAGTGTTTAATTGTGATGAAACAGGCCTGTTCTGGAAGAAAATGCCAAGCAGGACCTACATTACTCAGGAGGAAAAGGCATTCCCAGGACATAAGCCTATGAAAGACAGGCTTACTTTGTTGATGTGTGCCAATGCTAGTGGTGATTGCAAAGTTAAGCCTTTATTAGTGTATCACTCTGAAACTCCCAGAGCGTTCAGGCAAAAGAATGTCCTCAAGGATAATTTGTGTGTGCTGTGGAGATCAAACAGTAAGGCATGGGTCACTAGGGACTTTTTCTATAACTGGTTACACCATGCATTTGCCCCCAATGTCAAAGATTGCCTAACTGAAAAGAAATTAGAACTTAAGTGCCTCCTGGTGTTAGACAATGCCCCTGGTCATCCTACAGACGTGGCAGAGCGACTTTATGGGGACATGAGCTTCATTAAGGTGAAGTTTTTGCCTCCTAATACCACTCCTCTCCTGCAGCCCATGGACCAGCAGGTCATTTCCAACTTCAAGAAACTGTACACAAAAGCTCTGTTTCAAAAGTGCTTTGAAGTGACCACAGACACTCGATTGACTCTAAAAGAGTTTTGGAAGGATCACTTTAATATCCTCAATTGTGTAAACCTTATAGGTAAGGCTTGGGAGGGAGTGACTAAGAGAACCTTGAACTCTGCTTGGAAGAAACTGTGGCCAGAATGTGTAGACAAAAGGGATTTTGAAGGGTTTGAGGCTAACCCTGAGAGGAGTATACCAGTTGAGGAATCAATTGTGGCATTGGGGAAGTCCTTGGGGTTGGAGGTTAGTGGGGATGATGTGGAAGAGTTGGTGGAGGAGGACAATGAAGAACTAACCACTGATGAGCTGATAGATCAACTTCAAGAGCAAGAGGCCAGACCTGCGGAAACTGGTTCAAAGGAGGGGAGAGAGAAATTGAAGGAATTGCCTACTTCAAAGATTAAGGAAATGTGTGCAAAATGGCTTGAAGTGCAAACCTTTTTTGATGAAAATCACCCTCACACAGCTATTGCAAGCCGTGCTGGTGACTGTTACAATGACAATGTTGTGAACCACTTTAGACAAATCATAAAGGAACGAGAGGTACAGGCCACTATGGACAGATATGTTCTGCGAAAGAAGTCCAGTGACTCTGAAGCTGGTCCTAGTGGCATTAAAAGAAGAAGGGAAGTAACCCCAGAAAAGGACTTGCCTCCTCAAGTCTTAATGGAAGGGGATTCCCCTTCTAAACACTAACACTCTCTCTCCCCTCCTCCCATCCCATCAATCATCACCAGATCTTCAATAAAAGTAAGTGTCATGTAATTGTGCATGCCTTTTTCAGTTTGTGTGTACTAAAATTAACATTTTTTTGTGGTAAAAAAAATTTTTTTTCATACTTTTGGGTGTCTTGCACGGATTAATTTTATTTCCATTATTTCTTATGGGGAAAATTCATTCACATAGCGAACATTTTGCATAACAGCCAGCCCTCTTGCACGGATTAAGGTCGCTATGCGGGGGTCCACTCTGTGTGTGTGTGTGTGTATATATATATATATATATATATATATATATATATATATATATATATATATATATATATATATATATATATATATATATATATATATATATATATATATATATATATATATATATATATATTTACAGAATTAAAGATAATATTTTTGTGAAGGAAACAAAAAAAAAAATTCTGATCAGTACTTACCGAGATACAGCAGCGGGAAGTTGACCCAAAATGACCGGGTGGCAGCAACATCAGTGACTTCCGCAAAATCCCATTTTTTTATTTTACGTTTTTTATACTTTCTTTTCTTTTCTAATTTTTTTCTTTTTCTAATAACATTTGTGGCCTGTGAGACCAGTATAATGTATATTGTTTAAGTGTACACTCATTGTATACAACACAATAACTGCACTAATTTGTTTATCATTATATTGCTTACAAAACTTGTTTACAAGTTTATTGTAAACAAAATGATGAAAATATTAGTGCAGTTATTCGTGTTGAATACAACGGTACCATATAGTACCATATGGTACAATGGTGCCATTGGGTGCAATGGCACCATATAATACAATGGTACAATATGGTACAATGGCACATGGTACAATGGCACATGATACAATGGTACCATATGATACAATGGCACCATTTGGTACAATCGTACCATATGATACAATGGTGCCATATGGTGCAATGGTACCATATGGTACATTGTACCATACAGTACAATGATACCATATGGTTCATTGTACTGTATGGTACTATATGGTACTGTTGTATTCAACACAATAAACACACTAATATTATTATTATTTTGTTTACAATAGTTGTTTACAACAAAAATATGCAAAAAAGTTGTATATTAGTAATGTTCTATTATATATTTACAAGTGTACAGGAACTTGACGTGTTCCTTGAGGTGGATGACGAATCACTTTGTCTTGGAAACTGCAGAGCCAGTAGCTAGCTTGTGTCACCACTCACTCAGTCTTGGCTGGTGTCTCATGCCACCAACACCTATTGGCCATATGGTACATGGTATCATATGTTACAGGGTACCATATGGTACATAGTACTATATGGTATAGGGTACAATGCAGTACAGGATAACATATGGTGCAGGGTACCATATGGTACAGGGTACCATACAGTACAGGACACCATATGGTACAGATACAAGGATAACTATGGAAATAAGTCACCCTGACTTTTTTGGGTTATCCTAGGATTTTATACGTATGCTGCTATGTATGATAATCTATGTAATTGTATTTCTGTACACCTGAATAAACTTACTCAAGTGCATGTGGCATCATAAGTAAGTTTATTTAGGTATACACAAATAAAGTTACATAGAATATCATACTTAGCAGCATATGTTTGGAGAACCTGGGATAACCCAAAAAAGTCAGACAGACTTATTTCCATTAGGGTCCCTGTACCCTGTACCACATGGTATAATGTACCATATGGTACAATGTACTATTTGGTACATTGTACCATATGGTACCATTGTACCATATGATACCATTGTACCATATGATACCATTGTACCATATGATACCATTGTATGACATGGCACCATTGTACCATATGGCACAATGGTACCATATGGTTCAAAACCATAGAATTCGTCTTCAGCTCCACTTCCATCAGTCTTAGAACTGTAAGTTTTGAAGAGGAGAGTCAGAATTCGCCCGGAGAGTGAGTGGGGAGTGAGAGCTTCCTTGCCGCCAGGCACCATGAACAAAGCTACTTTGCCGGCGCTCCCACAACGCCATGCGGACGCCCAGATTTTTTCTATGGTGTGCACACTGACCACCCAGACCCATTCTCTCAGATGTAGGCCTACCAGCCTTCTCGCGCTAAATTTGACATTGCTAGAATTTTGGTGTAGATCTACGATTTGGACCCTGAACATAAAGCCGTAGATCTACGGGACAGACCCTGAAAGGGTTAATGCTTCCAAAATCTAGCTTGAGTCGAACTTACTTGCCTGGAAAAAAAAAAAAAAAAAGTTACTTGCCTGAATTTGTGCAAGGGTTTAATATGTACATAATATCCCAAAATATGGCTTTATGGTACTGCTTAAAAAAATCATTCCATGGCCATAATGCATACACGCGACATGTATGCACGCATGCTACATTTTTTCTACTTCAACAGCCGTCATTTGCCAATGCAGGGTGATCCAAAGGAAACGCATTCCCCATCATTCATTTAAATGCTCCTGCCCAAAATGTGCTGATATCACAATTCAGATTACCCTCCGACTGCAACATCCTCACCCTTCCTTCAGAGTGCATGCAAATCCTTTCCCACCTCTAGAAATCCAGCTAACTGCTTTCCCAAAATCCTTTCATGTTACATTATTCCAACAGCACATTCATTAAAAACCATTAGTCCCCATTCACTCCTACCTAACATTCTTACACAAGCCTGTTGGACACTTCAGTGCTTCAAACTCTGAGTCTGCTTTTCATGCCACACATTGAGGTGTTTCCTCAAATAGTTTTTATAGTTTCACTGGCTGTTTCTTGGTATCGTTTGATAGAATAAAAGACTTATTATTGAAATAGAGATGATTTTGATTAGTTTCAGTACTGGAAGTAGCTTGAAACTGAGCTCAAAGTAGCAGAAATGTTAGATTTTTGTTGATAATCCAGAAGACAGGTAAGGGTTTTCAATAGGTCTGATTCAATTATTGGAATGCAGTAAACCATGACCAATCTTTCCTGGTTATATTTTATTATCCAATAAATAAAGTGAATCTTCTATTTTTGTGTGAATAAGAAATAAAAATGGAAAGCAAGTGTAATATAGGAAAGGCGCCTGGAGACATGACTAATGAACAGAGGAAATGTTTAGTGCCAGGAATGTCTATACAGGTATGCCTCACTTAACGACCTACCTGTTTAACGACCATTTGGACTTACAACCAGCTCTCTGACCAGTCGACACTAAGCTGTACGAGAACTTTGGTCTTGGAAATGGCAGCACCTCCCAGACTCAAGCATCTCATCTTGCATCACTCTTTCTCAATCTCAGTCTCGTTCCCTCAGTCAGTCGGTATTCACTAACTACAGTCAGTCAGTTAAGTCAGTCACTCAGGTCAGGCAGTCCAATCAGTAAGTCAAGTCAAAATAACCAGTCAAATCAGTACAGTCAGTCAGCTAGTCAGTCAAAGTTAGTTGGTCAGTCAGTCCAATCAGTTAAGCCAGTAAATCAGTTTATTCAGGTAAACATACACATAAATACAGTTAAATAAATTATTATACATAGCAGTATATGTAAACAGTGCATGTATTGACTGGTCTTCAGGAATCAACTAAGTTAATAACAACACATATCAGAGAATCGTATGGAATACATATGTACGGAATAATGACCGCAAACTAGCTGAACAGGCATTACACAAGTTGCAAAATCGTCATGTCTGAACAAGTGGAAAGATTTAACCGTGGCCGAAATGTTTATTATTTGCAACAGTAATGCTTATGCCTTATATCTACAAGCACAGTATAGCACTTTTTTTTTTTTTTATATTCCTGTCAACAATGGATAAGAGGTTCAAAGTGATTGATGAAGTTATGATGTGGGAGTACATATGCGAGTATGTGCGTATTGAATATTTAGCATTTACTCTAGGGTGATTAAGTGGCTTTTGAAAAGAGTCTTAAACTGATTTTCAGACTGGGTTACTTTAATATATTCAAGAGAAGAAACGCCAGCTGTTCTAAGCTACATGAATCACCAGCTAAAAGCTATATCAGCTTGGGGAAATAGATGGCAAGTAACATTTGCACCTGACAAAATGCAAATGATGATGGTCTCTAGGCACCATGATGGTAATGCTGGTGCAGTACTAAGGATGAATGGGAGGGTGTTGGCACCTGGAGAAGAAGTTGATATCCTTGGGGTGAAATTTGACTCCAAACTAATCATGAAGAACCATGTTGCAAATCTTGTAAACAAGACAGCCAGGAAGCTTACAGCACTTCGCCATATCTCGCACCTGCTTGACAGTAGGGGTTGCAAGATTCTGTATGAGGCACAAATACGCTCACACCTTGAGTATGCTCCACTTTCTTGGTTTGCCTGTCCCCCTCTCATCTGCGACTGCTTGACAGAGTAGAGAACAGAGCAAGACGTCTCATCTCTCGCCTGGACCCATCCTGGATAGATCTGTCATTTCAGCAGAGCCTTCAACACAGGAGGAATGTGGGTGACCTTACTGTTATGTACAAGGCCAATACTGTCAAAGTACCACACTTGGATCCACTTCGAGGACAGCGTGAAACAAGCTTTTATGCCACAAGACGGGCAGAAAGAAGCAACTTCACTCTGGCTGTACCCTTCTCCAGAACATCACTCCATCTGAGATCATATATACCCAGGATGACTTGAGTATGGACCACATTCGTACAGCATAATGATGATAACGAGATAGTCAGTTGATCAAACGAAAATGCTGGCCCACAGATGGCTCCAACTTCATCCTGTTCCCAACTTGTATGTCTCATAACAATAAAAATGCTTTCAAATGAGCTGATGTAGGTAACAGCTCTTAGCTTGCCAATAAAGTTAGGAATCCTTAAGATCCCGACAGAACGAGGTGAGGAGTCCACACGCATAACCTGGCTATGGTAAAGAGGTAATTGGCCAGCCCTTTACTCTGAGCTCGCCACCACCGATTGGAATGCTCTTCTCCAAGGGGATGTTGACAACCAGGTGAAAGCCTTCACTGGATATACAACAAGAACACATCCCTCACTGACAATATGTGATGAAGCCTACAGATCAGCCTTGGTTTGGCTTTTGTTGTAGAGAGGCTGCTACTGCTAAGTACAAGGCATGGCAAAGGTATAAGAGACATCCTACCACCTATAACAGGAACTTGCACAGGCAAGCCTGTAGGCATATGGGTGACGTCCAAAAGTGGGCCATCGCTAAATGGGAGGTGGACACAAAAAGAATGCTAGCATCAAGGGACCAGGGTGGTCCCTGGTCAAGGACAGACAAGATTATCTACCTGATGAACTCCTTCCACCTCTAAATCGACAGGATGGGACCACCTCTACTAGTAGTCAAGAGAAGGCGGACCTCTTTGCTGAACGCTTTGCTACCAAAATGCAAGTTCATGATCCAGCAAGGGACCCTCCTTGGCTAGCTGCAAGAATTGTTAAAACTGTCAGTGGTGACAATAAGGCAGGAGGAGGTGCATCCCTGGACCAAGAAAAGGCTGTGGGTCCAGAAAAAGTTGAGCACAAGATTGCTGAGTAGATGTGCAGACCAGCTAGCAGCACCTTTAACTCACATCCTTCAGCACTGCCTAGTACAGTGTAAATGGCCTTCTCTGTGGAAAAAAGAAACGTAGTCCCTGTTTACAAAAAGAAGAGCAGAGCATAAATCAGCAACTATAGACCAGTGTCTCTCCTATTAATCACTGGCAAGATCCTTGAGACAATAATCTCAAGACAAATCACAGAGTTTTTTGATTACCACTCACTTTTTGACCATTAATATGAGTTCAGGAAAGGTTACTCTGCTGCAGATCTGGTGTTAACCCTTTCACTGTTTCGGCAGTATATGTACATCTTATGAGCCAGTGTTTTGGACGTATATATACTCAAATCAAGCAGAAGAAAGCTGGTAGGCCCACACCCCCACGGCTCAGTCTGAGACCAGGCCTCATGGTGGATCAGGATCTGATCAACCAGGATGGTACTGCTGGCTGCATGCAAGCTGATGCATGAACCACAGCCCAGTTGGTCAGGTACTGACTGTAGGTGCCTGTCCAGTGCCTTCATGAAGACAGCCAGGGGTCTATTGGTAATATCCCTTATGTAAGCTGGGAGGCATTTGAAAAGTCTTGGGCCCCAGACACTTGTTGTGTTGTCTCTCAGTGTACTCGTGATGCCCCTGCTTTTCTTTGGGGGAATGTTGCATCTCCTGCCGAGTCTTTTGCTTTCATATGGAGTGATTTTCGTGTGCAGGTTTGGTACCAATCCCTCCAGGACCTTCTAAGTGTACATTATCATGTCTCTCTCTCGCCTGCATTCGAGAGAATACAGATCAAGGACCTTCAACCGTTCCCAGTAGTTCAGGTGCCTTATCGCACTTGTGTGTGCCGTGAAAGTTCTTTGTACATTCTCCAGGTCTGCAATGTCGCCAGCCTTGAAGGGGGCCATTAGTATACAGCAGTATCCCAGCCTAGAGAGCACAAGTGATTTGAAGAGAATCATCATGGGCTTGGCGTCCCTAGTTCTGAAGGTTCTCATTATCCATCCTCTCATTTTCCTAGAGGATGAGGTAGATACAATGTTGTGATCTTTGAAGGCGAGATCCTCTGACATTATCACTCCCGGGTCCTTCACATTACTTTTCTACTATATTGTATGGTTAGAATTTGTGGTATACCCTGACACATTTTTAATTTCTTCAAGCTTTCCATATCTGGGTAGATGAAATTTCTCCTCGTTGAACTTCATATTGTTTTGAGTGGCCCATTCGAAGATTTGGTTGATGTTCACTTGGAGTCTCGCGGTGTCTTTGATGGAGGTCACTGCCAAGGTGATCCAGGTGTCATCAGCAAAGGAAGACACGGAGCTATGGCTTACATCTCTATGTCAGTAATGAGGATGAAGAATAGAATGGGAGCGAGTACTGTGCCTTGTGGAACAGAGCTCTTTACCGTGGCTGCCTGGGACTTTACTCTGTTTACTATTACTCTTTGTGTTCTATTTGTCAGGAAGTTGTAGATCCATCTACCAAATATTTCATAATATTCCATTTATTTTAGTGCTTGCAAGTACTAAATAAGCTACCATGGCTCCAAAGAAAGCTCCTAGTGTCAAGCCTGTGGTAAAGAAGGTGAGAAATATGATTGAATTTAAGAAAACCATCATTGAACAATATGAAAGTGGTACAAGTGTGGCCGAACTGTCCAGGATGTATAAGAAACCCTACACAACCTTATGTTCCATAGTGGCCAAGAAAAATGAAATAAAGGATGCTGTTGTTGCAAAGGGAGTAACTATGCTGACAAAAATGAGATCACCAGTACTGGAAGAGGTTGAGAAGTTATTATTGGTGTGGATAAATGAGAAACAATTAGCAGGAGATACTCTTATGACTTCGTTTATTTGCGAAAAGGTTAGGCAGTTGCATGAAGATTTGGTAAAGAAATTGCCTGCAAATAGTGGTGAAGTGAGTGAATTTAAGGCCAGCAAAGGCTGGTTTGAGAGATTTAAGAACCGTACTGGCATACACAGTGTGGTAAGGCATGGTGAGGTTGCCAGTTCGGACCACAAGGCAGTTGAAAAATATGTGCATGAATTCCAGGAGTACATAAACAGTGAAGGACTGAAACCTGAACAAGTGTTCAATTGTGACGAAACAGGCCTCTTTTGGAAGAAAATGCCAAAGAGGACCTTCATTACACAAGAGGAAAAGGCAATGCCAGGACACAAGCCTATGAAAGACAGGCTGACGCTAATGTTCTGGGCTAATGCTAGTGGGGATTTCAAAGTGAAGCCATTACTAGTGTACCATTCTGAAAATCCCAGAGTGTTCAGGAAAAACAATGTTATGAAGAGTAAATTGTGTGTGTTTTGGAAATCTAATAGTAAGGCATGGGTCACGAGGGAAATTTTTGTCGAGTGGTTCAATGAAGTGTTTGGCCCTAGTGTGAAGGAGTATCTCCTGGAAAAGAAATTGGATCTCAAGTGCCTGCTAGTAATGGACAATGCACCTGCTCATCCTCCAAACTTGGATGACCTAATTTTCGAGGAGTCTGGGTTCATCACAGTAAAGTTCTTGCCCCCGAATACCACTCCTCTCCTCCAGCCCATGGACCAGCAGGTTATTGCAAACTTTAAAAAACTCTACACAAAAGCAATGTTTTACAGGTGCTTGACTGTGACCACAGACACTCACTTGACCCTAAGGGAATTTTGGAGAGAACACTTCAGCATCCTCCACTGCATAACCCTTATAGGTATGGCTTGGGAGGGAGTGTCTACCAGGACTTTGAACTCTGCCTGGAGAAAATTGTGGCCAGATTGTGTCAACAAGAGGGATTTTTAAGGATTTGGGACTGACCCTAATGAGCTTACGTCTATTGTAAAATCAATTGTGGCACTGGGGAGTTCCATGGGGTTGGATGTAAGTTTGGAGGATGTGGAAGAATTGGTGGAAGACCACAATGAAGAGCTCACCACTGAGGAGCTGCAAGAGCTTCAGCAGGAAGAGCAACACATCGCAGCTCAGAATCTTGCTGCAGAGGAGGAGGAAGAGAGATGGAAGAAGGTGCCTTCTTCAGAAATTAACCCTTTGACTGTCGAAGGGTCAAATCCTGAAGTGTCTCCTGGTGTCGCAAAATATTCGAAAAAAAAAAAATTATTTTTTCTTATGAAAATGTTAAGATTATTTTTCTGATTGTTTTAGTCCCAAAAAAAAAATTTTCCCATCAGTACTTACCGAGATATAGAGTCCTGAAGTTTGCTGAAATTGATCTGCTGGCGGCAACAGCGGCGACTGCCGCTCACCCGGTAAACTTTTATTTACTTGTATTCGATGGTTTCTTGTTTTTTTCACTATTTTATTTTTTCACATAACTTTTGTGGCCTGTGAGACCAAATTATTGTGCAATGTTCAAATATACACTCGTTGAATGTAACACAATTATAGCAAAAACACTCGTATCATTATAATGTTGCTAAAACATGTTTACACAAACAATGTAAACAAATGTTTATTATGATTGCTTTATAATATATATACATATGTACAATCACTGGACACTTTATTAGAGGTGCTGCAGCTTGTGGAATTCTTTGAAACATGGGTATAAGCACAATGGTGTCTTACACTCCTCACACATAAAACGAGTGTCTCTGCGTTTTTGTGGGCGTTTTGTGGTATGTCCACACACAAAACACCTCTTCTGAGCATTTTTCTTGGCAGTAGCAGCAGGCAGTGGTATGGGGTAGTGATCACCAGGCCTCAGACGAGAGGACATGTGTTGATAATTTCGTGGGCGCTGGTCTATTGCAGGTGTTGTTTCTTGGTACTTGAATATTATTTGTCTGATGACTGACAAACAAAATTCACCATATTTGGGTTTGTTCTTGGTCTTCAACTTATACATATTATAAGCATTCAGCATGGAAATGTCAAGAAGATGGAAAAACAGTTTTATGTACCACTTATAACTCTTGCGAACACAGTCAGCAAACCCAATCTGCATGTCACATTTGTCCACTAAGCGCATATTGAGGTTGTAATCCATCACAGCTGCAGGTTTTACAATAGGTTCATTGGTCTCTCTATTCTGCTTGCCAGTCTCTACCATTTCGTGTCGGTGAACTGATGTCAGCAGTGTGACATCACGTTTGTCATGCCACCGAAATGCCATGATGTCATTGGCAGCAAACACCTGCACTTCACCTCTACGACTGCCAGCTTCGAACCTAGGCATATGTTTACGATTTCTACGCACTGTGCCACACACATCTGTCATGTTCACTCACAAGAAATCACTGAGTATAGGGCTTGTGTACCAGTTGTCAGTATATAAAATATGCCCCTTACCAAGATATGGCTCCATCATTGTTCTAACCACATCACCAGAGATACCCAGTAACTTCCTGGTATCTTCCATTGTTTTACCGCCAGTGTACACAATTATATCCAAAACCAGACCAGTTTTGCAATCACACAGAACAAATAACTTTATACCAAAGCGTTTCCTCTTGCTTGGTATATACTGCTTGAATGAGAGTCTTCCTTTGAACAAAATCAAAGACTCGTCAATAACAAGCTTCCTGAAGGGATAAAAATACATACAGCACTTTTGTTTCAGGTACATAAACACACGTCTGATCTTATATAACCTGTCGCTTCTGTCAGGCCTGGTTTTGTCTGAAAAGTGTAACATACATAACAGTAACACAAATCTATTCACTGGTATAATGTCACTGAAAGCAGGGGTTGAAATCAGGCGGTCTGTCGCCCAGTATGTGTTGATACTATGCTTATACACATGTGGCATAAGCATTATTGTGGCAAAGAACAGATACATCTCTGCCACAGTTGTGTCCTTCCACTGGTGTAGGCGTGATCTTGGTGAAAGCATAGTGTTTGCCATGGTGTACTCATAGTATGTATTGCTTTCCCTGACAATAATGTCCATCAGGGGTTCATCGAAGAACAACTGAAAGCATTCCAGTTCAGTGGGATTGTTCCCAAGTGTACATGATGGCCGTATTCCACTTTGTCCTTCATCAAAGTCGTGGGGATTGGGAACAAACTCGTCATCTTGATGCCAATCCCAGATGCGGTCAGCTGGTGCGTTCTGGATATTGTAATGTCGTTGTGGTTGTGCAGGTTGTGGTTGTGGTTGTGAGTGTGTGGGGTCGGCCGAGGCGGGTTGTAGTTGTGCAGAGTCAGCAGCGCGGGCACTAGCGTGGCCCGCTGCTGGTGTCACATGACTCATGGCACCGTCACTATCACCACCACCGTCTGCTGCCTCACTCACATCATTTATACCCATCGTAACAATATCGTCATCTTCACTATCAGGACGTGGTGTAGGGCCACGGGATGTGCTCCAAGATGTACTCCTTCCTCTTGGAAGAGCATATGGCACACTACCAGACCGCATGCGACGTCGTATATACTGCCGCTTCACTGGGGAATATTCACCCTCACTGTCACAACTAGAAGTGCTTTCAATAACCTTGAAATCACTATCACTATCACTTGCACTGCTCACATCTGAGTCTTGTACACGGGCAAATAGTTTCCTCTTTCGTCCTGGTACAGGTGAATATGAACGAGCCGGCCCAGCACCAGAGGTGGATGGTTGTGGGTCATCTGGGTTTTCATCACTAATTATGTTATCCTGGGTAATTTTCTCGGTCACACCCGCTTCAAAACCAGGGAATTCACTTTCACTGACACTATCATCACTGTTTGAGCTATCACTTGGGAACAAAAGACCTCCAATCCGCCGAGGAGTGAGGAACTTCTTACCGCGAGGCATGGTGAAAATGGACTACCAAGATGGCGTTCCCACAATGCACCGCTGAGTCCCAGATTTTTTTCACAGGGTGCACACCGACCACTGAGACCCATTCTCTCTCGTGTAGGCCTACCAGCCCTCTCCCGCTTGATTTGAAGCCGCTAGAATTTATGCGTATAGATACGTCAAACACGGTATCTCCCATGACGTACATATACGACCGTGACAGTCAAAGGGTTAAAGAGATTTTTACTATGTGGGGTAAGATGGAAAGCTTTATGGAGAAACATCACCCTAACAAGGTTGTTGCAAGCCAGATTGGCAACATGTACAGTGACAAAGTCTTGGGCCATTTTAGGGAAGTGTTAAAGAGATGCCAGAAACAGAGCTCTCTCCACAGTTATTTTGTGAGACAGGACTCCAGTGACTCTCAAGGTGGTCCTAGTGGCATTAAGAAACAGAGAAGAGAAGCAACCCCAGAAAAACAAATGGTACATGAGGTGTTGACGGAAGGGGATTCCCCTTCCAAACTATAAACAATCCACTCTCTCTCCTCCTCCAGTCTCCCATACACTAAGAAGAATCTCCAATAAAGGTAAGTGTTATGCTGTTAATGTTTCATTCATCATTTCCCATTGTATTGTTTATGTACTACATGCATATTTCAGGTTAAAATTTTTTTGTTTTAATACTTCTGGGTGTCAGGAACGGATTAATTGTATTTACATTATTTCTTATGGGGAAAATTGATTCGTAAATCGTAAATTTCGTTTATAGTAACGGCTCCAGGAACGGATTAATTACGAACAACTAGGGACCACTGTAGTTCGTGTGTGTGTGAATTTTCATCTGAGCTGCCTCCTGGGGTGATCTCTGCTAAAACATTGTTTGTTATACTCCTCCATTTTAGGCGTCTCAGGTTGAAATCTCCTAGTATTAAGATGTTTAGGGCAGTAGTTAGATTTTCCAGACAGTGGTCAATTTTCTCAAGCTGCTCCTGGAATTGCTGGGAAGTTGCATCTGGAGGCTTGTGTACTACCACAATGACAAGGTTTTGGTTTTTGATCTTTACAGCCAAAACTTCAACTACATCATTTGAGGTGTTTAGTAGTCCTGTGCAAATGAGTGACTCTATGACATACAGGCCAACCCCCCCTTATTGCCTGTTTAGTCTGTCGCATCGGAGTAGGTTATAACCTGGGATCCATATTTCGTTGTCATAATGATCCTTTATGTGGGTCTCCAAGAATGCTGCAAACATTGCATTTCACTCCGTGAGCAGTCCCTTGATGTAAGGAATTTTGTTGTTTTTTGACGGCTTTAGACCCTGTATGTTTGCAAAGACAAATGTCATATTGGTGGAATTTAGGGGGGATTTATTTGCTGGCTCTAACATCTGTTGTTCTGGGGTAGAGGCTCCAGAAATGTTTTCAGGTGGTGTAGGATTATTGTCATTTCTTGCCAGTCTTTTTTCCCCTCTAGCCCTAAAAAAACTCTGTCCCTGGAGAGGTTGTGGCTCCTCTCTTTTGTTTCCCATAGTCTGGCTGGTCTGTGTCTTCTAGTCCCTTTTAGATGATGTGCCTGGCAGTATGCATTTTCTTTCATGGATTGATGAGTGACAAATTTCTGGGTGAAGTAAGTTGCAAGAAGGAAAGTTGCACTCTCCTGCTGTCATGTGGGTGTGGCATTTTTTGGGATGGTCAATGGTGCATGTCCCACCTGTTTTCCCAGATATACTGTGCCTGCAGATACCCAAGGCATAGTATTTACATAGATTGTACTTCTCTTTGCTAGGATTTATTGTAGCTGCGTCCACTGCTGGTGCATTTATTTTTCCTGATTCCTCAATATCTTTTACCCCTGTATGGACATCAGTGCGTCCACCAGGTTTTGCTGATAGTGTGTCGACACTATTCCCTGAGGCATCATCCCATTTTGATCCATCTCCAGCAGTATCTCTATTACGAACCTCTGTGGACTGAATAACGTTGTCTTCAGTGTCCTCCAGGACAACACTAGTACCCTCACGAGCGCTATCTTCTAAGATAGAACACATTCGTACAGCATTATGATGTCAACGAGATAAGGTCAGCTGATCACATGAAAATGCTGGCCCACAGATGGCTCCAACTTCATCCTGCTCCCTACTTGTTTGTTTCATAACAATAAAAATGCTTTCGAATGAGCTGATGCAGGTAAGAGCTCTTAGCTTATCAATAAAGTTAGGAATCCTTAACCTGTAAATAGCTTGTCAATGAAGCTAGGGATCCTTAACCTAACCTTGTCAAACCCTGTGTAAAAAAAAAATAAAAAATAAAAAATAAAAAATAAGAGAGAGAGAGAGAGAGAGAGAGAGAGAGAGAGAGAGAGAGAGAGAATATACATTATTTTGGAATCCATTTTTCAACTGAAAATTGCTGAATTGTGTGTAAAATTTGTCAAATTACCAACTTCTGTGCACTTTATATTTCTGGCAGTGAAATGGGTGGTTTCTAATGCTCAATCAATAAAACGGAAGGCACGCTAGCTAAAAATTTGGTTAAGATTAACATTGGAATCGACTCAAAAGAGGACTTAAATTGGGCAAAATTACTAAAACATAAATTATCCTAGGATTGCCAACTATGTGCTTGTGTAATTCTTCAAGTTTTCTATCAAATTTCACATTTTTGGTGTCATTAACTTCAGAAAAACATTGTCTTTCATCACATAATAAAAAAATTACTGTTTTAAAAAACCCAAGACTAGGAGCATTTTTAATTTCAGAGGTTCCAACAGTGAAAGGGTTAACTTTTAACCCTTAACCCCTTCAGGGTTCAAGGCCAAAATCTGAAGTAGTGCTCCAGTGTCCAAGAAATTTAAAAAAAAAAAAAAAAAAATTCTTACAGAATTAAAGAGTATATTTTTGTGAAGGTAATAAGACAAAAAAAAATTTTTTTTCTGATCAGTACTTACCGAGATACAGTGCCGAGAAGTTGACCCAAAATAACATGGTGGTGGCAACATCGATGATTTCCACATACGCACATTACTTTATTTACCATTTTTTGTAGTTTTTTCTTTTTTCTCATTTTTTTCTTTTCCTACTAACATTTGGGGCCTGAAAGACCAATACTGTATATAATGTATATATATAAACTCACTGTACTGAACACAATAACTGCACTAAAGTTATCATATTATTGTTTACCACTGTTGTTTATTACAATAAACATGCACAAATCTTGTATAATACTAATGTTCTATCATATATTTACATATTTACAATCACTGGACATGGTTTTAGAACTGCTGGAGCTTGTGGAACTCCTTGAAACAAGGCACCATGCACAGAGGTACCTTACATTCCTCACAAAAACCGAGTTTCTTTGCGTCTTTGTTGCAGTCGTTTTGTTTGTGCACAGACGATGCATCTCTTCTGAGCAAATTTCTTCTGAGTTGAAGGAAGCTGTATTATGAAATGATCACCTTCCCTCCTCAAATGCTTGGGTATATGCTAATATCAGGTGTTGTTACCTGGTACTTCACTATGAGTTGTCTTACAACAGACAAACAAAATTCACCATACGGTGGTCTGTTGCCAGTCTTCATTTGGTACATATTATATGCATTGAGCATTGAGATGTCCATGAGATGGAAGATAAGTTTCATGTACCACTTGTAACTTTTATGAACACAATCAACACAGCCAATCTGCATGTCACATTTGTCAACCAAGCACATGTTTTGTGTATAATCAATCATTGTCACTGGTTTTCGAATACGTTCATTAGTCACTCGATCAACTTTGCCACTGTCTTGCATTTCATTACGGTGAATGGTTGTCAACAATGTGACATCTCGTTTGTCATGCCACCGTAATGCCATGATGTCATTAGCAGTAAACACCTGCACACCATCACCACGAGCACCTGCGTTGAGCCTGGGCATATGTTTACGATTAGAACGCACTGTGCCACACACATCTGTCTTGTTCACTCGCAAGAAATCACTGAGTAATAGGGTTGTGTACCAGTTATTGGTATACGTATAATGTATGCCCCTTACCAAGATAAGGTGCCATCATGCTTCTCACTACGTCACCTGAGATACCCAATAACATCTTGGTATCTTTCAATGTTTTACTTCTCGTGTATACAACAATATCCAATACCAGGCTACTGTCACAGTCATAGAGTACAAACAGTTTTATACCAAAGCGTTTCCTCTTGCTTGGTATATACTGCTTGAATGACAGCCTACCTTTGAACAAAATCAAAGACTTGTCAATTACAAGATTCTTGAATGGATAAAAGTACATGCTAAACTTTTGTTTGAGGTACATAAAAACATTTCTAATCTTGTATAACCAGTCACTTCTGTCAGGCCTGGTTTTGTCAGAGAAGTGCAACATACGTAACAGTAAGATAAACCTGTTCACTGGGATGATTTCACTGAAGACTGGGGTAGAAATTAGCCGATCTGTGGACCAGTATGCTTTTATATTATGCTTATAGACATGAGGCATAAGCATTATTGTTGCAAAAAGCAAATACATTTCTGCAACAGTCATCTCTTTCCACCGGTGTAGTCTTGACTGTGGTGATATGATCATATTTGCCATGGTGTACTCAAAATACTTGTTACTTTCCCTGACAATAATTTCCATCAAGGGCTGGTGAAAGAATAGTTCAAAGAATTCCAGTTCATTTGCAGTGTTTCCAAGGGGACAAGTTGGTAGAATTCCACTTTGAGAGTCATCAAAGTGGTGGAGCTTGGGAACAAAATTGGGATTTTGCTGCCAATCCCAGATACAGTTTGCTGGTGGATACTGGACATCATAGGTTGGTTGTGCAGGTAGTTGTGGTTGTGGTGGGCTGGTGGCTGATGCTCCTCTTTGTCCTTGAACTGCCGAGTCAGCAGCGTGGGTTCCAGCCTGGGCTGGTGAGTAAAGCATGGCCATGGCACTGCCATCACCACTACCACCATCTACTGGTGCCTGTGGTCTATCCATGCCAAGTGTAGCCACATCATCCTCATTTTCACTGTCTATTCCTGGTGTAGGGCCACGGGATGTACTCCGAGATGTATTCCCGGATGAACTCCGTCCCCTGGGCACTGCATAGGGAACACTACCCAAGCGCATGCGGCAGCGTATATACCGATGCTTCACTGGTGAATATGTTTCCTCACTATCACTACTCGAATGGTCGTCAAGAGCAATAAAATCACAATCCACGTCACTATCATCATCATTACTGAAGTCAGAGGCCTGGCCACGCGAAAATAATAGTTTTCTCTTGCGATGAGATACAACTGACCGTGACTGAGGAGTGCCCACACTAGAGGTAAAAGGTTGAGGATCGTCAGGGTTTTCTGCACTATTATCGATATCCTGGTCAATCCTTTCAGTCACTAACTGAACATTGCCAAAGAATTCGTCTTCATTTCCACTTCCATCAGAGTCAGAACTATCAGATAGGATGAGAGTAGTCACAATTTTCCTTGGAGTGAGAGCTGCCTTGCGACGAGGCATGATGAACAAAGGTAACTGAGCCGGCGTTTCCACAATGCTATGCGGGCGCCTAGAATTTTTGTTTATGGCGCACACACACCATGCAGACCCGTTCTCTCACATGTAGGCCTACCAGCGTTTTTGCGCTAAATTTGATGCCGCTAGAATTTTAGTGTAGGTCTACGATTTGGACCTTGAACGTAAAGCCATAGATCTACAGCACGGACCCTGAAAGGGTTAAAGGACCCCAACAGAAATAGGCAAACACCTGATGACAGTGACTATTAGGTTATCCTGGGTTACCAGCCAAAACACAATCTTCTTTACACTTGTAAAGAAAAGACTGGTATTGTTATTTGGCAGTGTAGGTCCCCAAATGCCCATTACAGAATATCTGAGGGTATTATACCTTACTGGAGCACTAAATAATTGTAGATCTACATTAAATTCACAGCTCTACACAGATCCCTCACTGTTCTAAATAGTGCAAAATCAAAATTAGAGTGTAGATCTTTTACAGATAAAGTAAATTGCATGTTTTAGTGTCATAAATGTCTTTAAGTAATTAGGTATCAACTGAGAGAGCATAACTCTAATAGCTGTCAGAATATTTTTTTAACAATGCTAACCTTTAACAAAGGTGCATAAGTGTTGGAAGTTCCAAATCAATTAGTGGAGGCAATCTCAATTTATCATATGAAACTACAGCAACAAGAAAAAATCCTGGAAACCACTAAGAGTAACCCACTTTGATAAAGATGCCTAAATAATTATACAGCAATGGCTAATGAAATATGTTATACATACCTGAAAACTACCCATGGGAAGGGGTATGTGTTATCAGCATGATGTGGAGGAAGCGTAAGAGGAGGGATGTTATGCTGAAGAGCTTCACACAGGATGGAGTCAAATGCAACATATGGTCGTGCTATGTGCTTCTCTTGCCACATGTCGGAGCGTAGCTTGCAGATCTAAAGTACAAGAGAGTAAAGCAATTTAGAGAAACATGCATATTGGTGTGAAAATTTAATATAAATTCCACCACCACATGACCTGCTATATCCTACAGGTCACGAATGTTGTGGAATTTATATTAAATTTTCCTAGTGACAAAAAGGCTCATTCCCTTAACTTCTTACCAACCCCATTCAGGCTAATCGCTCCTGCAAACCATAGAGATTAATTTCCAGTTACTACATTTTGATTGATGTTTACCAGTTGCTTGTACAGACATCTTGTCATTTTCTAAAGTGCCAATATCTAATATAAAATTTAATTTTAAGGTGCTCAAGTCTCATGTGTGTTACCACTGCAGTATAACTGCTGGACTTCTGTTGTTTACACTTCTGAATATGAATCCCAGTAATCTGTTTGCCTTATTACGTATGCTTAGGCAATGCTGTCTTGGTTTAAGGTTGCTGCTTACCATAACCCTCAAGTCCTTTTTGCAATCTGTATGGCTAAGTTCTACATTATTTAACTGGTAAGTACTAGGGATGCCAAGCCCATGATGAGATGATTTTGATTGGTTCCACAATGAAAAGTACCTTGAAATTGAGCTCAAAGTAGCAGAAATGTTTGATTTTTACCAAAGTTCAAAAGTAAACAAATCATGCCAAGCGTCCAATACACATCAACTGGTGAGTCTAATATTCTTTCACAAGTGCGCTGATATTATTTATACCATTTCTACACTAATGCAGTAGTCTGCCTAACAGTAAATCTTCTATTTTTTTAAGAATAAAAATTCGAGGTGGAAAGCAAAAGAAATATAAGAGGGGCCTGGGGACGTGACTAACGAACAGAGAACTTGTTATTTAAGTGGCAGGAATGTCTTTCTTGTTTATTCTGGACCCTAACTGGAAACTGGCATCCTCTGAAATTTGTGTGAAACTGGCAAAATTGCCAACTTCTAACCACTATATTGGATAGTTGAAATTGGTAAAAGGGTAGTTTCCTGTACTCATTCGATAGAAAAAATGGAGTTCTAGTGAAATAAATATGATTTTTGTCGACTAGTACACAGGAATTGGCCAACAATGGGGCTCAAAGTGGGCGGAATCGCTGTTGCATAAACATAGGCAAGACCGCTAACTTCGCGAGAGCATAATTATGCAAGTTTTTCATCAAATTTCATACTTTTGGTGTCATTATGATCGGGAAAAGATTCTCTATGATTTCATAAGTTTTTTTTTTTTCCGAAAAATTTTCGACCGAGAACAAGTTTAGGAGAGGGCCTCTCGACCCTGAAAGGGTTAAGAACCCTTGAAAAAAGTTCATCTTACGAGCCAATGTTTCCGACGTATTTATACGCATAAATTCTAGCAGCTTCAAATCAAGCAGGAGAAAGCTGGTAGGCCCACATGTGAGAGAATGGGTCTCCATGGTCAGTGTGCACCATATAAAAAAAATCGGGGAGCCAGTGGTGCATTGTGGGAATGCCATTTCAGTTGTCATTTTTCAGCATGTCTAGCGGTAAGAAATATGTGATTCCCCAGCAAATCTGGGACTCTTCTCTTCCCAAGTGATGCTCTAACACAGATGGAAGTGTCAGTGAAGATCAATTTCATGATTTGGAGGAGTTTGAGACCAAAAGCAATGGAGGAGGAGGAGGGGAGGAAGAGGAGGAGGAGGAGGAGGAGGAGGAGGAGGAGGAGGAGGGAAGGAAGAGGAGGAGGAGGAGGAGGAGGAGGAGGAGGAGGAGGAGGAGGAGGAGGAGGAGGAGGAGGAGAGGAGGAGGAGGAGGAGGAAGAAGATGTAATAATATTGTTCCCTTGAAGCAAGAAAATAAAAAGTCCACCCCATGACAGTGACAAGATAAGGGGAGATAACATCTGATAAGAGCTGACTTTGATGAGCATAAAGGAGGGTAATATTACATGACCATCGCCCTCCCTTTGTTTTTGCTGGTACACAAACATTTCTGTCTGTCTATTTGTCTGTCTGTCAAGCTCCCTGTCTGTCCATCTAGCTCTCTGTCTCAGAGAGAGCCACAAGACTGTGTCATCACGTTTACTCACATCTTCAAGCAGAGTATAGCACTTTGTCTGGATTTCTTGGGTTATCCTAGGTAATTTACACTATGTATACTTGTATTTATGTGTACCTGTGAGACAGAGATAGGCAGACAGATAGAAAGAGAGACAGATTGAAAGATACAGAATGAGGGAGAAAGATAATTAGATAGAATGGAGGAGGGGAAGCAGCATCCGACCCCATTGTTTTGACAGGCGGTAGGGGTAGTGACTAATGAGACAATATGTCACTTTGACAGCTGCCGACTTCTGACTCAAAACAATTATAAGCCACACACTCGCACACAAGACAAGGAGGAGGAGAAGGAGGAGGAGGAGGAGGAGGAGGAGGAGGAGGAGGAGAAGGAGAAGGAGAAGGAGAAGGAGAAGGAGAAGGAGAAGGAGGAGGAGGAGGAGGAGGAGAAGAAGAAGGAGAAGGAGGAGGAGGAGGAGAAGGAGGAGGAGTAGGAGGAGAAGGAGGAGGAGTAGAAGGAGAAGGAGGAGGAGGAGGAGAAGGAGGAGGAGGAGAAGGAGGAGGAGAAGGAGAAGGAGGAGGAGGAGAAGGAGGAGGAGAAGGAGGAGGAGGAGGAGAAGGAGAAGGAGGAGAAGGAGGAGGAGGAGGAGGAGGAGGAGGAGGAGGAGGAGGAGAAGGAGAAGGAGGAGGAGGAGAAGGAGGAGGAGGAGAAGGAGGATGAGAAGGAGGATGAGAAGGAGGAGGAGGAGGATTGTTTGTTTGTTTTTGTAAACAAGTTTTGTAAACAATATATTGATAATTATGTTTGTGTGCTTATTGTGTTGTATACAACGAGTGTATATATATACATTGCACCTTACTTTGGTCTCATAGGCCACATAAGTTATGTGAAAAAATAAAATAGTGAAAAAAACAAAAAACCTTCAATTACAAGTAAACTAAAGTTTACCGGGTGAGCGGCAGTCGCCGCTGTTGCCATACGCGGCTCATTTTCTGCAAACTTCACGGCTCTATATCTCGGTAAGTACCGATGGCAAAAAATTTTTTTTTGGACTAAAACACTCAGAAAAATAATCTTAACATTTTCATAAGAAAAAATAATTTTTTTTTTTTTTGAATATTTGGCGACATAGAATGACAGTTTCAGAGAGGGGCCTGAAACAGTCAAAGGGTTAAATGAACATTTAACATCACATTTACCTTTATTGAAGACTTGTTGGTGTATGGAAGACAGGGAGGAGGGGAGAGGGAAGACTGATTGTTTGGGAGGGGAATCCCCTTCCATAGAGACTTCAGGCACCAAGTCCTTATCCTGGGTTACTTCTTTTCTTTGTTTTTTAACCCTTTGACTGTTTTGGTCGTATATATATGTCTTACGAGCCACCGTTTTTGACGTATATATACTCATAAATTCTAGCGGCTTCAAATCAAGCAGGAGAAAGCTGGTAGGCCCACATGTGAGAGAATGGGTCTGTGTGGCCAGTGTGCACCATATAAAACAAATCCTGCAACACGCAGTGCATAATGAGAAAAGAAAAACTCCGACAGTTTTTTTTAATTAAAATGCTGAATTTGTGGTCTATTTTCATAAAATATTTATGACTGTATTCTCATTTTCTTGGTCTCAATTGATAGAATGGAAAACATATTATAGAAATAGAGGTGATTTTGATTGGTTTTACTAGGAAAAGAACCTTGAAATGGAGCTCAAAGTAGGGGAAATGTTTGATTTTTGCTGATGTTCAAAAGTAAACAAATGATGTCATTTTCCAATAAATGTCCAAGTAGCCATTCTAATATGCAGTCATGAATGAGTTGATGTTATTTATACAATTATTACAATATTGCAGTAGTCCGCATAATAGTAAATTTTCTATTTTTTGTTTGAATAAAAATTCAAAATAGAAAGCAAGAGTAATATCAGAGGGGCCTGGAGACATGACTGATGAACAAAGAAAATGTTATTTTAGAGCTAGGAATGTCTGCATTGTTCATTCTGGACCCTATTTTGAAATTGTCATTTTTTAATTTTCCTGAAATTGGCCAAATTGCAAATTTCTGACCATGTTATTGGGTAGTTGAAATCGGTAAATGGGCAGTTTCTTCTACTCGGTCGATAGAAAAAATGGAGCTATAAAGAAATAGCTATGAATTTGGTCAACTGGAACAATGGAATTAGCCGAAAATAGGGCTCTAAGTGGGCGAAATCACAGATTTGTAAATATCGCCAAGGTCGCTAACTTCGCGAGAGCGTAACTCCGTCATTTTCCATCAAATTCATTCTTTTGGTGTTATTACAATCGGGAAAAGATTCTCTATCATTTCATAAGAAATAGTAATTTTTTTTTTTAAATTTTGCGACACCAAGAGACACCTCAGGGTTACGACAGTCAAGGGGTTAATGGCACTAGAACCAGCTTAAGCATCACTGGACCCCTGTCATACAAAAAACTGTCCAGAGAGCTCTTGCAGCTCTACCCTCTACCACAATCACTACCACCCTCTACCACAATCACAACCACTACCACCCTCTACCACCATCTCAACCACTACCTCCCTCTACCACCATTACTACCACCCTCTACCACCATTACTACCACCCTCTACCACCATCACAACCACTACCACCCTCTACCACCACAACTGCTACCACCATCATAACCGCTACCACCCTCCTCTACCACCATCACTACCACCATCACAACAACTACCACCCACTGCCATGACCACTTTTGTATTTTTCTACAATTTTTTTTTTCTATAATTCTATCGTGTTTCTCAGCTTCTTTACCAAAGGACTGGCACAAGCAGCTTTCTTTGAGCCCATGGGGGCTTATTTAGCAGTCACATAGAATAAACAAGCACAAAAAAACAATGAATTATTACGAAATGTTTCCTATGACCTCGCAGGATAATGTTCACTCACTGAGAAACAAAGCGACACTGCCTCAGAATGCGTGTGTGGGAGGTTGTATGTGCGCGGGCACACTCAGACATGTTCCGTACAACCGACGAGAATGGAGGAAAGTAACTAAAACTGAGCCAATATTTTTACGAAAAATGTCAGCAATAAGTGAAATTCACAAAAGCAGAGTCCAACGAAAAGGGAGGGTCCACTGTATTAGAATGGGGGGCAGAAGCTTGTGGATATAGGTGGGTGGGTGCAGAAGCTTGTGGATATAGGTGGGTGGGTGCAGGAGTAAAGAAGAGTGATTGGTGGAATGATGAGGTAAAGGGTATGATAAGAGAGAAAAGGTAGCTTATGAGACATTTATACAAAGCAGAGTATATGAAGAGTAAAAAAAAAGGTGGAGAAAGTGAGTAGGGAGAGCAAATGACAGTGTGGGAGAAGCAGTGTCACGAAATTTTGCTAAGAATATGAAAAAATTTTGGAGTGAGATAAACAAGTTAAGAAAGCACAAAAGCCTAGGAAACAAATGGATTTGCCAATTAAAAACAGAGTAGGGGAGTCAGTAAATGGGGAACTGGAGGTATTGAGTAGACTGCAGGAATATTTTGAGGAACATTTTTAAGGTCGATGAAAGGAGGCAGTAATTTCATGCACTGGCCAGGGAGGTATAACATCTTTTAGGAGTGAAGAGGAGGAAGATGTGAGTGTGGGGGTGGTGCACGAGGCATTACGTAGAATGAAAGGGGGTAAAGAAGCTGGAACTAATGGGATCATGACAGAAATGTTAAAAGTGAGGGGGGGAGGGGGCATAGTGTTGGAGTGGTTGGTATTTTTGTTTAATAAATGTATGAAAGAGGGGAAGGTATCTAGGGATTGGCAGTGTGTGTGTATAGTTCCTTTATATAAAGGGATGGGGGGACAAAAGAGGTTGTAAAAATTATTGGGGAACAAGTTTACTGAGTATAGGTAGTAGGTTGGAAGACAGCAACCGCCCAGGGAGGCACTACTGTCCTGCCAAGTGAGTGTAAAACGAAAGCCTGTAATTGTTTTACATGATGGTAGGATTGCTGGTGTCCTTTTTTCTGTTTCATAAATATGCAAGATTTCAGGTACGTCTTGCTACTTCTACTTACACTTAGGTCACACTGCACATACATGTACAAGCATATATGTTGATAAATTAGACACATGTGCAACTCTTGGGTATCTTTATTGAGGAAACGTTTCGCCACACAGTGGCTTCATCAGTCCATACAAAGGAGAATCTTGAAGAACAGGAAGAGAATGAGGTAATCAGTCCCTCAACCTTGAGGTTTATAAGCTCCTTCTACGCACGTATGCCGTATTCTACTCAAGATTGATGGACTGACCACATTGACTCAAGGTTGAGGGACTGATTACCTCATTCTCCTCCTGTTCTTCAAGATTCTCCTTTGTATGGACTGATGAAGCCACTGTGTGGCAAAACGTTTCCTCAATAAATATACCCAAGAGTTGCACATGTGTCTAATTTATCAACATGTCGGTTCTCTGAACCATTCATCTACAAACCTGTCAGACACTGCAACTTCTTCGGATCTTAATACAGTGGACCCCCGGTTAACGATTTTAATCCGTGCAAGAGGGGTAATTGTTATGCGAAATAATCGTTATGTGAATGAATTTTCCCCATAAGAAATAATGGAAATAAAATTAATCCGTGCAAGACACCCAAAAGTATGAAAAAAAAAATTTTTTACCACATGAAATGTTAATTTTAATACACACAAACTGAAAAAGGCATGCACACTTACATGACACTTACTTTTATTGAAGATCTGGTGATGATTGATGGGATGGGAGGAGGGGAGAGAGAGTGTTAGTGTTTAGAAGGGGAATCCCCTTCCATTAGGACTTGAGGTAGCAAGTCCTTTTCTGGGGTTACTTCCCTTCTTCTTTTAATGCCACTAGGGCCAGCTTCAGAGTCACTGGACTTCTTTCGCACAAGATATCTGTCCATAGTGGCCTGTACCTCTCGTTCCTTTATGACTTGCCTAAAGTGTTTCACAACATTGTCAGTGTAATAATCACCAGCACGGCTTGCAATAGCTGTGTGAGGGTGATTTTCATCCATGAAGGTTTGCACTTCAAGCCACTTTGCACAGATTTCCTTAATCTTTGTAGTAGGCAACTTCTTCAATTTCTCTCTCCCCTCCTCTGAACCAGTTTCCACAGGTCTGGCCTCTTGCTCTTGAAGTTGATCTATCAGCTCATCAGTGGTTAGTTCTTCATTGTCCTCCTCCACCAACTCTTCCACATCCTCCCCACTAACCTCCAACCCCAAGGACTTTCCCAATGCCACAATGGATTCCTCAACTGGCATAATCATCTCAGGGTTAGCCTCAAACCCTTCAAAATCCCTTTTGTCTACACATTCTGGCCACAGTTTCTTCCAAGCAGAGTTCAAGGTCTTCTTAGTCACTCCCTCCCAAGCCTTACCTATAAGGTTTACACAATTGAGGATATTAAAGTGATCTCTCCAAAACTCTCTTAGAGTCAGTTGAGTTTCTGAGGTCACTACAAAGCACCTTTCAAACAGAGCTTTTGTGTACAGTTTCTTGAAGTTGGAAATAACCTGCTGGTCCATGGGCTGCAGGAGAGGAATGGTATTAGGAGGCAAAAACTTCACCTTAATGAAGCTCATGTCCCCATAAAGTCGCTCTGTCACGTCTGTAGGATGACCAGGGGCATTGTCTAACACCAGGAGGCACTTAAGTTCTAATTTCTTTTCAGTTAGGTAATCTTTCACATTGGGGGCAAATGCATGGTGTAACCAGTTATAGAAAAATTCCCTAGTGACCCATGCCTTACTGTTTGCCCTCCACAGCACACACAAATTATCCTTGAGGACATTCTTTTGCCTGAACGCTCTGGGAGTTTCAGAGTGATACACTAATAAAGGCTTCACTTTGCAATCACCAGTAGCATTGGCACACATGAGAAGAGTAAGCCTGTCTTTCATAGGCTTATGTCCTGGGAGTGCCTTTTCCTCCTGAGTAATGTAGGTCCTGCTTGGCATTTTCTTCCAGAACAGGCCTGTTTCATCACAATTAAACACTTGTTCAGGTTTCAGTCCTTCACTGTCTATGTACTCCTTGAATTCCTGCACATATTTTTCAGCCGCTTTGTGGTCCGAACTGGCAGCCTCACCATGCCTTATCACACTATGGATGCCACTACGCTTCTTAAATCTCTCAAACCAACCTTTGCTGGCCTTAAATTCACTCACATCATCACTAGTTGCAGGCATTTTTTTAATTAAATCCTCATGCAACTTCCTAGCCTTTTCACATATGATCGCTTGAGAGACGCTATCTCCTGCTAGCTGTTTTTCATTTATCCACACCAATAAGAGTCTCTCAACATCTTCCAGCACTTGCGATCTTTGTTTCGAAAACACAGTTAAACCTTTGGCAAGAACAGCTTCCTTGATTGTCTTTCTGGTGCCCACAATAGCAGCGATGGTTGATTGGGGTTTCTTGTACAACTTGACTAGGTCGGCGATACGCACTCCACTTTCATACTTATCAATGATCTCTTTCTTCATTTCAATGGGAATTCTCACCCTTATTGGTGTACGGTTGGCACTAGAAGCTTTCTTGGGGCCCATGGTCACTTATTTTCCAGAAACAGCACCGAAAACACTGTAATAATATGAAATATTCCGAGTGTATGCTTGGATGTTACCGCGGAGGCTGGCTGGTAAACAATGGCACGGGCGGCACATATGAGGCTGGCTGAGGGCGCACATTGGACGCGTCTCGGACGAAAATCGGTGAGCGGGTTTTTAATCGGTATGCGCGGCAAAAATTTTGCGATTAAAGTAAGCGGTATGCGGAATAATCGCTATGTGATGCCATCGTTATGCGGGGGTCCACTGTACTTGGGAATTCTTCGCTTGCCTAATTCTTGGGCACGACCTACTTCCACAATTATTGTTTGGAAGCGGCAGCGGCAGCAGCGACTTCCAAGCTCCGTACTTTTCTCCAACTACCAGAGCTACCAATGCTCCTATGATGACCTAGTTACAAGCAAAACTGCACTACCCAACGTAGCACCCAGAATGACCAAAGATTACCAACAGTGAAACCTACAAATCGAAAAAATAGAGATCAAAGGAAGACTGCAAACAAACCGAAAGCAACACCCCGCTGCCAGCCGAACAACGTAACCCTAAGCTTTGTATACTACAACTTCTTCTTAACTACAACAATTCCTGTAGTATTATGAGGCGCAATCTAAGAGGAAACAGCACCAAGGCCAGCAAGAAAACACCGAAAAATCAACTATTCAACAAGTGTAGTCAGGAGGACGCCAGCCCAGCAACCACCCCACTCACCACCACTCAAGGCGACACCACAACAATAACAACAAACATGGCTGCCACCAGTCCATCCTCCCCTCTCTTCCCCGGATTCAACCTACCAAGTAGTCTCTCAGGTATGACCAACGATCCAGATACCCTAAAGTCATGCATCTCCAACTTAGTTATTGAAAATATGAATCTTCGAGAGACACTAACAAAACAAGACACCAGGATGACACAACTCGAAAACAAAATCCTCAGTCTTGAACAAAAGTTATCAACACCAGGAATGACTAACTGTGACAAGACCATCCAAACAGTCATAGATAGCCATACCCAACAAATAATATCTCTTAATACAAAGGTTGAAGAAGCAGTAAAAGAATGGAAGAACAACTTAGATAACCAGTTCAGTGACTACTTTGCTCTCCAAGAAGATAAAACGGAACAAGATAAACTATCGGACGCAGTAATAGTTAACAGTCCACTTTTTCCCAGTGATATGAACCAAACAAACAGTAAAGAAATTACTCTGCAGATCATAAAGGACCAAACAAGTGTTATTGTGAACATTAAAATGGTATAAAATACCGACAGGTTGTTAGGTAAGACACATATGCAACAGTTAGGTATCTTTATTATGAAACGTTTCGCCTACACAGTAGGCTTCTTCAGTCAAGTACAGAAAAGTTGATAGAAGCAGAAGATACTTGAAGACGATGTAATCAGTCCATCACCCTTAAAGTTTTGAGGTGGTCAGTCCCTCAGTCTGGAGAAAAGCACTGTTCCATAGTATGAAACAATATGGAGAAGTGACAGGATGGAGCTTTTTATAGCGCCAAGAGGTGAGACGTAGGCCACTAGGAGAGGTAAGAACTCAGATGTTGAGAAGTCAGGTCCCTCTCAAATCCAGCCCCTCTCACTAGTGGAAGTTGTCGAAGTTGATTGCAGGTCTGTACCAAGATACCCTTGTGTTGCAGTGTCTGACAGATTGAACATTAAAATGGTATAAAATACCGACAGGTTGTTAGGTAAGACACATATGCAACAGTTAGGTATCTTTATTATGAAACGTTTCGCCTACACAGTAGGCTTCTTCAGTCAAGTACAGAAAAGTTGATAGAAGCAGAAGATACTTGAAGACGATGTACAGACCTGCAATCAACTTCGACAACTTCCACTAGTGAGAGGGGCTGGATTTGAGAGGGACCTGACTTCTCAACATCTGAGTTCTTACCTCTCCTAGTGGCCTACGTCTCACCTCTTGGCGCTATAAAAAGCTCCATCCTGTCACTTCTTCTCCATATTGTTTCATACTATGGAACAATGCTCTTCTCCAGACTGAGGGACTGACCACCTCAAAACTTTAAGGGTGATGGACTGATTACATCGTCTTCAAGTATCTTCTGCTTCTATCAACTTTTCTGTACTTGACTGAAGAAGCCTACTGTGTAGGCGAAACGTTTCATAATAAAGATACCTAACTGTTGCATATGTGTCTTACCTAACAAGTGTTATTGTACCAGAGTCAGAAATAAAAGAAGCCAGGTTACTAGGATCCCATGGTAGAAAAAGTGTTATGCTTAGATTCCACTCACATGACAGGAAAAAAGACTTAATTATTGCATCTATTAAAGTAAAGAAAGAGGTATACATAAACGAGTGTCTTACCAAAAAACGTCAGAACCTCCTGTATAGAGTCAGAAAACTTAAGCGAGAGAATAATGACACAATACACCAATGCTTCACACGGGATGGGAAAATTCTAGTTAGGAAAACAAATGTAGGTCAACTGTACACAATCACGAACGAGAATGATCTATCACGATTTCTCAGGGATACTAATCTTACAGAGAATAACTAAACAATGTCCAACCTAAAAGCCTACGTAGTGTAGTGTACGTTTTGCTCCATTATTGTTCAAATTTCATTATACAATCTCTTAGTAATTAAATAATCAGCTACCTCATTTTGTGATTTTACTAGTAAGCATAAGTCACCTTATGTGATTTTCTTATTTACTATTGTTCGCTTAAACATTAGCTGAATTGATACTTTCTCTGTCCATATTACTACCTCATATTTTTTTAAATACTATCAATTGATATTACTTACTAAAATTAATAAATATCATTTTTACTAAAATTTCAATTTACTCTTAACATTTTTGACATTTAATAACCATTACTTGTCTAATTACCTTTACCTGTTTTAATACCACATCTACTATCCTAGATTACTCTTAATTACCTTGTACTGCCATATAACCTCAAGTATAACTACCAGTGCAATATTGAATGAAATAAACATTACTTTTTCACTTTTTTGTAATCATTATTACTTACTAAAATTTTATTAAACGCCATATTTACTACCAGTCAATTTTACTTTAGTACATTAAACATTATTTTATACTTCCCACAACATTTTGTAGCCAAATTTTCAAGTTTTTATATTCAACCCCAACCTTTATATTATCCCTTGTACCTGTGTACCTGTCTACCCTCTTACTATCATATTATAACCAAGACATTACCATTGTTATTTTTTTACTATTATTCTTTTGGTACTTTAATTGTGAATTTTATTTTGTCAATTTAAATCTAGTTATAATCTTGATCTTGTCAACAACCTATACCAGACTCTAGTGCAATTGCAAGTACCATTTCAAATTGTATTTTTATATTATAAGTTTATATTATAATTCCTACCATCGGTCCATTTAACTTTGCTTACCATTACTTAATTTTAGTCCCTTATATATTTTCTCCTTTATTTTAGCTTTATATAACTATCCTAGTTTATATATTCACAGTTGTTAAAATAATCAAGGTGCTATTCTTAGGTGCTAAAGTAGAATAAGTTCACAATTTTGCCATTATATTCCAAAGCTCATTTATTTGATTACCACTTTATTGTTCACCACAACCTATATTAGTCCCTTTTATATTATAATTTTATACTATAATTCTAACTTTAAAAAATTACCTTTATAGTACTACCTACTACCATATTCCCAAGCTCCACTATTTGATCATCACTTTATTTGTATTAGTCCCTTAGCTCATTATTTTACATTTGTTAAATAATCCAGGTGCTATTTTTTAGCTTAAGACTATTTACTTTGTTTTATACTTAATTCAAACTATAGATTCACTACAAATCTTATGATTACAAGCATTGATCCTGATACCAACCTCTTATTTAATGACTTAAATGAATCAAACAGTTACTGTAATTACTACACTGCAGAACAATCAAAGGCACTTCTCAGTGCCAACAACAACATAACTATCTTTAACTACAATATCAGATCTTTAACCCTTTCAGGGTCCGTCCCATAGATCTACGGCTTTATGTTCAGGGTCCAAACCGTAGATCTACGCCATGAGCTCAGCTCACTCTGATAAACTGTGAGTGGTACATTTGGGCCTAGATATGAGAGAATACATCTATGTGGTATGTGTGCACCACATAAAACAGATCCTGCAGCACACTGTGTATGAGAGAAAAAAAATTAAATCATGATTTTTCGATTAAAACAGCAACTTTGCAGTGTTTTTTCGTATGTTTTTTATAGTTGTATTTGCGATTTCTTGGTCTCATTTGATAGAATGGAAGACATATTACAGAAATAGAGATGATTTTGATTGGTTTTAGCACTGGAAATGGCTTGAAACTGAGCTCAAAGTAGCAGAAATGTTAAATTTTTGCCGATATTCAAGAGTAAACAAACGACCTCACACGTCTAATACACGTCAGCTGGTGGGTCTAATATACATTCACAAATATGGTGATGATATATATACAATTATTACAGTATTGCATAACAGTAAATCTTCTATTTTTTGGTGT
Source organism: Cherax quadricarinatus (assembly GCF_038502225.1). Taxonomy (NCBI): domain Eukaryota; kingdom Metazoa; phylum Arthropoda; class Malacostraca; order Decapoda; family Parastacidae; genus Cherax; species Cherax quadricarinatus. Next base: position 19,637,116 of record NC_091294.1, read on the forward strand.
GAATAAAAATTCATTATGTGAATAAAAAATTAAAATGGAATTTATTTGTAAAGCCTCAAAACATAACTAATGAACAGAGGAAATGTTAGTTTAGTGCCAGGAATGCCTACATTGTTCATTCTGGACCCTATTTTGAAATTGGAATATTTTGAACTTTGTGTTAAATTGGCCAAATTAACAATTTCCTATCACTTTATTTTGTAGTTGAAACAGTTGACTTGGCGATTTCTTGTGCTCAATCGATAGAATAGAAGTAATACTAGTGAAATAGCTAAGAATTTGGTTGATTGGAATAATGTAATTGGCCTAAAATGGGAGTCAAAGTCGGCAAAATCGCCGATTCGTAAATATCGCTGACACATCAAAATTTGCGAGAGCATAATTTCGTCAATTTTCCACCAAATTTCGTACTTTTTGTTTTATTACCTTCACAAAAAGATTCTCTACGATTTCATAAGAAAAAATAACAAATTTTTTTTTTTGAAAATTCTTGGACACTGGTGCGTGACTCCAGATTTGGGCCTTGGACCCTGAAAGGGTTAAGCAAGCATTACGATGACCTCATAGCATTACTAAATTCCTTACATGCCAATATGTCCATCATTACGCTAACTGAAACCTGGCTAAAGCCTGATAGTACAGATGTCTATGCCATTCCTGGTTACACAGCCATACACAACTGTAGGCCAGACCAACAAGGGGGTGGCACAGCCATATACTACTCAGACCAACTACAATGTATCACTAATACTTGCACAAGGGATGAACATGGGAAATATATAATAGCTAAATTCAAATCCAAGTACCTACAAAAACCTCTCACCTTGATAAACATCTACAGAGTTCCACAGTCAAACATTAGCCAATTTAGTCAAAATCTAGGAAGTATGATAAATGATGCACGCATGAACAAAGATCACTTACTACTCTCAGGTGACTTCAATATAAATCTCCTGCAAGACCAGGACCCACACGTTACTGAATTCACAAACACAATGAGTAACTGTATGTTACTACCAACAGTAACAAAACCTACAAGAGTTACAGAGACTAGTGTTTCCCTACTTGACCACATCTGGACCAACACCATATCCCCTTTAAAATCAGGCATAATTACAGATAATACCACAGACCACTACCCTACTTTCCTCATAACAACTCTTGGTAAACTACCCCAAGACACTACTAAAGTCACCTTCAGACTTCACAATGAGGCAGCCATTAATAACTTCACAACAGCAATAGCAAACATTGATTGGCACACTGAGCTAGAAACCTATACAGATATTGACGAATGTATTAATAATTTTCTAAAAAAAAACCAATACCTCTATAACAAGCACTGCCCTAAAAAAACTAAACAGATGACAGCAAAGAGACTGAACAGTCCCTGGCTAACACCCAGCATTCTCAAATCCATAAATACAAAACACCAATATGAAAAACAGTACAGAATGGGTCACATAACCAGAGACCAAACAAAACGTTACTCGTCAATCCTAACCAGCCTGATAAGAAGGGCAAAAAAATTGTATTATGAGAACAGATTATCCAACTTACGAGGTGATATAAAAAAGACCTGGAAAACCCTATCAGAAATTCTGGGAACAAAAAAGATATCACGAAATAGCGAAATAAAATTAGCAAAATCAGATGAACCCCAACTCCCACCAACAGAAACAGCAAACAGACTCAATGATTTCTTCTCCACTATAGGACAAAACCTTGCCAATAAAATCCCAAGCTCAGATACCCCACCAAATGACTACCTCACCGGCAACTACCCGAACACACTGTTCCTAGCTCCAACTAACCCATACGAAGTCTCCCTTATTATCAACGCACCAAAAAACAAGGCAGGAGATTTAAATACCTTACCACTCTTTATATACAAAAAAGTGTCACAAGTGCTATCACCAATCATTGCAACACTCTTTAACAAATCCATTGAATCCTCCACCTTCACTACAGTACTCAAAATAGCAAGGGTCACCCCGATCCACAAAGGAGGAGACCAAACAGAGTTGAATAACTATAGGCCAATATCCAACTTACACCCTCTCTCAAAAATCTTTGAAAAATTAATTCATAAACGAATCTACTCCTACCTTATCTCCCAAAACATACTCAACCCCTGCCAATTTGGATTCAGGCCTAATAAAAATACTAATGATGCTATTATACACATGCTAGAACATATATACACTGCAATAGAGAAAAAAGAAGTCCCACTGGGGATCTTCATTGACTTACGTAAAGCTTTTGATACAGTTGACCATGACTTGCTCCACGTAAAATTGTCACACTATGGTATAAGAGGGCACTCCCTCAACTACCTCAAGTCATACCTCAGCAACAGAAGCCAATATGTGTACGCAAATGGGGCAAACTCTTCTGCGCAACCAATTACAGTTGGTGTCCCACAGGGAAGTGTCCTTGGCCCTCTTCTCTTTCTCCTATACATAAATGACCTTCCAAATGCTTCGCAATTACTCAAACCCACACTATTTGCAGATGACACTACATACGTCTTCTCTCACCCGAGCCCAGTCACGCTAGCCAATACTGTAAATACCGAATTACAGAAAATATCTACCTGGATGAGGACTAACAAACTTACACTAAACATTGACAAAACCTACTTCATTCAGTTTGGTAACAGAGCTACAGATGTCCCTCTTAACATAATGATAAACGGATCACCTATCACAAAACTAACAGAGGGAAAATTCTTAGGAATCCACCTTGATAATAGACTCAAATTTCATACACATATACAACAAATTTCTAAGAAAATTTCCAAGACTGTAGGCATACTATCGAAGATACGGTACTATGTTCCACAGTCAGCCCTCCTGGCCCTATATCACTCTCTTATTTACCCCTATCTCACCTATGGAATTTGTGCATGGGGCTCAACAACAATTAACCATCTCAGACCACTAATTACTCAACAAAAGGCTGCAGTTAGAATGATGATAAATTCTCACTACAGGCAGCACACTCCACCAATATTCAATACACTAAACCTACTCACCATACAAAACATCCATACTTATTACTGCACCTATTACATACATAGAACACTTAACTCTGATATTAACCCTCCCCTCAAACATCTCCTTGCCAACCTCAACAGAACACATGACCATAACACAAGGCACAGATCACTCTTTGATGTTCCTCGTGTCCATCTCACACTATGCAAAAACTCAATGCACATAAAAGGCCCTAAAATCTGGAATTCATTACCTGTAAATATAAAAGAAACACTACCTGTTTATAAATTCAAGTCTCTTCTCAAAGATCACTTACTCACCCAAAACCAAATAAATACTGAATAACTGAACCTTATAAATTGTATATCTTAAATGTTTCTCACAATTATATCACATAAATGTTAAACCTAAAACCGAATCTAACTTTATTATTTTTTAAATACACTACCTAACTGAATGCAACCATATGACCTGTCTTTGTAATACTCACTTGTGCTTTATAGTAATCTGTTTACATTAATGTTTTATCACTGATTTCATCATTGCTTAGTTAATCTTAAGTTAATTTTAAGCCAGCCCGTAATGCTATGCATAGTATAAGTGGCTTTGGCATACTGCTCTTATCTGTATTTTTTTGTACCTCTGTATGTGTGCTCAAATTGGAAATAAATAAAAAAAATAAATAAATAAATAAAACATTGAACAAATGTGACACAACCTATGTCTGCTGCACCTCTCCTGCCATACGGTTTATAAGCTCCTTCTCCGCACGTATGCCGTATTCTACTCAAGATTGATGGACTGACCACATTGACTCAAGGTTGAGGGACTGATTACCTCATTCTCCTCCTGTTCTTCAAGATTCTCCTTTGTATGGACTGATGAAGCCACTGTGTGGCAAAACATTTCCTCAATAAAGATACCCAAGAGTTGCACATGTGTCTAATTTATCAACATGTCGGTTCTCTGAACCATTCATCTACAAACAAGCATATATATACATACCCCTCTGGGTTTTCTTCTATTTTCTTTCTAGTTCTTGTTCTTGTCTATTTCCTATCTCCATGGGGAAGTGGAACAGAATTCTTCCTCCATAAGCCATGCGTGTCGTAAGAGGCGGCTAAAATGCCGGGAACAAGGGGCTAGTAACCCCTTCTCCTGTATATATTACTAAATGTAAAAGGAGAAACTTTTGTTTTTCCTTTCGGGCCACCCCACCTCAGTGGGATACGGCCGGTGTGTTGAAAGAAAAATAGTTTACTGAGTATACCAGGTAAAGTGTATGGTTAGGTTATTTTTGAAAGAATTAGAGGTAAAACAGAGAGCAGGACTGCAGATGAGAAAGGAGGCTTCAGAATGAGTAGGGGATGTGTACATCAGGTGTTTACATTGAAGCATATATACGAACAGTATTCAGATAAAGGTAGGAGTTTTCATTGCATTTATGGATTTAGAAAAGGCATATCATAGAGTGGATAGGGGAGCAATATGGCAGATATTACAAGTGTATTGAACAAGTAGTAAAAGTAGGTCTTAGACAGGGATGTGTAATGTCACCATGGTTGTTTAACATATTTATAGATGGGGTTGTAAAAGAAGTAAATGCTAGGGTGTTGGGGAGAGGAGTGGGATTAAATTATGGGGAATCAAATACAAAATGTTGTTAAATTAGACACAAGTACAACTCTTGGGTATCTTTATTGAGGAAACGTTTTGCCAGACAGTGGCTTCATCAGTCCATACAAAGGATAAACTTGAAGAACAGGAGGAGAATGAGGTAATCAGTCCCTCAGCCTTGAGTCAATGTGGTCAGTCCATCAATCTTGAATAGAATACGGCATAGGAGCGGAGAAGCAGCTTATAAACCGTATGGCAGAAGAGGTGCAGCAGTCGTAGGTGGTGTCACATTTGTCCAATGTGGAAGTAGGTCGTGCCCAAGGGTTAGCAAGCGAAGAATTCCCAAGTATTAAGATCCCAAGAAGTTGCAGTGTCTGACAGGATTGTAGATGAATGGTTCAAAGAACCGACATGTTGTTAAATTAGACACAAGTGCAACTCTTGGATATCTTTATTGAGGAAACGTTTCGCCACACAGTGGCTTCATCAGTCCATACAAAGGATAAACTTGAAGAACAGGAGGAGAATGAGGTAATCAGTCCCTCAGCCTTGAGTCGATGTGGTCAGTCCTGTTCTTCAAGTTTATCCTTTGTATGAACTGATGAAGCCACTGTGTGGCGAAACGTTTCCTCAATAAAGATACCCAAGAGTTGCACTTGTGTCTAATTTAACAACATGTCGGTTCTTTGAACCATTCATCTACAAATACAAAATCCTAGATAGTAGGTTGGTAGACAGCAACCGCCCAGGGAGGTACTACCGTCCTGCCAAGCGAGTGTAAAACAGACGCCTGTAATTATTTTACATGATGGCATGATTGCTGGTGATTTTTTTTGTCTCATAAACATGCAAGGCATCAGGTATGTCTTGCTACTTCTACTTACACTTAGGTCACATTACACATGCATGTACAAGCATATATATACACACACACCTCTCGGTTTTTTCCTATTTTTCTTACCAGTTCTTGTCCTTGTTTATTTCTTATCTCCATGAGGAAGTGGAACAGAATTCTTACATAAGAACATAAGAAAGAAGGAACACTGCAACAGGCCTACTGACCCATGCAGAGCAGGTCCATTTCCCATCCCCTCCCCGGATTAGCCCAATGACCCACCCAGTCGGGTCACCTCCACTCAAGGAAGGAGCACGGCACCAGACCCAGCAGCACAAGCTAGTCAGGTCCAACTCACACCCACCCACACCCACTCATGTATTTATCTAACCTATTTTTAAAACTACACAAAGTTTTAGCCTCAATAACTGTACTCGGGAGTTTGTTCCACTCATCCACAACTCTATTACCAAACCAGTGCTTTCCTATATCCTTGAATCCGAATTTTTCCAACTTGAAACCACTGCTGCGAGTCCTGTCTTGGATGGAAATTTTCAGCACGCTATTTATGTCTCCTTTATTTATTCCTGTTTTCCATTTATACACCTCAATCATATCCCCCCTAATTCTACGCCTTTCGAGAGAGTGCAGATTCAGGGCCCTCAGTCTATCCTCATAGGGAAGATTTCTGATACATGGGATCATCTTTGTCATCCTCCTCTGTACGTTTTCCAGAGCATTTATATCCATTCTGTAATACGGAGACCAGAACTGAGCAGCATAGTCTAAATGAGGCCTAACCAAGGATATATAGAGTTGAAGAACAACCTGAGGACTTCTATTATTTATACTTCTACATATGAAGCCAAGAATTCTGTTAGCTTTATTGCGAACACTAATGCACTGTTGTCTTGGTTTTAGATTACTGCTAACCAGAACTCCTAAATCCTTTTCGCAATCAGTTGTATTAAGATCTACATTATTTAGTTTATATGTGGCATGGTTATTTTCCTGTCGAACATTTCCTCCATAATGCTGGGAGCAAGAGGGTAGTAGCCCTTTCTCCTGTACACATTACTAAAGTTAAAAAGAGAAACTCTTTGTTTTTCTTTTTTTGGGCTACCCTGCCTCAGTGGGATACGGCCAGTGTGTTGAAAGAAGAAAATACAAAATGGAGGTTGATACAGTTACTTTTTGTTCTTGATACTGAGCTTCTGTGGGATTCTAAAGAAAAGTTGCAAAGGTTAGTGGAGGAGTCTGGGAGGGTGTGTAAAGGTAGAATGTTGAAAGTGAACTTAGATAAAAGTAAGGTGATGAGGGTATCAAACAATTTAGATAAAGATAAATTGGATATCACATTGGAATGAGGGAGCATGGAAGAAGTGAATCTGTTCCAATCTTTCAGAGTAAACTTGTCTGCGGATGGGTTTATGAAGGATGAGATTAACCATAGAATTGACAAAGGAAAAAATTGAGTGGTGTGTTGAGGTATCTGTGGAGACAAAAAAACATTATCCATGAAGGCAAAGAAGGGAATGTACAAGAGTAAAGTGGTACCAACACTCTTATATGAATGTGAAGCATGGGTTGTAAATGCTGCAGCGAGGAGGCAGCTGGAGGCAGTGGAGATATCGTGTCTAAGGGCAATGTGTCATGTACATATTATGCAGAGAATTCATAGTGTGGAAATTAGGAGGTGTGGAGTTACTAAAAGTATTAGTCAGAGGGCTGTTGAGGTGGATTAGTCATTTAGAGAGAATAGAAGAAAGTAGAATGACTTGGAAAGTGTATAAATCTGTAGGGGCAAGGAAGGCGGGGTAGGGGTCGCCCCCAAAAAGTTGGAGGAAGGGGGTAAAGGTTTTGTGGGCAAGGGCTTGGACTTCCAGCAAGCGTGCATGAGCATGTTAGGTAGGAGTGAATGGATACAAATGGTTTTTGGGACCTGACGGCTGTTGGAGTGTTAGCAAAGTAATATTTTGTGAAGGGATTCAGGGAAACCGGTTAGCCAGACTTGAGTCCTGGAAATGGGAAGTACAATGCCTGCACTTTAAAGGAGGGTTCTGAGATATTGGCAGTTTGGAGGAACATCTAAACTGTCATATCAGAGCGCCTCTGTAAAGACAGTGATTATGTATGAGTGATGGTGAAAGTGTTGAATGATGAAAGTTTTTTCTTTCTTTTTTGGGTTTTTCTTTCTTTTGGGGTCACTGTCTTTGTGAGAAATGGCTGACGTGTTAAAAAAAAAAAATATTCAAGTTTAAGCTTAAGGCAGGGCTTCCCTCCCATCATCATGCAAAAATACTAGTATAATCAGCAACAACAAAAAATACAACCATAGTATGAAGAGCTTTACAGTTCAAACTTAACTTCACCTGAGAATTATCATTATTATATTCTTGGAAAGCAATAAACCTATGTGGGCCATTCACCATTACACAGTAAGGGTGAGGTAAAAGAGTGAAAAAGAGAAACAGTGTTGGACAGAAAAATACAAAGGGTGGATGAGAAAGGGGAGTCATGGTTGATGCAGCAAATCCATAGATAGCAGTTGCTCATTTATTCATTATATAATATCACAGGAGCATCCAGATACATCTCGTGAAGTTGGGTAATGTTAAAACAGTTATCCTTCAAAGTGAGTGTCCTATACAGAAGAAAACGTTTGGAAATCACCTTCATGGCAATCAGGCTGCTTTAGCACCTCTAAATACAGTATTTGACAGCAAATTGTTGCCCAAATTAGACAATGCCATCACATGACACCAAAACATCATCTACTTGCCTCCTTATTCTACCTACCCCACCTCACAAGATATATCTGCTACTTTAGCTGTCTCTATTAGTAACGATACTAAAGAAACCACTCATGGCAAAACATATCCATTAATAAATGTCATGGTTGTACGTAAGTCTTGATCTATTACTAGAGAACAAATTTTGCACAATTACAGTACAAGTACAGTATTGCACTGGGTATGTACAATAACAGGCCAAACTATTTATCCAGAATTAAACAAATTTTATTACATTTACATGCATTCTTCAACATGGCTTAAGAAAACATTTTGGATAAAAATTCTAATTACTGTATCAGTCTTTACAACATTGGAGCATCTGAATAAGCCTCATTGGGTTGCACTTTAGAGTTACACAGCATATTCCAGTTTTGGTCACCATGGCACACTTCCTAAAAATTACACTGAGGTAGTATAAAGTAGTGATGAGTAGATATTATGCAGATCACTGTTTGTTGAAAAAAAAATGTGTATTTAAAATGCTCCATTAAAAAAGTGTTGGTGAACATAGACTGAACATAAAACGGATGCTTATCAGACCTGGATAAATTGGCCAGTGTGTCAGTACTGGGAGTGCTGTGGTGTTTAAGTATGGGGGTGGAATTTTGGGTAAGTTTTAGGCCATAGGGTGTTTTAGTAATTGTGTGTACTCTCATGATATTACCTGTAAGGCCCTAGTATGAGTAGGGGCCTGTTTAAGTTTTGGAGAGTACAAGTGAAGTGTTTTTTCCTGCAGGCTAAAAGGCCAACAGAAGGGAGGGGGTGTCATGGAGTCCCACTGTTTACATATGTTTTAAATAACTAATAGCAGTGTATTAGTGAGCTATTTTGTAATATGCAGAGGGTAGGCTGCATGTTGTATATTTAAGGTTACTTTTAATACATCTATATTTTTATAAAGGCGAGTGTCTTTTCTTCCTAGTAATCAACCTAAGGTGTAGTAAGGTTATTTACCACCTGCTTATTAGCTTTTTCTTTTGTTCGGTAACAAGCTTGGGCCCTAGGTTGATGTATTTTAATACAGTGGACCCACAGTTATCGGCCGGTTCAGTTATCAGCCAACTCGGTTATCGGCCAGTTTTTCGGTGCCCGGTTATCGCTCATTTGGGAGGCATCCATCCACTGGCTGGGGCCGCTTGCTAGTCAGTTTGGCTTTGTCTCTGGGCGAGTGAGGAAGCTTCTGCTCATGCATTCAAACATTTTGTTATAATCCATTGTTTTTTGTAGCTATTGATCAAATACAACTGCAAAATAAGCAACCATGGGCCCAAAGAAACATGTTACATAGTACATGTATATGAAAACATGCAATATTTATATGCGATGTATCTTTAACAATAATCACTGGTACATTAACCCCTTGACTGTCGCAACCCCCAATCCTGAGGTGTCTCCTGGTGTCGCAAAATGTCAAAATAAAAAAAAATTATTTTTCTTATGAAATGATAAAGAATCTTTTCCCGATTGTAATGACACTAAAAAAACGAAATTTGATGGAAAACTGATGGAATTATGCTCTCGCGAAGTTAGCGATCCCGGCAATATTGACAAATCGGTGATTTCGCCCACTTTGAGCCCTATTTTCGGCTAATTCCTTTGTGCCAGTCGACCAAAGTCATAGCTACTTCTTTAGAACTTAATTTTTTCTATCGACTGAGTAAAAGAAACTGCCCATTTACCGATTTCAACTACCCAATAATGTGGTCAGAAATTTGCAACTTGGCCAATTTCACGAAAATTAAAAAATATAACAATGTCAAAATAAGGTCCAGAATGAACAATGCAGACATTCCTGGCTCTAAAATAACATTTTCTTTGTTCATCAGTCATGTCTCCAGGCCCCTCTGATATTACTCTTCCTTTCTATTTTGAATTTTTATTCAAACAAAAAATAGAAGACTATTATGCAGACTACTGCAATACTGTAATAATTGTATAAATAACATCAACCCACTCATGACTGCATATTAGAATGGCTAGTTGGACATTTATTGGACAATGACATCATTTGTGTACTTTTGAACATCGGTAAAAATCAAACATTTCCCCTACTTTGAGCTCCATTTTCCAGCTTCTTTTTATAGTAAAATCAATCAAAGTCACCTCTATTTCTATAATATGTTTTCCATTCTATCAAATGAGACCAAGAAAACGAGAATACAACCATAAATACTATACGAAAATAGACCACAAAGTCGGCATTTTAATTAAAAAAACGGTCGGAGTTTTTTTTTTCTCATTATGCACTGCGTGCTCCAGGATTTTTTTTTATATGGTGCACACTGACCACACAGACCCATTCTCTCACATGTGGGTCTACCAGCTTTCTCCTGCTTGATTTGAAGCCGCTAGAATTTTTTTTTTTTATTTTTTTTTTTTTTTTTTTTTTTTTATTATTATCACACCGGCCGATTCCCACCAAGGCAGGGTGGCCCGAAAAAGAAAAACTTTCACCATCATTCACTCCATCACTGTCTTGCCAGAAGGGTGCTTTACACTACAGTTTTTAAACTGCAACATTAACACCCCTCCTTCAGAGTGCAGGCACTGTACTTCCCATCTCCAGGACTCAAGTCCGGCCTGCCGGTTTCCCTGAATCCCTTCATAAATGTTACTTTGCTCACACTCCAACAGCACGTCAAGTATTAAAAACCATTTGTCTCCATTCACTCCTATCAAACACGCTCACGCATGCCTGCTGGAAGTCCAAGCCCCTCGCACACAAAACCTCCTTTACCCCCTCCCTCCAACCCTTCCTAGGCCGACCCCTACCCCGCCTTCCTTCCACTACAGACTGATACACTCTTGAAGTCATTCTGTTTCGCTCCATTCTCTCTACATGTCCGAACCACCTCAACAACCCTTCCTCAGCCCTCTGGACAACAGTTTTGGTAATCCCGCACCTCCTCCTAACTTCCAAACTACGAATTCTCTGCATTATATTCACACCACACATTGCCCTCAGACATGACATCTCCACTGCCTCCAGCCTTCTCCTCGCTGCAACATTCATCACCCACGCTTCACACCCATATAAGAGCGTTGGTAAAACTATACTCTCATACATTCCCCTCTTTGCCTCCAAGGACAAAGTTCTTTGTCTCCACAGACTCCTAAGTGCACCACTCACTCTTTTTCCCTCATCAATTCTATGATTCACCTCATCTTTCATAGACCCATCCGCTGACACGTCCACTCCCAAATATCTGAATACGTTCTCCTCCTCCCTACTCTCTCCCTCCAATCTGATATTCAATCTTTCATCACCTAATCTTTTTGTTATCCTCATAACCTTACTCTTTCCTGTATTCACCTTTAATTTTCTTCTTTTGCACACCCTACCAAATTCATCCACCAATCTCTGCAACTTCTCTTCAGAATCTCCCAAGAGCACAGTGTCATCAGCAAAGAGCAGCTGTGACAACTCCCACTTTGTGTGTGATTCTTTATCTTTTAACTCCACGCCTCTTGCCAAGACCCTCGCATTTACTTCTCTTACAACCCCATCTATAAATATATTAAACAACCACGGTATATATACGTCAAACACGGTACCTCGTAAGACGTATATATACAGCCGCGACAGTCAAAGGGTTAAATATCTTATTTTACGTTAATATAGACATTTTCATTAATCCATCTATTATATCTTCTTCAAAATTATGTAAGAAACATGTTACATAGCATATAAACATGCAATGTTTATTATATGTGATGTATATTTAACCCTTTGACTGTTTCGGTCGTATATATACGTCTTACGCACCACTGTTTCTGACGTATTTATACTCGTAAATTCTAGTGGCTTCAACTCAAGCGGGAGAAAGCTGGTAGGCCCACATGTGAGAGAATGGGTCTGTGTGGTCAGTGTGCACCACAAAAAAAATCCTGCAGCACGCAGTGCTTAATGAGAAAAAAAAACTGACCGTTTTTTGGATTAAAACGCCGACTTTCAGGTGTATTTTCGTATAGTATTTATCATTGTATTCTCATTTTCTTGGTCTCAGGTGATAAAATGGAAAACATATTACAGAGATAGAGATGATTTTGATTACTTTCACGTTGAAAACGACCTTGAAATTAAGCTCAAAGTAGCGGAAATGTTCGATTTTTACCAATGTTCATGAGTAAGCAAATCACACCACACGTCCAATACACTTCAACTGGAGAGTCTAATATTCTTTCACTAGTGCACTGATATTATTTATACCATTTTTACAATAATGAAGTAGTCTGCATAACAGTAAATTTTGTATTTTTTTGTATGAATAAAAAATTAATATGGAAATCAATAGTAATATGAGGGGCCTAGAGACGTGACTAATGAACAGAGGATATGTTATTTTAGTGCCAAGAATGTCTACATTGTTTATTCTGGACCCTATTTTGAAATTGGCATCTTTTTTTAATTTGCATGAAATTGGCCAAATTGCCAATTTCTGACCACTTTATTAGGTAGTTCAAATAGGTAAATGGGCGGTTTCTTTTACTCGACTAATAGAAAAAATGGAGTTCTAAAGAAATAGCTATGAGTCTGGTCAACTAGAACAACTCAATAGGCCAAAAACAGGGCTCAAAGTCAGCAAAATCGCTAATGTGTGTATGTTGCCGAGACCGCTAACTTTGCGGTAAGTTTGCGGGAGCATAATTCTGAGAGTTTTCGACCAAATTTCGTACTTTTGGTGTCATTACCATCGGGAAAAGATTCTCTATCATTTCATACGAAAAAATAATTTTTTTTCCCAAAAATTTCTCAACATAGAATGAGTTTCAGAAAGGGGCCTGCAACAGTCAAAGGGTTAATAATCACTCTTTGCCACATTAAATGTTTTATTTTATGTTAATTTAGACATTTTCATTAATCCATCTATGATATTTTCTTCAAAATTATATAAGAAGCACGTTACATATCATGGAGCATATAAACATAGCATATAAACATGCAATGTTTATATGTTATCAAGTGGAGAGTGGGATGGAGAGTAAACATTACGTTTTCTCTGATGCAGCATTAGAGAAAACTGTGAATCTGGCAACTGGTGCAGTAACCACCCTTCATATGCATTTCTTTACAATTCTTGGCATGAATTATTCATTACTTCTCCCTTTGTTTATTATGGCATCTAAAGGTAGTTGTTAGAAACAATTAAACTCAGTGAACATGGTAATAATATAGCTGTGTAGTGTAATAATATGGCTGTGTATTGTAATATAGCTGTGTAGTGTAGCCCGGCGGGGTTGGGGGGCTACATACGTGTACTGTACCTACATCTACTGCTACCTACACTGACACCCTACAAATAAATACTACTCACCTCTTGCCCTACATTAAGACTACAAATATTTTAAGGTTAGTAATATATGTACTGTAGCAGTAAATGACAGATTAAAGAGGTGTGTGCAATGTGGACTAGGGTGCAAGCTTTTGTAGAAAAGCACCACCCTGACCAAGTTGAACAAGCCATATCTACAACATGTTCAGTGACAAAACCCTGTCCCACTTCAGGAAAATCTTAGAGAGATGCCAGAAGCAGACCTCTATGGACAGATTTGTTGTGAGACAGGGGCCCAGTTACTCTCAAGCTGGTCCTAGTAGCATTAAAAGACAAAGAAGGCAGTAACCCCAGAGAAGGCTTTGTTACCTAAAGTCTTTATGGAGGGGGATTCCCCTTCCAAACACTAACCCCTTCCTCTTTCCTCTTCCCTATCTTCCAGAAGCCAGCATTAGCCTTCAATAGAGGTATGTAAAACTTCCATAATTGTTAAAAAAAATTGTTTTGGTGTGAATATTTTTGTCTGGAACAGATTAATTATACTTCCATTAATTCTTATGGGAAATATTAATTCGGTTTTCGGCCATTTTAGTTATCGGCTGACCTTCTGAAATGGATTACGGCCGATAACCATGGGTCCACTCTATTTAAATGCCCTTAGACAAGGATTTCACCCCTAGGTGCCAGCACATATTTATGTAACATATATTAATGTGTAGTAGGTTGATGGACAGCAACCACCCAGGGAAGTACAGTGGACCCTCAACCAACGGCATTAATCCATTCCAGACAGCTTGCCATGGGTCGAATTTGCCGTTGGTCGAATTAATTTTCCCCATAAATACATGTAATGGAAATGGAATTAACCCATTCATGACACCCCAATGTATGAAAAAAAATTTTTTTTTTAAAGATTAAATATAAATATACATACAGAAAACAATGACAAATAAATATAAAGCACTAATAAAATGGATAAATGAACATTTAACATCACACTTACCTTTACTGACTCGACTTGTTGGTGTATGACAGACACATAGGAGGCAAGAGGAAGACAAGTTTATTATGCTTCAATATTCAAATTCAATTCAAATTCAAAGTTTATTCTCTATAAAGATTACAATGTTGAATTTACAGAATTTGGTTGTTGTGTGGTTTACATGTAGTTAAATAATGATTACAGAGTGTACCACTAGAACGCCTAGCATGGCTAGGCATTTCGGGCAGACTTAGTTTAATTTTTTATTTTAAAATATTACAAATTATGAGGTAAGTTGGTATTATGGCTAAGTGACTAAATACTAGTTTGTGAGTTTAGCAATGTGAATGCTTTTGTTTTGGCACAGTACATAGTTCCAGTATTGGAGTATCATAGGATTCATTATTTTAAGATTGAGATTAATATTTCTGTTTATGGTCAAATGGGTGAGTGAGTGTAAGTGTGAACCACCAGGTGGTATTCGTGTAGTTAGTTGATGGGGTGTATCAGGGAGATAAGATGTTTTCTAATGGTAGTTTTGAAGGTGATGAATGTGTCTGCAGTTCTAGAGTTCTCAGGTAGGGTGTTCCAGATTTTAGGGCCTTTGACATACATTGAATTTTTGTAAAGGTTTAGTCGGACACGGGGAATGTCGTAGAGATGTTTGTGTCTGGTGTTATGCCTGTGGGTTCTGTCACAACTATCAAGAAAGCGTTTTAGGTCAAGGTTGATATTGGAGTTTAAGGTCCTGTAGATGTAGATTGCACAGTAGTAAGTGTGGATGTACTGAACAGGGAGTAAGTTTAGATCTATGAAGAGTGGGGGGGTGTGTTGCCAGGGATGGGATTTAGTGATTATTCTTACTGCAGCTTTTTGTTGGGTTATTATTGGCTTTAGGTGTGTTGCTGCAGTTGATCCCCAAGCACAAATAGCACAATCTACCACAATTCATTTAATATGACATTATAAACAATATTAATAAGATAGAAACATGATATATACTCTAGAATGAATAAAACATGTCATAATGTTGGTGTATGACAAGACACGTAGGAGGCAAGAGGAAGACAAGTTTATTATGCTTCAACGTGACACTAATACCATCTCTACGGCTTATTTATCTATCGCAATTCATCTAATATGACATTATAAACAATATTAATAGCATAGAAACATGATATATACTCTAGAATGAATAAAATTTGACATAATGTATGAGAGGAGTAAATGGTTTAAGTGTTATTGTTGGGTTTAAGAGGCGTCTCTGAGAGAAGCCATGTTGGTGGCGGTGGAGGATTTTGCCAGCACCACCACCACACTTAATGTATGTAATTTATAAATAAGAAAGATTTACATTTTAATTTATAAATAAGAAATAATTTATAAGTAAGTTTATTCAGGTATACACAAATACAGTTACATAGATTATCATACATAGCAGCATATGTGTAAAGTACCTAGGATAACCCAAAAAAGTCAGAGTGACTTACGTATTTCCATTAGGGTCCTTTTATGTTTACACTTAATTTTTTTTTTTTTCAACAAGTCGGCCGTCTCCCACCGAGGCAGGGTGACCCAAAAAAGAAAGAAAATCCCCAAAAAGAAAATACTTTCATCAACATTCAACACTTTCACCACACTCACACATTATCACTGTTTTTGCAGAGGTGCTCAGAATACAACAGTTTAGAAGCATATAGAGTGGACCCCCGCATAACGATTACCTCCGAATGCGACCAATTATGTAAGTGTATTTATGTAAGTGCGTTTGTATGTGTATGTTTGGGGGTCTGAAATGGATTAATCTACTTCACAATATTTCTTATGGGAACAAATTTGGTCAGTACTGGCACCTGAATATACTTCTGGAGTGAAAAAATATCGTTAACCGGGGGTCCACTGTACTTAATATATTACACTTAATATACAGTGGACCCTCGACTAACGCTATTAATCCGTTCCTGAGAGCTCATCGTTAGTCAAAATAATCGTTAGTCAAGTTAATTTTCCCCATAAGAAATAATGGAAATCAAATTAATCAGTGCAAGACACCCAAAAGTATTGAAAAAAAAAAAATTTTAACACATGAAATATTAATTTTAATACACACAAACTGAAGAAGACATGCACAGTTACATGACACTTACCTTTATTGAAGATCTGGTGATGATTGATGGGATGGGAAGAGGGGAGTGTGTTGATGGTCTTAGTGTTTAGAAGGGGAATCCCCTTCCATTAGGACTTGAGGTGGCAAGTCCTTTTTCGGGGTTACTTCCCTTCTTCTTTTAATGCCACTAGGACCAGCTTGAGAGTCACTGGACCTCTGTCGCACAACATATCTGCTCATAGAGGCCTGTACCTCCCGTTCCTTTATGACATTCCTAAAGTGTTTCACAACATTGTCAGTGTCACCATTAAACACTTGTTCAGGTTTCAGTCCTTCACTGTCTATGTACTCCTTGAATTCCTGCACATATTTTTCAGCTGCTTTTTGATCCAAACAGGCAGCCTCACCATGCCTTATCACACTATGTATGCCACTACAATTCTTAACCCTTTCAGGGTCCAAGGCCCAAATCTGGAGTCACGCACCAGTGTCCAAGAATTTAAAAAAAAAAAATTTGTTATTTTTTCTTATGAAATCGTAGAGAATCTTTTTGTGAAGGTAATAAAACAAAAAGTACGAAATTTGGTGGAAAATTGACGAAATTATGCTCTCGCGAATTTTGATGTGTCAGCGATATTTACGAATCGGCGATTTTGCCGACTTTGACTCCCATTTTAGGCCAATTACATTATTCCAATCAACCAAATTCTTAGCTATTTCACTAGTATTACTTCTATTCTATCGATTGAGCACAAGAAATCGCCAAGTCAACTGTTTCAACTACAAAATAAAAGTGATCGGAAATTGTTAATTTGGCCAATTTAACACAAAGTTCAAAATATTCCAATTTCAAAATAGGGTCCAGAATAAACAATGTAGGCATTCCTGGCACTAAACTAACATTTCCTCTGTTCATTAGTTATGTTTTGAGGCTTTACAAATAAATTCCATTTTGATTTTTTATTCACATAATGAATTTTTATTCACACCAAAAAATAGAAGATTTACTGTTATGCAATACTGTAATAATTGTATAAATATCATCACCATATTTGTGAATGTATATTAGACCCACCAGTTGACGTGTATTAGATGTGTGAGGTCGTTTGTTTACTCTTGAATATCGGCAAAAATTTAACATTTCTGCTACTTTGAGCTCAGTTTCAAGCCATTTCCTGTGCTAAAACCAATCAAAATCATCTCTATTTCTGTAATATGTCTTCCATTCTATCAAATGAGACCAAGAAATCGCAAATACAACTATAAAAAACATACGAAAAAACACTGCAAAGTTGCTGTTTTAATCGAAAAATCATGATTTCAGTTTTTTTCTCTCATTATACACAGTGTGCTGCAGGATCTGTTTTATGTGGTGCACACATACCACATAGATGTATTCTCTCATATCTAGGCCCAAATGTACCACTCACAGTTTATCAGAGTGAGCTGAGCTCATGGCGTAGATCTACGGTTTGGACACTCACCGTAAAGCCGTAGATCTACGGGACGGACCCTGAAAGGGTTAAATCTCTCAAACCAACCTTCGCTGGCCTTAAATTCACTCACATCACCACTAGTTGCTGGCATTTTTCTAATTAAATCGTCATGCAACTTCCTAGCCTTTTCACATATGATCGCTTGAGAGATGCTATCTCCTGCTATCTGTTTTTCGTTTATCCATACCAATAACAGTCTCTCAACATCTTCTATCACTTCCGATCTCAGTTTCGAAAACATAGTTGCACTTTGGCAAGAACAGCTTTCTTGATTGCCGTTTTCTTGGCCACAATAGTAGCGATGGTTGATTGGGGTTTTGTGTACAGCCTGGCCAGCTCAGAGACATGCACTCCACTTTCATACTTAGCAATGATCTCTTTCTTCATATCCATAGTAATTCTCACCCTTTTTGCTGTAGGGTTGGCATTAGAAGCTTTCTTGGGGCCCATGGTGACTTATTTTGCAGGTGCAATCACTAAAAAGGCTGTGATAATATGAAATGTTCCGATTGTATGCTTGGAAGCGACCGCGGTGGCTGGCTGGCTTGTAAACACTGGCCAGAAGTGGACGCGTCTCAGACGGAATGAATAGTGTTGGTCGAGTTTTTTAGCGCTAATCGAGGCAAAATTTCTGTGATAAAATGTATCGCTAGTCAGATTTATCGTTAATCGATGCCATCACTGGTCGAGGGTCCACTGTATTTACTTACACTTTTATATTTACACTTACCTTGAAGATGTTAGTTTAATTAGTTTGTAGTTAGGGTAGTAGAAGATAGCAGGCCAGCATATGTTCAGGGGATGTACACACATCCAACAGCATTGGAGAGTTACTTTTGTGTCATTTTTCTATTGCTTACTCATTTAACTTACTTGCTACACTGTTAATTCTACACTTTATTGCTGGCTGGCACTATAGCCTTTATCGATACCTGCTGCTTTAGTATCATACATATCATAGAATCACTGAATAACTGCAGAAAGCACATTCTCCCCTCTCTCTTCCTCCTCCACTTTGGTACTTTGCTACGAGTTTTTTCTTGAATTTTATTGTGTTTCTTTCCTTCTTTATCACAGGGCTGGCACTAGAAGCTTTCTTTGGGCCCATGGTGGCTTATTTAGCGGTTACAAGCACTAAAGACACTGGAATACAAAATATATCACAGGTACACTTGGAATCGACCGAAACGGGCTTGTAAACACTGGCTGTACATGGAGTCTTGGAGTGGCTGGGCCCACTCAGGCCGCGCTCTGGCCCCATGGACAAGTTTGGGACAAACATTATTAGATGAGTTTTTCAACGTTGGTAGAGCCATTTTTTTTTACGCCAAAGAGTGCCGTTAGATGAATTTGCCGTTACTTAATGCCACCATTAGTTGACAATCCACTGTACTTCTGTCCTACCAAATGAGTGTAAGACAAAAACCTGTATTTATTTTAGATGATGGTAGGAGGGCTGGTGTCTTTTTTCTATCTCATAAACACACAAGATAACAGGTATATCTTGCTAGTTTTACTTACACTTATGTCACACTACACATGCATGTACAAGCATATATATACACACCCCTCGTATTGTAGATAGTCTTAATGACCCTCGTGTAGTAGATAGTCTTTTTAGTATGATAATAAGATGTTATCTTCATTATAGAATAATAAGAAAATATTATAACCTTTATATTATAATAATAAGGTAAAAGGACCCCAATGGAAATAAGTCACTCTGTCTGACTTTTTTGGGTTATCCTAGGTTCTCTACACATATGCAGCTATGTATGATAATTCTATGTAACTGTATTGTGTATACCTGAATAAATTTACTTACTTACTTACTTACTTACTTACTTACCCCTCTGGGTTTTCTATTTTTCTTACTAGCATTTCTCCTTGTACACTTCCTCTTATCTCCATGGGGAAGTGGAACAAAATTCTTCCTCTGTAAGCCATGAGGCGACTAAAATGCCAGGAGCAAGAGGCTAGTAGCCCCTTTTCCTGTATATATTACTAAAGTTAAAAAGAGAAACTTTTCTTTCTCATTTTGGGCCACTCTAATTCAGTGAGATACAACCGGTTTGTTGAAAGAAGCAGAAAAATGTATGAAAGAAGGGAAGGTATCTAGGGATTGGCAGAATGTATAGTTCTTTTAACCTTTAACCCTTAAACGGTCCAAACGTATATATACTTTCACTCGCTCACTC
Organism: Cherax quadricarinatus; assembly: GCF_038502225.1. Lineage (NCBI taxonomy): Eukaryota > Metazoa > Arthropoda > Malacostraca > Decapoda > Parastacidae > Cherax > Cherax quadricarinatus. The sequence goes on from NC_091294.1 coordinate 19,657,418, forward strand.
GCGCAGCACCCTGAATATTTTGGAAAAAAAAAAATTATATAAAAAAAAAAGAACACATTTTTTAAGTTTAAAAAAAAAAAGTTAGGGTCAGTACACACCCTCCCAAACTTGTCTACTAGCCTTCACAACTTCTCTTTAGAATTTACCAAAAGCGCTGTATCATCAGCAAAAACTAACAGTGTCAACTCTCATTTTGTAACTGATTCCCCATAATATAATCCCACCCCTCTCCCCAACACCCTAGCATTTACTTCTTTTACAACCCCATCTATAAATGTTAAACAACCATGGTGGCATTACACATCCCTGTCTAAGGCCTACTTTTATTTATTTATTTATTTATTAATTTGAACATTATACAGAGAAGTACAAAGGAATACAGTTATTAAAGTGCAACATGACAAAGCCCCTTGTATGCAGAGCATTATGGGCAGGCTTAAAATTAACTGAAGATTAACTAAGCAATGATACATTCAGTGGTAAAAACATTACTGTAAACAGATAACAATTTAGCACAAATGAGTATTACAAAGACAGGTCATATGGTCATTTACTGTGTTGCTGTGCATTCAGTAGAATAGAGTATTCTGTTAGGTAATGTAATTAAAAAAATAACAAAGTTTGATTGGGTCACAGGTTAGACATTTATGAGATACAATAATGAGAAACATTTATGAGATACAATTTATGAGATACAATTATTCAGTATTTATTTAGTTGTGGGTGAGTAAGTGATTTTTGAGAAGAGACTAGAATTTATAAACAGACAGTGTTTCTTTTATATTCACAGGTAATGAATTCCAGATTTTAGGGCCTTTTATGTGCATTGAGTTTTTGCATAGCTTGAGATGGGCACGATGAACATCAAAGAGTGATCTGTGCCTTGTGTTATGGTCATGTGTTCTGTTGAGGTTAGTAAGGAGACGTTTGAGGGGAGGGTTTATATCAGAGTTAAGTGTTCTATGTATGTAGTAGGTGCAGTAATAAGTATGGATGTTTTGTATGGTGAGTAGGCTTAGAGTTTTGAATATTGGTGGAGTGTGCTGCCTGTAGTAGGAATTTATCATCATTCTGACTGCAGCCTTTTGTTGGGTAATTAGTGGTCTGAGATGGTTTATTGTTGTTGAGCCCCATGTACAAATTCCATAGGTGAGATAGGGGTAATTAAGAGAGTGATATAGGGCCAGGAGGGCTGACTGTGGAACATAGTACCGTACCTTTGATAGTATGCCTACGGTCTTGGAAATTTGGGGGGGAAATTTGTTGTATATGTGTTTGAAATTTGAGTCTATTATCAAGGTGGATTCCTAAGAATTTTCCCTCTGTGAGTTTTGTGATAGGTGATCCGTTTAACATTATGTTAAGAGGGACATCTGTGGCTCTGTTACCAAACTGAATGAAGTAGGTTTTGTCAATGTTTGGAGTGAGTTTATTAGTCCTCATCTAGGTAGATATTTTCTGTAATTCGGTATTTACAGTATTGGCTAGCGTGACTGGGCTCGGGTGAGAGAAGACGTATGTAGTGTCATCTGCAAATAGTGTGGGTTTGAGTAGTTGCGATGCATTTGGTAGGTCATTTTACGTATGTGAGAAAGAGAAGAGGGCCTACGACACTTCAGTGTGGGACACCAACTGTAATTGGCTGTGCAGAAGAGTTTGCCCCATTTGTGTACACACATTGGCTTCTGTTGCTGAGGTATGACTTTAGGTAGTTGAGGAAGTGCCCTCTTATACCACAGTGCAACAATTTTATGTGGAGCAAGTCATGGTCAACTGTATCAAAAGCTTTACGTAAGCCAATGAAGATCCCCAGTGGGACTTCTTTTTTCTCTATTGCAGTGTATATATGTTCTAGCATGTGTATAATAGCATCATTAGTATTTTCATTAGGCCTGAACCCAAACTGACAGGGGTTGAGTATGTTGTGGGAGATGAGGTAGGAATAGATTTGCTTATGAATTAATTTTTCGAAGATTTTAGAGATAGGGTGTAAGTTGGATACTGGCCTATAGTTATTCAAGTCTGTTTGGTCTCCTCCTTTATATATCGGGGTGACCCTTGCTATTTTGAGAACTGTAGGGAGGGTAGAGGATTCAATGGATTTGTTGAAGTGTATTGCAATGATTGGTGACAGCACTTGTGACGCTTTTTTGTATATAAAGGGTGGTAAGGTATTTAAATTTCCTGTCTTGTTTTTTAGTGTGTTGATAATAAGGGAGACTTCAGTTGGGTTAGTCGGAGCTAGGAACAGTGTGTTCGGGTAGTTGCCAGTGAGGTAGTCATTGGGTGGGTACCTGAGGATGGAAATAAATGGTATAAAATACCGACACAATGGAAATATAAACACAAATGCAGTATAATGTGATCCTTTATTGACAACGTTTCACCCACACAGTGGGCTTTTTCAAGTCACACACGGATCTACCTGGGGTTGGAAGGTACGAGGGTATTTATAGGCATGTTCAGAATGTTGAGGTCAGGTGGAGAATGCTGCATCTGATGATCTACCGGGTAGCTTGGCAGGGGTATTGGACAAGTTGTGAGTAGACCTTCTGCAGTGTTCTATGTTCTTATGTGGGATAGCGATGAAGAAGTTTCTTGGCGAGTGGTTCAGCTATGTTATAGAAGCCATTGTTCTGGTTGAAATTGTTGGTTGTAGAGATGAGCGATGATTCCAGGATTCTTCTGTATTGAGTGTTGTCTTCTATGGCTATAAGTCTTGAGTTTCTGTAGTTAATTAAATGGTTGTGTGAATTGCGATGTTGTACACAGGCATTCCTTGTATCGTCAGTCCTGCTTGCATATTGGTGTTCTGAAATACGTGTTTGGAGGTCTCTTGATGTTTCGCCCACATATAATTTGTTGCAGTCATTACAAGGGATTATGTATACCCCTGCAGAGGATGGAGGCTTGTCCTGTCTACTACTGGTGATGTCCTTGATGGTCGTGGTTGTGGAGGTAGATACTTGGAATGATGTTTTCGCAAAGATGTTGGAAACATGTTTGGCAATGGAGTTGGTTGGGAAGACTATGTATCTCTTCTCGGCAGTGTCTTCTCTGGGTGTGTTGAAGATGTTTAATGCCCGCCGTCTGCAGTCTCTGATGAAGTGACGAGGATAGTGGAGTTTAGAAAATACTTGTTCAATTATAGTGCATTCTTCCTCAAGGAACTCATTGCTGCAGATTCTGAGTGCACGTAGGAAGAAGCCTATAATTACACCACGTTTAGTTTTGGTGTCGTGGTGAGAGTAGAAGTGGAGAAGATCGTTTTGGTTGGTGGGTTTTCGATAGACTTTAAAACGAAGTTCGTGGTCAGCTTTGCAGAGCAGAACATCAAGGAAAGGAAGAGTGTTGTCGACTTCTTCTTCAAGTGTGAACTGGATTGAAGGCTCGACCTGGTTGAGCTTGTCTTGGAGAGCTTGAACGTTGAAGCGTTTAGGAGTTATGAGGAGAATGTCGTCAACATAACGGAGCCAGGTGACAGACGAAGGAATAATGGTGGAGAAACGTTCGGCTTCTAGATGTTCCATGTATAGGTTCGCCAGGACTGCACTGAGTGGCGAACCCATGGGTAGTCCAAAAGTCTGCTGAAAGAGGTGATTTTCGAAAGAGAAACACGTAAAGCCAACACATAGTTCAACAAGGTCGATGAAATCGCTGGCTGGAATGGGAAGATCAAGTGAATCGTCAATTTTCCTGCGCAAGAGATCGATGGCTTGTGTAGTAGGTACTTTGGTGAATAGGGAAGTCACGTCAAGGCTGGAAAGTTTCTTGTTCCTGATGTTGATGTTGCGAATGCGGTTGAGAAGATCACCCGAGTGTTTGAGATGTGCTGGACTGATAGTGCCCAAGAGTTTAGAGAGGTGTTTTGCGAGAATTCCTGAGAGCTGGTGGGGAGCACTGCCTATTCCCGAGGATATGGGCCTCAGTGGGATACCAGGCTTGTGAGTCTTTGGCAGGCCGTACATTCTGGCAGGTCTGGGGTTGCTGGGTATGGTGTGCAGAAGTTTCTTCCCTTGTTCTGAGCCCCTCAAAATGCGGCGAGTCCTTTGAAGAAAAGTTTTAGTAAGGTTGTCCACTTGGTTAGTTGTGAGAGGTTTGTAGGTATCTGGGTCATTAAGTAGATTGAGCATTTTGTTCCTGTAATCGTCAGTGTTCATGATAACAACACCACCTCCTTTATCAGCGGTGGTGACCCTGATGGTCGTGTCTTCTGCTAAACCTTTGAGTGCATTGATGTAACGTCGAGGTATGACTGAGGAGCTGCGTGTTGAGATGGCTGCTGAGATGATGCCTTGAAGATAGCCTTTTTGGAAGTCGGAGTCATTGTGTCTGTAGTTTTTGGCGATGAAATTGAGGTCTTGTTTTGGTTTCGTAATTCCTGTTGCGAATTTGAGGCCTAAGCTGAGGGCTTCAGTTTCTGTGGTTGACAGTGGACGAGATGAAAGATTTTGAATAATTTCAGGTCTTCCTAAACTTTTCCAATTACTATTATTGCAGAGTGTTTGTAGTTTCCTAGCAAGTCTGATCTTCTGTTGAACATTCGCTGTGGTAACTCTGATTTCGGCGGTGTGTCTGTTCATGTTGCCCCGGAGTGTTGTGCCTAGTGTTCTGGCTTGGAGAAAAGCTTCCTTTGTAGCATTGTTTAAGTCATCTGCACACTCTTCAAGGTAGGTCCGAGCTGTAGCTATCCCACATAAGAACATAGAACACTGCAGAAGGTCTACTCACAACTTGTCCAATACCCCTGCCAAGCTACCCGGTAGATCATCAGATGCAGCATTCTCCACCTGACCTCAACATTCTGAACATGCCTATAAATACCCTCGTACCTTCCAACCCCAGGTAGATCCGTGTGTGACTTGAAAAAGCCCACTGTGTGGGTGAAACGTTGTCAATAAAGGATCACATTATACTGCATTTGTGTTTATATTTCCAGTGGGTACCTGAGCTTGGAATTTTATTGGCAAGGTTTTTTCTTATAGTGGAGAAGAAATCATTGCATCTGTTTGCTGTTTCAGTTGGTGGGAGTTGGGGTTCATCTGGTTTTGTTAATTCAATTTCGCTATTTTGTGATATCTTTTTTGTTTCTAGAATTTCTGATAGGGTTTTTCAGGTCTTTTTTATATCACCTCATAAGTTGGATAATCTGTTCTCATAATACAATTTTTTAGCCTTTATTATAAGGCTGATTAGGATTGACGAGTAACGCTTTGTTTGGTCTCTGGTTATGTGACCCATTCAGTACTGTTTTTCATATAGGTGCTTTGTATTTATGGATTTGAGGATGCTGGGTGTTAGCCAGGGACTGTTCAGTCTCTTAGCTGTCATCTGCTTAGTTTTTTTAGGGCAGTGCTTGTTATAGAGGTACTGGATCTTTTTTAGAAAATTAATACACAAATAACCCGCACATAAAAGAGAGAAGCTTACGACGACGTTTCGGTCCGACTTGGACCATTGACAAAGTCACACTTTGTCAATGGTCCAAGTCGGACCGAAACGTCGTCGTAAGCTTCTCTCTTTTATGTGCGGGTTATTTGTGTATCGTTCCAGTCACGGTATTGTGCCTTTTTTTGTTAGTTATTATTAATACATTCGTCAATATCTGTAGATTTCTAGCTCAGTGTGCCAGTCAATGTTTGTCACTGCTGCTGTGAAGTTATTAACCCTTTGACTGTCGAAGGGCCCAATCCTGAAGTTGCTCCTGGCATCGCAAAATATTCGAAAAAAAAAAAATTATTTTTTCTTATGAAAATGTTAAGATTATTTTTCTGATTGTTTTAGTCCCAAAAAAAATTTTTTCCCATCAGTACTTACCGAGATATAGAGGCATGAAGTTTGCAGAAAATGAGCCGCGTATGGCAACAGCGGCGACTGCCGCTCACCCGGTAAACTTTGGTTTACTTGTATTTGAAGGTTTGTTGTTTTTTTCACTATTTTATTTTTTTACATAACTTATGTGGCCTGTGAGACCAAAGTAAGGTGCAATGTACATATATACACTCGTTGTATACAACACAATAAGCACACAAACATAATTATCAATATATTGTTTACAAAACTTGTTTACAAAAACAAACAATACAAAAAATTTTTTATTACTATTGTTCTATAATATATATACCAATATACAGTCACTGAACATACTCCTAGAAGTTCTGTAGCTTGTGGAACTCTGTGAAACATGGTGTCATACACAGTGGTGTTTTACACTCTTACACATAAAACATGGTGTCATACACAGTGGTGTTTTACACTCTCACACATAAAACATGGTGTCATACACAATGGTGTTTTACACTCCTCACACATAAAACATGGTGTCATACACAGTGGTGTTTTACACTCTCACACATAAAACATGGTGTCATA
>NC_091294.1:19668789-19826289 GCF_038502225.1 Cherax quadricarinatus
CTCCTCCTCCTCCTCCTCCTCCTCCTCCTCCTCCTCCTCCTCCTCCTCCTCCTCCTCCTCCTCCTCCTCCTCCTCCTCCTCCTCCCTCCTCCTCCTCCTCCTCCTCCTCCTCTCTCCTCTCCTCCTCCTCCTCCTCCTCCTCCTCCTCCTCCTCCTCCTCCTCCTCCTCCTCCTCCTCCTCTCCTCCTCCTCCTCCTCCTCCTCCTCCTCCTCCTCCTCCTCCTCCTCTCCTCCTCCTCCTGACAGATGGACAGCTGCCCCCTCCCTCCACCCTCGTTTATGCCTCATCAAAGGTCAGCTCTTATCAGATGTTATCTCCCCTTATCTTGTCACTGTCATGGGGTGAACTGTTTTCATGCCTCAAGGGAACATATTATTACATATTATTATTATTAGGTATGTTATTATTCTTATTCTTCTTCTTCTTATTCTTCTTCTTCTTCTTCCTCCTCCTCCTCCTCCCTCCCTCCTCCTCCTCCTTCCCTCCTCCCTCCTCCTCCCTCCTCCTCCCTCCTTCCTTCCTCCTCCTCCTCCTCCTCCTCCTCCTCCTCCCTCCTTCCTTCCTCCCTCCTCCTTCCTCCCTCCTCCTCCTTCCTCCCTCCTTCCTTCCTCCTTCCCTTCCTTCCCCTTCCTTCCTCCTTCCTTCTTCCTCCTCTTCCTTCTTCCTCCTCTTCTTCCTCCTCCTCCTTCCTCCTCCCTCCTCCTTCCTCCCCTCCTCCATTGCTTTTGGTCTCAAACTCCTCGAAATCATGAAATTGATCTTCATTGACACTTCCATCGTGTTAGAGCATCACTTGGGAAGAGAAGAGTCCCAGATTTGAAGGGAAGTCACATATTTCTTACCGCTAGACATGCTGAAAAAGGACGACTGAAATGGTATTCCCACAATGCACCACTGGCTCCCCGATTTTTTTATATGGTGCACACTGACCATGGAGACCCATTCTCTCACATGTGGGCCTACCAGCTTTCTCCTGCTTGATTTGAAGCCGCTAGAATTTATGCGTATAGATACGTCAAACACAGTATCTCCTATGACGTACATATACGACCGCGACAGTCAAAGGGTTAATGGCTGCCTCATTGTGAAGTCTGAAAGTGACTTTAGTAGTGTCTTGGGGTAATCTGCCAAGATTTGTTACGAGGAAGGTAGGGTAGTGGTCTGTGGAATTATCTGTGATTATGCCTGATTTTAAAGGGGATATGGTGTTGATCCAGATGTGGTCTAGTAGGGAAACACTAGTCTCTGTAACTCTTGTAGGTTTTGTTACTGTTGGTAGCAACATGCAGTTACTCACAGTGTTTGTGAATTCAGTAACGTGTGGGTCCTGGTCTTGCAGGAGATTTATATTGAAGTCACCTGAGAGTAGTAAGTGATCTTTGTTCATGTGTGCATCAGTTATCATACTTCCTAGGTTTTCACTAAAACGGCTAATGTTTGACTGTGGTACTCTGTAGATGTTTATCACTGTGAGAGGTTTTTGTAGGTATTTGGATTTGAATTTAGCTATTATATATTCCCCATGCTCATCCCTTGTGCAAGTATTCGTGATACATTCTAGTTGGTCTGAGTAGTACATAGCTGTGCCACCCCCTTGTTGATCTGGCCTACAGTTGTGTATGGCTGTGTAACCAGGAATGGCATAGACATCTGTGGTATCAGGCTTTAGCCAGGTTTCGGTGAGAGTAATGATGGATATACTGGCATGCAGGGAATTTAGTAATGCTATGAGGTCATCATAATGTTTGCTAAAACATTAGGCTGTTGTTGGCTCTGAGAAGTGCCTTTGATTTTTCTGCTGTGTAGTAATTACAGTTACTGTTTGATTCATTTAAGTCATTCAATAAGAGGTTGGTATCAGGATCAATGCTTATCATAAGATTTATAGTGAATCTATAGTTAGAATTAAGTATAAGACAAAGTAAATATTCTAAAGGTATAAAATAGCACCTGAATTATTTTAACAGATGTAAAAAATTGAGCTAAGGTAGTTATTTAAAGCTAAAATAAAGGAGACAATATAAAAGGGACTAAAAAATTTGAGGTGAACAAATAAAGTGGTAATCAAATAAATGAGCTAGGGAATATAATGGCAAAATAGTGAACTTATTACACTTTAGCACCTGAGAATAGCACCTTGATTATTTTAACAATTGTGAATATATGAACTAAGGTTGTTATATAAAGCTAAAATAAAGAAAATATATAAGGGACTAAATTAAATAATGGTAAACAAAGTTAAATTGACAGATAGTCACTATGATATAATATTGATTTGGGAGTAAGATCTGATTTGTTATATATAATAAGTTGAACAATTTATTGTACTATAAAAAGTAAAAATAATATGAGGTAGTTGGTAGTAGCTAGCAAAAGATAGTTTTGGGCCTTGAACAATAATGTAAATGAAATATACACTAATTACACACACAATATAGTCATTAAGATATGAAAATAATCTGAGAGTAGGATTTGCCTTATAGCATAAAGTTTGAGCAATTAATATCACTATAGGAATATTATTTGAGGTAGTTGATTCTAGCTAGTGAGGGATGGTTCAAGGAATTGCACAGTAGTGTAGTAGGAACATACACTAGTTTGTTATTTGTAGTTTGGGAGAAAAGGGAAAATTAGGTATGATTATAAGAGAATTTTAACAGTGCTTAAGTAGGAAAGAAAAAGGTAATACAGATATTATTAACCCTTTCAGGGTCCGTCCCGTAGATCTACAGCTTTACGTTCAGGGTCCAAACCGTAGATCTACGCCAAGAGCTCAGCTCACTCTGATAAACTGTGAGTGGTACATTTGGGCCTAGATATGAGAGAATACATCTATGTGGTATGTGTGCACCACATAAAACAGATCTTGCAGCACACTGTGTATAATGAGAGAAAAAAAATGAAATCATGATTTTTCGATTAAAACAGCAACTTTGCAGTGTTTTTTCGTATGTTTTTTATAGTTGTATTTGCGATTTCTTGGTCTCATTTGATAGAATGGAAGACATATTACAGAAATAGAGATGATTTTGATTGGTTTTAGCATTGGAAATGGCTTGAAACTGAGCTCAAAGTAGCGGAAATGTTAAATTTTTGCCGATATTCAAGAGTAAACAAACGACCTCACATGTCTAATACACGCCAGCTGATGGGTCTAATATACATTCACAAATATGGTGATGATATTTATACAATTATTACAGTACTGCATAACAGTAAATCTTCTATTTTTTGGTGTGAATAAAAATTCATTATGTGAATAAAAAATCAAAATGGAATTTATTTGTAAAGCCTCAAAACATAACTAATGAACAGAGGAAATGTTAGTTTAGTGCCAGGAATGCCTACATTGTTCATTCTGGACCCTATTTTGAAATTGGAATATTTTGAACTTTGTGTTAAATTGGCCAAATTAACAATTTCCGATCACTTTATTTTGTAGTTGAAACAGTTGACTTGGCGATTTCTTGTGCTCAATCGATAGAATAGAAGTAATACTAGTGAAATAGCTAAGAATTTGGTTGATTGGAATAATGTAATTGGCCTAAAATGGGAGTCAAAGTCGGCAAAATTGCCGATTCGTAAATATCGCTGACACATCAAAATTCGCGAGAGCATAATTTCGTCAATTTTCCACCAAATTTCGTACTTTTTGTTTTATTATGTTCACAAAAAGATTCTCTATGATTTCATAAGAAAAAATAACAAATTTTTTTTTTGAAAATTCTTGGACACTGGTGTGTGACTCCAGATTTGGGCCTTGGACCCTGAAAGGGTTAAAGAGTAAGTATCCTATTAACAAATAATAATTTGTGAATTGGGAATCTGGGAAGATAACACAAATTGGGTCACACAAAGAGCTGTGTGGGACACCTGGGATAATGAGGTAGTAAATACTATCTAGGTGACAGTACAGGTATTAGTTCAATAATGATATAATAACATACACTAACGTAGTAAGGATTTGGTCACTAATATCAGTCAGACTCTGTAATGTCTGCATCACGAAGGAAGTTTGCTAGTTCATTTTCACTTGTAATGTAGTACACACGGCCTACATTTGTTTTTCTTACTAGAATTTGTCCATCACGTACAAAGCACTGGTGAATTTTATCATTATTCTCACATTTTAGTTTTCTCACTCTGTACAGGAGGTTCTGTTGTTTTCTTGCGAGACTCATTTATGTATATATCTTTTTTTTGCTCTAATTGATGAAATTATTAGATCTTTTTCCTGTCTTGTGTATGAAATCTGAGCATAACACTTTCTACTTTGGTTCCCTAGTAACCTCGATTCTTTTATTTCCGACACTGGTACATTAACCTGTAGGTGGTCACATATGATCTAGAGAGTTGTATCTTTGCAGATGGAATGGTTTAATTTGCTGGGAAGGAGTGGAGTGTTAATTACTACTGCATCAGATAACTTGTCTTGCTCTGCCTTATCATCTTGGTAAGCAAAGTAATTGTTCAATTGGGTATCCATATTTATTTTCCAGTCCTTGACGACATAATCAATCTTCGTGTTTAGGGAGGTTATTTGATCTGTGTGGCTGGCTATGACTGATTGGAGGGTCTTGCCAAAATCAGTCATGCCAGTTGATGTTAGCTTTGTTCAAGGCTGTTGAACTTATTCTCAAGGTGAAGTAACTTAGATTCATGGTTTGTTAATGTTGCACAAAGAGATGTATTTTCAGCACGAAGATTCAAGTTATCCGCTGTTAGGGTGGTGATGTAGTTCTTTAGAGTATCAGAGATCATTAGTCATACCTGGGAGCATATCAGCTGGGTTAAATCCTATGAAGGTAGTAGAGGTAGAGAGGGAGTCAGTCACGGTTGTTGTTGTTGTTGTTGTTGTTGTAGCGTCACCTTGGTTGGTGGGTGAGGGTGAGTCGGCCATGTTTGTTGTTGGTGATGCGTCGCTCTGGGTTGTAATGGATGGCTGGATGGAGCACTGGCGTCCTGCTGGGTCGTCTTATGGAACAGTCGATTTCTAGGTGCTGCCTTGCTGTTCTTAGTGCTGTTTCTTCTATTAGTTGGTCTCATAGTAGTACAGGAGTTGCTGTGGTTAGATGAAGAAACTAAGATGGTTAACAGCTTGGAGTAGGTAGTCGTCTGGCAGCGGGGTTGTGCTCGGAGTTTGTGGGGCAGTCTTCACTTCAATCCGTAGTTTATCGGTTTGTAGGTATCACTGTTGTCTGTCTTGGGTCATGCTGGGTTCTACATACGTTAGTGCAGTTAAGAGTGCAATTAGGCCATCATAGAAGCGTTGGTGGGCTCTGCCGGTGAGAAAAATGACAGAGCTTGCTGCCTCTGCTGCCGCTGTACTTATACCTATGTAATCTCCCTCTCTCCTACACACCCTAACTTGAGCCTCACTCTCCTCATAAAAACTTACTACCTATTCCATACACTTACAACATCTGCCACATTGCTCCCCTATCCACCCTATTATATGCCTTTTCTAAATCCATAAATGCAATGGAAACTACCCTACCTTTATCTAAATATTGTTCAATTATATGATTCAATGTAAACACTTGATCTACACATCCCCTAACCATTCTAAAGCCTCCTTGTTCATCTGCAATCCTACTCTCTGTCTTACCTCTAATTCTTTCAATAATAACCCTACCATACACGTTACCTGGTATATTCGGTTATTATTCATAGGAAGTGACTGGCTGGCAACGTTCATTTTGTGTCCAGTTAGTTTGAGCAGCTTGGTTCAGATTTCACCACAACCCTACCTCCCTCCCCACCACACAACTAATAGTACATACAATAACCCTCACCACTACCTTGCAATCTTAGGCCTAGTACCCCTCACCATAACAGTGCTTGGATGATGAGCATATGTAGTCTGGTGCCAGATGCAATGTGAAAGGGAGTGTTGTGTAGTGTTGTGTCAATTACAATGTCAGAGTGGGAGTGAGAGAAGCAGTCCTACTGCTACTGGATTTGTGTTGTTATCAGTTGCAGGTGAGAAGAAAGGAGGTGGCCAGTGTAGTGCTATTAGTGGCAATGTAAAAGGGAGGGGCAAAATGGAAACTGGAGAAAAGGAATGCCCAACTAGAAGAAGGAAAGAGAAGAGAAATTACTCATTTTCAGTTTCACTGTCAAAAATAAATTAGATCTACAAAGCAGGCAGAATATGATGAATGCCAAATAACAGTCATCAGACAATGAATGTTAACTATATTTAAGACAAATTTTTATAAAACTTTAAAAGCTATTTCATACCTGGGCCCATAAACAGTCTAAGTACTCCTCTTGTGGATGTGGTCTGTCTGAACGCCACACCCTGAGGCCTGGGACGTGCTTGCGACTACGTTTTCTAACATATATCTCAATGTGTTTTAGTAAACGTTCTAGGTCTTGCTCTTTCTTTTCGTATAATTCTCGACCAACCCATGGTAGACAGCTCAGCACAGCATACACATAGGTATCACTACGCACTGAAAAAGAAATAAGGAGGTATTTATGTACAGTATTATTGAATTGAGTGCATGAGCAAAAATATAAATACCACAGCATGGTTATTAACCCTTAAACGGTCCAAACGTATATATATGTTCGTGCGCGTAGCGCCCCAAACGTATATATACGTTTTCTTTGTCATTCATTCAACATTGCCACAATAAGCCTGAGTTACCTAGACATGAGAGAATGGGTGTGCACACTCACTGTGCACCATATTAAAATAATTGTGGATGCCTGGGTACCACATGCTCTTTTTTCCTTTTAACCCTTTGAGGGTTTTGGTCGTACTAGTACGTCTTACGCGTAGGGGTTTTTGACGTACTAGTACGCATAAATTCTAGCGGCCTCAAATCTAGTGGGAGAAAGCTGGTAGGCCTTCATATGAAAGAATGGGTCTATGTGGTCAGTGTGCACAGTCTAAAAAAAATCCTGCAGCACACAGTGCGTAATGAGAAAAAAAAAACTTTGACCATTTTTTTGGAATAAATCAGCGACTTTGCAGTGTATTTTCGTATGGTATTTATTGTTGTATTCTAGTTTTCTTGGTCTCATTTTATAGAATGGAAGACATATTACAGAAATTGAGATGATTTTGACTGGTTTTACAATGAAAGGTGCCTTGAAATTGAGCTCAAAGTAGCAGAAATGTTCGATTTTTACCAAACTTCAAAAGTAAACAAATCGTGCCAAGCGTGCAATACACGTCAACTGGTGAGTCTAATATTCTTTCACAAGTGCACCAATAATATTTATACCTTTTTTTACACTAATGCAGTAGTCTGCATAACAGTAAATCTTATATTTTTTGTGAGAATAAAAATTCAAAGTGGAAAGCAAAAGAATATAAGAGGGGCCTTGAGACGTGACTAATGACTAGAGGAAATGTCATTTTAGTGCCAGGAATGTCTTTCTTGTTTATTCTGGACCCTATTCGGAAATTGGCATCTTTTGAAATTTGTGTGAAATTGGCAAAATTGCTAAATTCTGACCACTGTACTGGATAGTTGAATTTCATAAATGGGTGGTTTCTTGCACCCATTTGATAGAAAAAATGGAGTTCTAGCGAAATATTCATGCTTTTTGTCGACTAGTACAGTGAAATTGGCCGAAAATGGGGCTCAAAGTGGGCAAAATCGCCGATGCGTAAACATCGCCGAGACCGCTAACTTTGCGAGAGCATAATTCCGTAAGTTTTCTATCAAATTTCAAACTTTTGGTGTCTTTATGATCGGGAAAATATTCTCTATCTTTTCATGAGATAAAATAATTTTTTTTTTTTAAATTTGGCCGACCATGAGAACGAGTTTCGGAGAGGGCCTGTCGACCCTCAAAGGGTTAAAAGAAGATTTTTTTTTTTCCTTAAAAAATTTGGGGCGCTACGCGAGTGAACGTATATATACGTTTGGACCGTTTAAGGGTTAATAAAGTACGTAATAATGGGTGATCTGATCTACAGGTACTATACCATCACTAAGGTAAATAGTGGATAGGGAACAGTAAAAGCTTAACTAGATAAACCTGACTGCCAAAAGTGAGGTCTCGCCTTCAATATCGTAGGAGATATGTAGAGCCCCTACTTAATGAGAACTCGGTAACTGTAAACTTGTTTAACTGAAGACAAATGAATACAATAAGAACTTGACCCACATGACAACAACCTGTACCCTGGATCAGAGAACTACCACAACAAACACAAGAACCAGCCATGAGAGGTATACTCTAGGCCAAAACTTTAAGCAAGTGTATTCCTTAAATAAAACTGTAATGGTATTTTTTCCATACAGAAAAATCCTCAAAAAATTTACTATTATTTTTTTTAACACACCAGCCATTTCTCACTGAAGCAGTGTGTCCCCAAAAAAAGAAGAAACACTTTCACCACCACTCCAACACTGTCTTGCCAGAGGGGTGCCAATACTACAGTTCAAAACTGCAAATATCCCCACCCCTCCTTCAAACTGCCAGCACTATAATCCAGGACTCAGGTTCACCTAACTGATGAACTTGAGTCCCTTCATAAATGTTACTTTGCTAACACTCCAACAGCACGTCAAGTCTTAAAAACTGCTTGCCTCCACTCACTCCTATCTAACATGCTCACACACACTTGCTGGATGTCTAAGTCCCTCACACACAAATCTTTCTTTACCCCCTCCCTTCAACCTTTCCTAGGACAATCCCTACCCCGCCTTCCCTCCACTATGGATTTATACATTCTCAAAGTCATTTGATTTTGTTCCATCCTTTCTACATGTAAGAAACACGTCAACAACCTCTCCTCAGCCCTCTGGATAATAGTTTTGGTAATCCCACACCACCTCCTAATTTCCAAACTATGAATTCTCTACATTATATTCACACCACATATTGCCCTCAGACACATCACCACCACTGCCTCTAGCCTTCTCCTTGTTGCAACACACACCACCCATGATTCGCACCCATATAAGAGCATTGGTATATCTATACTTTCATACATTCCCCTCTTTGCTTCCATAGACAAAGTTCTTTGTCTCCACAGACTCCTCAGTGCACCACTCATCTTTTTTTCCCTTGTCAATTCTATGATTTACATTTTTTTTTTTTTCAACAAGTCGGCCGTCTCCCACCTCCCACAATGCATGATGGAAACAGCTAGCCTCTAACCTTGTTTGTGGAAAAATAGCTAATAAAATAATGGAAACCACTCAGGCATTTTCCTGAGTGGTTTCCATTATTTTATTAGCTATTTCTTGGGACTATTTTACAGACCAAAAGATTTACTAGTGAAATGGAGATTTTGGTCGGTTTCAAACCAGAAATTGCCTAAAACAGTATCAAAATGGTGAAAATGTTAGATTTTTGGAAATTTTCCTGAGGAAAGGTAGTAGCCCCCCTGGTCTGTTTTATGGATGTTTACTGGGTCTGATTCAATTACTGGGACAGCATAAACTATGACTAAGCATTTTTGGGTATATTTGAGAAATAGGGAAAGCTTTGATATTTTTGTGTGACAATGGATTCAAAATGGAGGTTAAGTTGTTATATAGGAGAGGCCTCAAGACATAATTAACCCTTTCAGGGTCCATGCCATAGATCTACGGCTTTACGTTGAGGGACCAAACCGTAGAGCTACGCCATGGCCCATGTCCTTTCGCATGCTATTACATTACTTTTTAACAAGTCACTAGAAACTAGCACTTTCCCGACACTACTCAAGACAGCAAGGGTTTCACCAATACATAAAGGTGGTGACCCTACAGATGTAAACAACTATAGGCCAATATCAAACTTACCATTGCTATCCAAAATCTTTGAGAAACTCGTGCACAGGAGACTATATTCATTCATAACGTCACAAAACATACTCAACCCCTGCCAATCTGGATTCAGGAAAAATAAAAGCACTAATGATGCAATTATAAAAATGCTAGACCTGCTTTACACAACACTGGAAAATAAGGAATATCAGCTAGGAATTTTTATTGACTTAAGAAAAGCGTTTGACACGGTAGACCACGGCATCCTACTCCACAATCTTGACCACTATGGTATAAGGGGCCATGCGCTTGCATATTTTAAATCCTACCTTTCTAATAGGTATCAATATGTCACCATTAAAGACAGCCTCATCAATACGGCCACTTGATGCTGGAGTTCCGCAGGGAAGTGTCCTTGGACCCCTGCTCTTCCTCATTTACATCAATGATCTTCCAAACATATCCCAACACCTGAAACCCATTCTCTTTGCTGACGACACGACTTATGTCATCTCCCACCCTAATCTTGCCACCCTCAACACCATTGTTAACGAGGAGCTGCTCAAAATATCGACTTGGATGACAGCCAATAAACTTACACTTAACACTGGCAAAACCTACTATATTATGTTTGGTAGCAGAGCAGGTGTTGCGCAACTTAACATTAAGATCGACAACACTCTAATTGCCAGACATAATGAGGGCAAATTCCTTGGTCTATACTTCGACAACAACCTAAATTTCAGCACCCATATCCAACACATAACAAAAAAAGTATCCAAAACGGTGGGGATCCTCTCCAAGATACGATACTATGTACTGCAAACTGCCCTTCTCACACTATACCATTCACTTATATATCCATACCTCACCTATGCTATCTGTGCATGGGGTTCAACTGCAGCAACAAACCTAAAGCCAATAATAACCCAACAAAAAGCCGCAGTAAGAATAATCACTAAATCTCATCCCTGGCAACACACCCCCACTCTTCATAGATCTAAACTTACTCCCTGTTCAGAACATCCACACTTACTACTGTGCAATCTATAACTACAGGACCTTAAATTCCAATATTAACCTTGACCTAACACGCTTTCTTGATAGTTGTGACAGGATCCACAGGCATAACACCAGACACAAACATCTCCATGACATTCCCCGTGTTCGGCTAAACCTTTACAAAAATTCAATGTATTTCAAAGGACCTAAAACCTGGAACACCCTACCTGAAAACTCTAGAACTGCAGACACATTCATCACTTTCAAAACTACAATTAGAAAACATCTTATCTCCCTGATACACCCCGACAACTAACTACATGATAACCACCTGGTGGTTCACAATTACACTCACTCACCCACTGACTATAAACCCAGAAATACTAATCTTAATCTTAACATAATAAATCCTAACTAGTCATAAGTTTGCCTATGATACTCCAATATAGACACCTTGTATTGTGCCAAAACAAAAGCATTCAAATTGCTAAACTCACAAATTATGATGTAGTCACTTAGCCTTAATACCATAATCTGTAAGGATTTAATGTTAAGAATTAATCTAAGTCTGCTCGAAATGCCTAGCCATGCTAGGTGTCCTAGTGGCCCCCTCTGTAATTAGTATTTTATAACATGTAAACCACACAATACCCAAAACCTGTAAACCCCACATTGTAATCCTTATAGAGAATAAACTTGAATTGAATTGAATGAGTTCGGTTCACTCTGATAAACTGTGAGTGGTAAATCTGGGCCTGGATATGAGAGAATACATCTATGTGGTATGTGTGCACCACATAAAACAAATCCTGCAGCACACAGTGCATGTGTTTTTTTCATATGCTTTTTATAGTTGTATTTGCAATTTCTTGGTCTCATTTAATATAATGGAAGATATATTACAGAAATAGAGATGATTTTGATTGGTTGTAGTGCTGAAAATAGCTTGAAACTGAGCTCAAAGTAGCGGAAATGTTAAATTTTTGCCAATGTTCAAGAGTAAATAAATGACCTTACATATCTAATACATGCCAGCTGGTGAGTCTAATATATGTTCACAAATGTGGTGATATTATTTATACAGTTATTACAATATTGCATGACAGTAAATCTTCTATTTTTTTATTTGAATAAAAATTTATCACGTGAATTAAAAATCAAAATAGAATTCATTTGTAAAGCCTGAAAATGAAATTAATAAACAGAGGAAATGTTAGTTTAGTGCCAGGAATGCCTGCATTGTTTATTCTAGACCCTATTTTGAAATTGGAATACGTATTTTGAACTTTACATTAAATTGGCCAAATTACTAATTTCCAATCACTTTATTTTGCAGTTGAAACAGTTGAGCTGGCAATTTCTTGTACTCAATTGATATAATAGAAGTAATACTAGTGAAATAGCTAAGAATTTGGTTGGCTGGAATAAGATAATTGGCCTAAAATGGGAGTCAAAGTCGGCAAAATCACCAATGCGTAAATACTGCTGACACATCAAAATTCGCAGGAGCATAATTTTGTCAATTTTGCATCAGATTTCGTACTTTTTGTCTTATTACCTTCAGAAAAAGATTCTCTACCATTTCGTAAAAAAAAAAAAGCAAAATTATTTTTTGAAAATTCTTGGACACTGGTGCACACTTTGAAATTTGGCCTCTGGACCCTGAAAGGGTTAATAAACAGAGGGAAGGTTGCTTTAGTTCCCCTTGAATTTTGTGTAAAATTGACTACATTACCGACTTCTGTGCAATTTATAGAATAATTCTGAAAGGTGCATGGACAGTTCCTCAAGCTCAATGGGTAGACTGGAAGGCATACTAATAAAACAGCCCGGAAAATTTGAGCACTGGGATTGGCCTAAAATAGGCCTCCAAGAGAATGAAATTACTGACGAGTAAATTGGGCCCAGACCGCCAACTTCACACCTGCATAATTCCATACATTTTACATCAAATTTTGTGTTTTCAGTGTCATTACCTTCAAAACAAGAGCATGTGGCGATGTGCACAGTAAAAGGAAAATCCTGCCCCACATGGTGCATGATGGGAAAAGCAAAACTCCAACAGTATGGTTTTATTGGCTGTAATTTGGTATCATTTTATGGAACAGAAGAAATACTAATGAAATAGAGATTAAGCTCAAGGTAGCAGAAATACAGTGGACCCTCGCCTAACGCTATTAATCCGTTCCTGAGAGCTCAACGTTAGGCGAAATTATCGTTTCGCGAATTAATTTTCCCCACAAGAAATAATGGAAATCAAATTAATCCATGCAAAACACCCCAAAGTATGAACAAAAAAAATTTTTTACCACATGAAATATTAATTTTAATACACACAAACTGAAGAAGACATGCACAGTTACATGACACTTACCTTTATTGAAGATCTGGTGATGATTGATGGGATGGGAGGAGGGAAGACTGTGGATGGTGTTAATGTTTAGAAGGGGAATCCCCTTCCATTAGGACTTGAGGTGGCAAGTCCTTTTCAGGGGTTACTTCCCTTCTTCTTTTAATGCCACTAGGACCAGCTTGAGAGTCAATGGACCTCTGTCGCACAACATATCTGTCCATAGAGGCCTGTACCTCTCGTTCCTTTATGACATTCCTAAAGTGTTTCACAACACTGTCAGTGTAATAGTCACCAGCACAGCTTGCAACAGCTGTGTGAGGGTGATTGTCATCAAAAAAGGTTTGCACTTTAAGCCACATTGCACACATTTCCTTAATCTTTGAAGTAGGCAACTTCCTCAATTTCTCTATCCCCTCCTCTGAAGCAGTTTCCTCAGGTGTGGCCTCTTGCTGTTGAAGATGATCTTGCAGTTCATCAGTGGTTAGTTCTTCATTGTCCTCCTCCACCAACTCTTCCACATCCTCCCCACTAACCTCCAACCCCAAGGACTTCCCCAATGCCACAATGGATTCCTCAACTGGCATAGGATTCCCAGGGTTAGCTTCAAACCCTTCAAAATCCCTTTTGTCTACACATTCTGGCCACAGTTTCTTCCAAGCAGAGTTCAAGGTCCTCTTAGTCACTTCCTCCCAAGCCTTACCTATAAGGTTTACACAATTGAGGATATTAAAGTGATCTCTCCAAAACTCTCTTAGAGTCAGTTGAGTTTCTGAGGTCAATACAAAGCACCTTTCAAACAGAGCTTTTGTGTACAGTTTCCTGAAGTTGGAAATGACCTGCTGGTCCATGGGCTGCAGAAGAGGAGTGGTATTAGGAGGCAAAAACTTGACCTTAATGAAGCTCATGTCCCCATAAAGTCGCTCTGCCACGTCTGAAGGATGAACAGGAGCACTGTCTAATACCAGGAGGCACTTAAGGTCTAATTTCTTTTCAATTAGGTAATTTTTCACAGTGGGGGCAAATGCATGGTGTAACCAGTCATAGAAAAAGTCCCTAGTAACCCATGCCTTACTGTTTGCCCTCCACAGCACACACAAATTAGCCTTGAGGACATTGTTTTTCCTGAACACTCTGGGAGTTTCAGAGTGATACACCAATAAAGGCTTCACTCTGCAATCACCACTAGCATTGGCACACATCAACAGAGTAAGCCTGGCTTTCATAGGCTTATGTCCTGGGAGTGCCTTTTCCTCCTGAGTAATGTAGGACCTGCTTGGCATTTTCTTCCAAAACAGGCCTGTTTTGTCACAATTAAACACTTGTTCAGGTTTCAGTCCTTCACTGTCTATGTACTCCTTGAATTCCTGCACATATTTTTCAGCCGCTTTGTGGTCTGAACTGGCAGCCTCACCATGCCTTATCACACTATGTATGCCACTACGATTCTTAAATGTCTCAAACCAACCTTTGCTGGCTTTAAACTCTTTCACATCATCACTAGTTGCAGGCATTTTTCTAATTAAATTGTCATGCAACTTCCTAGCCTTTTCACATATGATCACTTGAGAGATGCTATCTTCTGCTATTTGTTTTTCGTTTATCCACACCAATAACAGTCTCTCAACATCTTCTATCACTTGCAATCTCTGTTTCGAAAACGAAGTTGCACCTTTGGCAAGAACAGCTTCCTTGATTGCCGTTTTCTTGGCCACAATAGTAGCGATGGTTGATTGGGGTTTTGTGTACAACCTGGCCAGCTCGAAGACACGCACTCCACTTTCATACTTAGCAATGATTTCTTTCTTCATATCCATAGTAATTGTCACTCTTTTTGCTGTAGGGTTGGCACTAGAAGCTTTCTTGGGACCCATGGTGACTTATTTTGCAGGTGCAATCACTAAAAAGGCTGTGATAATATGAAATGTTCCGATTGTATGCTTGGAAGCGACCGCAGTGGCTGGCTTGTAAACACTGGCACCCACGGAACAAGTGAGGCGGGCTCAGGCCACACGTGGACGCGTCTTGAACGAACCACGTTGAGCAAGTTTTTTTTAGCGCTAGCCGAGGCAAAATTTTTGTGTTAAAATGTATCGCTAGGCGGATTTAACGTTATGCGATGCGTTCGTTAGGCGAGGGTCCACTGTATTCGGTTTTTACCTATCTTAATGAGGAGGGGTAAGGATCCCATACAACCTCTGGTCTCCTTTATGGGTTTTTAATATGTCTGATTGAATTACTGGGATACTGTAAACTATGACCAAACATTCCTGGTTACATTTCATTATCCAAGAAATAGAGTAAACATTCTAGTTCTGTATGATTATAAATTTGACATGGAAGGCAAGTGTAATATAGGAGAGGCCTGAGGATATGAATAGTGAACAGGGAAAAAATGTTTTACTGCTAGTACAGTAGGGCCCCACTTATACGGCTGGTTAGGTTCCAGGCTACCGCCGTAAAGTGGAACACCCTTTTTTTTCCACTTACAAATGCATACAAACACTAGATAACAAGTTTACACTAACATATATTAAGTTAGCAATAGAACCAGGCATCAAAAAAAAAAGAAAAAAGTACAATACACACATAGTGCACTCATTACTTACCTTAAAATATTTATAGTCTTAATCTAGGGTGAGACAAGTAGTATTTATTGTAAGAAATCAAGTGTGGTATGTATGGTAGTCAGCCAGGCTACCATACCAGGCCACCCCACCCACACATACAATTCTATGATATTTAAGCATCCCAGAGCGATAAAATGTATATACAGTTCACTCATTACTTACCTTAAAATATAGGGTGAGATGAGTAGTATTTATTGTAAAAAATCAAGTGTGGTATGTATGGTAGTCAGCTGGGCTACCATACCAGGCCAACCCACCTACACATAATATTCTATTACATTTAAGCATCCCAGAGCGATAAAATGTATATACAGTTCACTCATTACTTACCTTAAAATATTTGTAGTCTTAATGTAGGGTCAGGAGTAAGTAAATGAGATAAAACAAATAAATGAGAGAGAGAAAGAATGAGTGCATGAGAGAGTACAGGCGCAGAGTTATGTAAACAAACCAGGCGAAGGTAAGTTTTTTAAACGAAGTGTACACGTCTGGTTTGTGTATAAGTCACATTGTGTACAGGTTGTCTCTACATTGATACGGTAGAATAAATAAAGAAGAACACTCCCATTCTCATGTAACATCATTTTGAGAAGAAATGATGCTCTGAGTGAAGGCAATGGAAATAAGTCACTCTGACTTTTTTGGGTTATCCTAGGTTCTCTACACATACATATGTTGTTATGTATGATAATCTATGTAACTGTATTTGTATATACCTGAATAAACTTACATACATACAAAAGGAATAATTTTCTACAGTTACCCCCAGTAACACATTTTCTCTTATGTTAGATTACAGAAAATGTTATTTTGGCATCACTTGTACAAGTTATCTGGCTACCACATCTCATATTTATGTTTATTTATTCTATTGTAGGTTGTATTTATCATCTTTTTATGTTATGTATCGTGTTTATTATATAATTTTGAAAAAAATATCATGGATGGATTAATGAAAATGTGTATATTAACATAATATACAACATTTAATGAGACTCGGTGATTATTATTATTATTTCTAATATGGCGTCACTTGTGCAAGTCGTCTGCTACCACATCTCATATTTATGTTTTTTATTCTATTGTGGGGTGTATTTATCATCTTTTTATGTTATGTATCGTGTTTATTATATAATTTTGAAAAAATATCATAGATGGATTAATGAAAATGTGTATTTAACGTAATATACGACATTTAAATGAGACGATGATTTTTATTATCATTACTAATATGACGTCTGGAGACATAAGACACTCTTACTGATTTTAATGTGTACCTGCATGCCAGCACAGTATGTAAGTTTATTTAAGTACAGGTATACATAAGTATAATTATCAGAGTATATATAAAATATGAAATAACTTTTAAAAACATTTGAAATTTTGGAGTTTCCAGACAAAATGGAGAGACTTAGTGCTTACTGAGCTCACGAAGAATGTAAACAAACAGGGTGGGGCGCGGTGACCGTATTAGAAAGTCAGGTGAGGGGAGCCGTACAGCGAGTTTTGGTCATTTGAAATGACCGTATTAGCGGAACGCCGTAAAGTGAAACGCTAAAGCGGGGCCCTGCTGTAATGTCTATATTCTTTATTATGGACTATTTTAAATTGGAATTTTTTTGTGTAAATTTGCCAAGTTACCGAGTTCTGTGCATTTTATAGGATGGATGTAATAATTGGATAGAATAGAAAGCATACTAACAAAATAGCTAAGAAGTTGGTCAAATGGAGCAATGAAACTGGCTTAAAATAGGGCTCAAAGTGAGTGAAATTGCCAATGCATAAATTGTACCTAGACAGCTAACTTCGTGCTTGCATAAATCCTTTTTCAAGTTTTCCATCATTACCTTCAGAAAAAGATTCTCTACCATTTCAGAAGAATTTTTTTTTAAAGTGGACACTGACAGCAATATTAATTTTGGGGGTCTGGACAGTGAAAGGGTCAAAAGTGAACATCGAACAGAGCTAGGTGATGAGAGAAACAAATTTAGGCAATGAAAGATTGAATATTAGATTAAATAGAGGGAGTATGGAGGAAGTAAATGTATTCAGATATTTTAAAGTGGGTTTGATGGGGGATGGTATGAAAGACAAGGTGATACACAAATAACATACACACAGGAGAGAGGAGCTTACGACGATGTTTCGGTCTAACTTGGACCATTTACCAAGTCACACTGTTATTTAAAGATAAAGTGAACCATAGTGCAGACTAGGGAAGGATGGAAGATGGGTGGAAGATGCTGGAAGATGCAGTGTTTGAGGGCAATGTATGGTGTGAACATTATGCAGAGAATTAGGTTAATGGAGATTAGACAATGTGGGGTTACCATAAGAGAGCTGAGGAGTTGCTCAGGTGGTTTGGGGATTTATAGAGGATGGGGCAGCATAGGATAACTAAAAGGAACAAGCTGTTTTTATGACTCAATGTGTTAAAGTGAGAGCAAGGTAACATTTATGAAGAGATGGGATTCAAGACAACCAGTTAGCTAGACTCGAGTCCTGGAGGTGTAGCGTACAGTGTCTGCCATCTGAAGGGAGGGGGGGGGGGGATGCAGTTCAGAGGGTCATCTGAACTGTGATGTCAGCATATTTTTTGGCACGAGAGCAACTGAATGAATGATCGTTAATGTCATTAACTCCTTTTAGCTCACCCTACCTTAGTGGTAGACAGCCAGTGTATTAAAAATAAATAAATTTTTTCATGTTTTTTTTGCCTCGCTCATAACTAATTGCTAAATAACAATACAATGACTCATTATAACCATGAGTCAATTAAATCTGTATTGTCTTCACTCTTTATGCTGCCTGGAGGCCACCTGAAGGGTGTTCCAGGGATCAGAGCTCCTGCAGCCAGGTTAATGATCAGTTCATAAACATTTACATTACATGCTAGACAGTTTAATTTAATATTCATATTTTAACTGTACCATACTCACAGTTTTATTTTTAAACAATGGCTGTCACCGCTAAATGATGCTACGCCGAGATGCAGCTTTGTAAAATATAACTTTTATACTTGTTCATCTAATATTACATTGCAATTACCATTGTTAATATCTAAAACAAGAGTAATCAGCTTTATAATATTAAATATTAATTTTCATCTTTCCCATTTTCATTACAGTATATCTATATATTTATATGATGAATTATTTTGGTAAGGAAATGGATCATTCACCATGGGTAACAACCAATTTATGTTTGTGTGGCCTCACCTCTGCACTACTCGCCTGACGTAAGCTGATGTCAGGGGTGAGTGGTGTGGGTTAGGCAGTACAATACCTCACTCAGTCTTGAGAAAGTCCTCTCTACTTACTCGTTCATTCTGAGAAGTTATCCAGCAGTATAGCATTATTCTCTCAGTCTCTTGAAAGTAGAGTATTTGTAAAACTCTCACCAAGTAAAATCTCTTCAGTGTTTAAAGAGATTTCAATTATTAAGCTTGGATCATCTCTGGTTAGAGAGACCATGTAACTTTATCAATTTCATATCTAAATACCCATTCAGTCAGAATGGAGGTAATCGTAAGCAGTATATAAGTTATAAGTCTGTTAACCCTTTCAGGGTTTCGGCCGTACTAGTATGGCTTACGCCCCAGGGTTTTTGACGTACTAGTACGCCTAAATTCTAGCGCCTTCAAATCTAGTGAGAGAAAACTGGTAGGTCTACATATGAAAGAATGGGTCTATGTGGTCAGTGTGTGCAGTATAAAAAAAAATCCTGCAGCACACAGTGCGTAATGAGAAAAAAAAATTTGACCGTGTTTTTTATTAAAACAGCGAATTTGCACTGTATTTTCGTATGGTATTTATTGTTGTATTCTAGTTTTCCTGGTATCATTTTTATTATTATTTTTTTTTTATTATCACACTGGCCGATTCCCACCAAGGCAGGGTGGCCCGAAAAAGAAAAACTTTCACCATCATTCACTCCATCACTGTCTTGCCAGAAGGGTGCTTTACACTACAGTTTTTAAACTGCAACATTAACACCCCTCCTTCAGAGTGCAGGCACTGTACTTCCCATCTCCAGGACTCAAGTCCAGCCTGCCGGTTTCCCTGAATCCCTTCATAAATGTTACTTTGCTCACACTCCAACAGCACGTCAAGTATTAAAAACCATTTGTCTCCATTCACTCCTATCAAACACGCTCACGCATGCCTGCTGGAAGTCCAAGCCCCTCACACACAAAACCTCCTTTACCCCCTCCCTCCAACCCTTCCTAGGCCGACCCCTACCCCGCCTTCCTTCCACTACAGACTGATACACTCTTGAAGTCATTCTGTTTCGCTCCATTCTCTCTACATGTCCGAACCACCTCAACAACCCTTCCTCAGCCCTCTGGACAACAGTTTTGGTAATCCCGCACCTCCTCCTAACTTCCAAACTACGAATTCTCTGCATTATATTCACACCACACATTGCCCTCAGACATGACATCTCCACTGCCTCCAGCCTTCTCCTCGCTGCAACATTCATCACCCACGCTTCACACCCATATAAGAGCGTTGGTAAAACTATACTCTCATACATTCCCCTCTTTGCCTCCAAGGACAAAGTTCTTTGTCTCCACAGACTCCTAAGTGCACCACTCACTCTTTTTCCCTCATCAATTCTATGATTCACCTCATCTTTCATAGACCCATCCGCTGACACGTCCACTCCCAAATATCTGAATACGTTCACCTCCTCCATACTCTCTCCCTCCAATCTGATATTCAATCTTTCATCACCTAATCTTTTTGTTATCCTCATAACCTTACTCTTTCCTGTATTCACCTTTAATTTTCTTCTTTTGCACACCCTACCAAATTCATCCACCAATCTCTGCAGCTTCTCTTCAGAATCTCCCAAGAGCACAGTGTCATCAGCAAAGAGCAGCTGTGACAACTCCCACTTTGTGTGTGATTCTTTATCTTTTAACTCCACGCCTCTTGCCAAGACCCTCGCATTTACTTCTCTTACAACCCCATCTATAAATATATTAAACAACCACGGTGACATCACACATCCTTGTCTAAGGCCTACTTTTACTGGGAAAAAATTTCCCTCTTTCCTACATACTCTAACTTGAGCCTCACTATCCTCGTAAAAACTCTTCACTGCTTTCAGTAACCTACCTCCTACACCATACACTTGCAACATCTGCCACATTGCCCCCCTATCCACCCTGTCATACACCTTTTCCAAATCCATAAATGCCACAAAGACCTCTTTAGCCTTATCTAAATACTGTTCACTTATATGTTTCACTGTAAACACCTGGTCCACACACCCCCTACCTTTCCTAAAGCCTCCTTGTTCATCTGCTATTCTATTCTCCGTCTTACTCTTAATTCTTTCAATTATAACTCGACCATACACTTTACCAGGTACACTCAACAGACTTATCCCCCTATAATTTTTGCACTCTCTTTTATCCCCTTTGCCTTTATACAAAGGAATTATGCATGCTCTCTGCCAATCCCTAGGTACCTTACCCTCTTCCATACATTTATTAAATAATTGCACCAACCACTCCAAAACTATATCCCCACCTGCTTTTAACATTTCTATCTTTATCCCATCAATCCCGGCTGCCTTACCCCCTTTCATTTTACCTACTGCCTCACGAACTTCCCCCACACTCACAACTGGCTCTTCCTCACTCCTACAAGATGTTATTCCTCCTTGCCCTATACACGAAATCACAGCTTCCCTATCTTCATCAACATTTAACAATTCCTCAAAATATTCCCTCCATCTTCCCAATACCTCTAACTCTCCATTTAATAACTCTCCTCTCCTATTTTTAACTGACAAATCCATTTGTTCTCTAGGCTTTCTTAACTTGTTAATCTCACTCCAAAACTTTTTCTTATTTTCAACAAAATTTGTTGATAACATCTCACCCACTCTCTCATTTGCTCTCTTTTTACATTGCTTCACCACTCTCTTAACCTCTCTCTTTTTCTCCATATACTCTTCCCTCCTTGCATCACTTCTACTTTGTAAAAACTTCTCATATGCTAACTTTTTCTCCCTTACTACTCTCTTTACATCATCATTCCACCAATCGCTCCTCTTCCCTCCTGCACCCACTTTCCTGTAACCACAAACTTCTGCTGAACACTCTAACACTACATTTTTAAACCTACCCCATACCTCTTCGACCCCATTGCCTATGCTCTCATTAGCCCATCTATCCTCCAATAGCTGTTTATATCTTACCCTAACTGCCTCCTCTTTTAGTTTATAAACCTTCACCTCTCTCTTCCCTGATGCTTCTATTCTCCTTGTATCCCATCTACCTTTTACTCTCAGTGTAGCTACAACTAGAAAGTGATCTGATATATCTGTGGCCCCTCTATAAACATGTACATCCTGAAGTCTACTCAACAGTCTTTTATCTACCAATACATAATCCAACAAACTACTGTCATTTCGCCCTACATCATATCGTGTATACTTATTTATCCTCTTTTTCTTAAAATATGTATTACCTATAACTAAACTCCTTTCTATACAAAGTTCAATCAAAGGGCTCCCATTATCATTTACACCTGGCACCCCAAACTTACCTACCACACCCTCTCTAAAAGTTTCTCCTACTTTAGCATTCAGGTCCCCTACCACAATTACTCTCTCACTTGGTTCAAAGGCTCCTATACATTCACTTAACATCTCCCAAAATCTCTCTCTCTCTCTCCTCTGCATTCCTCTCTTCTCCAGGTGCATACACGCTTATTATGACCCACTTCTCGCATCCAACCTTTACTTTAATCCACATAATTCTTGAATTTACACATTCATATTCTCTTTTCTCCTTCCATAACTGATCATTTAACATTACTGCTACCCCTTCCTTTGCTCTAACTCTCTCAGATACTCCAGATTTAATCCCATTTATTTCCCCCCACTGAAACTCTCCTACCCCCTTCAGCTTTGTTTCGCTTAGAGCCAGGACATCCAACTTCTTTTCATTCATAACATCAGCAATCATCTGTTTCTTGTCATCCGCACTACATCCACGCACATTTAAGCATCCCAGTTTTATAAAGTTTTTCTTCTTCTCTTTTTTAGTAAATGTATACAGAAGGGGTTACTAGCCCATTGCTCCCGGCATTTTAGTCGCCTCATACGACACGCATGGCTTACGGAGGAAAGATTCTTTTCCACTTCCCCATGGACAATAGAAGAAATAAAAAAGAACAAGAGCTATTTAGAAAAAGGAGAAAAACCTAGATGTATGTATATATATATATGCATGTGCGTGTCTGTGAAGTGTGACCAAAGTGTAAGTAGGAGAAGCAAGATATCCCTGTTATCTAGCGTGTTTATGAGACAGAAAAAGAAACCAGCAATCCTACCATCATGCAAAACAGTTACAGGTTTTTGTTTCACAGTCATTTGGCAGGACGGTAGTACTTCCCTGGGTGGTTGCTGTCTACCAACCTACTACCTACTACCATTTTATAGAATGGAAAACATATTACAGAAATTGAGATAATTTTGACTGGCTTTACAATGAAAAGTACCTTGAAATTGAGCTCAAAGTAGCAGAAATGTTCGATTTTTTAAACC
Source organism: Cherax quadricarinatus (assembly GCF_038502225.1). Taxonomy (NCBI): domain Eukaryota; kingdom Metazoa; phylum Arthropoda; class Malacostraca; order Decapoda; family Parastacidae; genus Cherax; species Cherax quadricarinatus. Next base: position 19,692,061 of record NC_091294.1, read on the forward strand.
AAAGTTCAAAAGTAAACAAATCATGCCAAGCGTCCAATACACGTCAACTGGTGAGTCTAATATTCTTTCACAAGTGCGCTGATATTATTTATACTATTTCTACACTAATGCAGTAGTTTGCATAACAGTAAATCTTCTATTTTTTGTAAGAATAAAGAAATATAAGTGGGGCCTGGGGATGTGACTAACGAACAGAGAACTTGTTATTTTAGTGCCAGGAAAGTCTTTCTTGTTTATTCTGGACCCTATTCAGAAATTGGCATCTTTTGAAATTTGTGTGAAATTGGCAAAATTGCTAAATTCTGACCACTTTATTGGATAGTTGAAATATGTAAACGGGTGGTTTCTTGTACTCATTCGATAGAAAAAATGGAGTTCTAGTGAAATAGTTATGATTTTTGTCGACTAGTACAGTGGAATTGGCCGAAAATAGGGCTCACAGTGGGTAGAATTGCCGATGCGTAAACATGGTCGAGACCGCTAACTTCACAGGAGCATAATTCCGTAAGTTTTCCATCAAATTTCATACTTTTGGTGTCATTATGAACGGGAAAAGATTCTCTATCTTTTCAAAGAAATTTTTTTTTTTTTTAAATTTGGCGACCCTGAGAACAAGTCTCGGAGAGGGCCTGGGGACCCTGAAAGGGTGCCATTTTAAAATACCTTATAGATTACGTAAATTATGTTATATTAACCTGTAAACGGTCCAAACATATATATACGTTCACTACCGTACTGCCCCAACTTTTTTGAGAAAAAAAAAACATTGTTGTTTTTTAATAGGAAAAAAAAGCATATGGTACCCAGGCATCCCAATTATTTTAATATGGTGCACAGTGAGTGCTCACACCCATTCTCACATGTCTAGGCGACTCAGGCTTATCGTGGCAATGTTAAATGTAGGACACATAAAACGTATATATACGTTTGGGGCACTAGCGGTAAAAACATATATACGTTTGGACCGTTTACGGGCTAAAAACAAATTTTAATGCAGTCTTTTCATCACCCCATCATATAAATACTTATTACGATTTTCCATGAGTATATTCGATACTAAGGATCTCCAATACTCAGGCCAAATATATTACATATTCTAAGTTTTATCGTAACAAATGAGAATGTTAAAAAATGGTGAAATAAGCACTACTCTACAGTACACTTAACCCCTTTGACTGTTGCAAGCCCAATTCTGAAACTGTCTTCCTATGTCACAAAATATTAGAAAAAAAAATTCTTCTTACCAAAATGTTTGGATTAATTTGCTGAGTGTTTTAAGCCTAATTTTTTTTTCTTTTGCAGTCAGTACTTACCAAGATATAGAGGCATAAAGTCGGCAGAAAATGAGCTGCATATGGCAACAGCGGCCACCCAGTAAACTTTTTTTTTTACTCCCATTTGAAGGTTTCAAGTTTTTTCCACTACTTTATCTTTTCAGGTAACTTACGTGGCCTGTGAGACCAAAGTTAAGGTGCAATGTATATATACACACTCATCTGCAACACAATAAGCACACAAACATTATTATTAATACAGTGGACCCCCGCCTTACGATCAGCTCCCAACTCGAACAATTATGTAAGTGTATTTTTGTAAGTGTTTTTGTACATGTAATTTTGGGGGTATAAAACAGACTAATCTAATTTACAATATTCCTTATGGGAAGTTAGTTTAATATGTTTATTATGCACCCCATACCCATCCTGTGGGTGGTAGTCAAAAGATTACAGAGGTACATAATGGGTCCAGGGACTGGGCCTCAAAGTTTTGATAGCTGAGCAAGTTACAGAGGTAATGAATTCACAATTTACAAAGGTAATGAACTCACAATTTACAAAGGTAATGAACTCCAGGTAGGTCTAGTCACAATCATGACAAGTTACAAAGGTATTTACAGATTACAGAGGTACACAATGGGTCCAGGGACCGGGCTCCAAAGTTTTTATGGCTGAACTAGGTACAAGGTAATGAACTCGCAAGTTACAAAGGTAATGAACTCACAAGTTGCAAAGGTAATGAATACTGTAAGAATGGTTACTTACGTTTATACATGGCTGCAATCATGAACAAATTTTAGAGTAATGAGCAATTCACACTTCCACACCCGGTCACAACTGTAGTGAGTTATTGGTGCAAATGTTGATTGCTGAGTCTCTCTCTCTCACACACACACACACACACATACAAATTCATACACACACACATAAACACACACACACACACACACACACACACACACACACACACACACACACACTCACACACTCATACACATACACAAACAAACAAACACACACACACACACACACACACACACACACACACACACACACACACACATGCACATATGTGGTAAATTCGTTCGGTAACAGCACCCGAACAGACTTCTGGGATGAATTAATAGCGTAAGTTGGGGTTCCACTGTATATTGTTTACAAAACTTGTCTATGCAAACAATACAAAAAACTATTTACTACTATTGTTCTATAATATATATACAAATGTACAGTCACTGGACAGTTTCCTAGAACTGCTGCAGCTTGTGGAATTCTTTGAAACATGGGTATATGCACAGTGGTGTTTTACACTCCTCACACATAAAACGAGTGTCTCTGTTCTTGTGGGCGTTTTGTGGTATGTGCACAGACACAACACCTCTTCTGAGTAGTCTTCTTGAAAGTACGTAGCAGGAGGCAGTTGTATGGGGTAGTGATCACCAGGCCCCAGATGTGAGGGTATGTGTTGATAATTTCATGGGCACTGATCTATTACAGGTGTTGTTCCTTGGTACTTGAATATTATTTGTCTGACGACTGACAAACAAAATTCACCATACGTGGGCTTGTTCTTGGTCTTCAACTTATACATATTATAAGAATTCAGCATGGAAACATCAAGAAGATGGAAAAAAAAGAATTTTATGTACCACTTATAACTCTAGCAAACACAATCAGCAAATGCAATCTGCATGTCACATTTGTCCAGTAAGTGCATATTGAGGTTGTAGTCCATCACAGCTGCCAGTTTTAGAATGGGTTCATTGGTCTTTCTATTCTGCCTGCCAGTGTCTGTAATTTTGTGTCGGTGAACTTATGTCAACAATGTGACATCACGTTTGTCATGCCACCGAAATGACTTGATGTCATTGGCAGCAAACACCTGCACCTCACTTCTGTGAGTGCCTGTGTCGAACCTAGGCATACGCCTACAATTGTTCTATCATTGTTTTAATGACATCACCAGAGATACCCAATAACTTCCTGGTATCTCTCAATGTCTTACTGCCAGTGTACACAATTATATCCAAAACCAGACCACTTTTGCAGTTAACTAGTACAAATAACTTTACACCAAAGCATTTCCTCTTGCTTAGTATATACTGCTTGAACGAAAGTCTGCCTTTGAACAAAATCAAAGACTCATCAATAACAAGCTTCCTGAAGGAATACAAACACATACAGCAGTATTGTTTCAAGTACATACATAAACACATTCCTGATCTTATATAACCTGTCGTTTCTATCAGGCCTTGTTTTGTCTGAGAAGCGTAGCATATGTAACAGTAGCAGAAACAGATTCACTGGTATAATCTCACTGAAAGATGGGGTTGAAATCAGGCAGTCTGTCGTCCAGTATGTGGTGACAGTGTGCTTATACACTTGTGGTCTAAGCATTATTGTGGTAAAGAAAAGGTACACATCTGCCACAGTTATCCTTCCACTGGTGTAGCCATGACCTTGGTGAAAGAACTGTGTTTGCCATGGTGTACTCGTAGTATGTGTTGCTTTCCCTGACAATTTCCATCAGGGGTTCATTGAAGAATAACTGAAAGCATTCAATTTCAGTGGCATTGTTCCCAAGTGTACACGATGGCCGTATTCCACTGTGTGTTTCATCAAAGTCATGGGAATTGGGAACAAAATTGGAACCTTGCTGCCAATCCCAGCTGCAGTCTGCTGGTGGGTACTGGATATTGACAGGTGGTTGTGGAGGTTGTTGTTGTGCAGGTTATGAGAGAGTGGGGGTGGTTGAGGCTGGTTGTGGCTGTGTTGAGTTAGCAGTGTGGGTAGCAGCATGGCCCGCTGGTGGTGCCACATGACTCATGCCACCACCATCATCACTTGCTGCCCCACGCACATTACGTATCCCAGTGTAACAATATCACCGTCATCTTCACTATCAGTTCGTGGTGTAGGGCCACGGGATGTACTCCAAGATTTACTCCTTTTCCTTGGAATGACACATGGAACACTACCAGAACGCATGCTGCGTTGTACATACTGCCGCTTCACTGGAGAATATTGCCCCTCACTGTCACAACTCAAACTGCTTTCAGTAGCTTGGAAATCACTATCACTATCACTTTCACTGCTCACATCCGAGCCCTGTACATGGGGAAAGAGTTTCCTCTTTCATCCTGGTATGGGTGAATGTGAATGAGACGGCCCAGCACCAGACGTGGAAAGTCATGGGTCATCTGGGTTTTCATCACTAATTACGTTATCCTGGGCGCTGCTTTCGGTCACACCCTCCTGAAAACCACGGAATTCACTTTCACTGGCACTTCCATCGCTGCTAGAACTATCACTTGGGAACAGAAAAACTCCAATTGAACGAGGAGTAAGGTACTTCTTACCGCGAGGCATCATGAACAAGGACTACTAAAATGGCGTTCCCACAATGCACCACATACTGCGCACACCCATCACGCAGACCCATTCTCTCACATGTAGGCCTACCAGCTTTCTCCCGCTTGATTTGAAACTGCTAGAATTTACACATTAATAAGTCAAAAACATTGGCTCGTAAGACATATATATATGACCAAAACAGTTAAAGAGGTAATGTGAAATAATACACACATTTTGCAGATACACACAAGAACAAATATTGAAAATAAAGGCACTGAAAGTACAATTTGCTTAGTGGATTTTATCCCTTATTTCAAATCTATGTTATATCAAAGGTTGTTATATGAAAGATTTACTGTACTAATACTACTATACATGAAAGCAATATACTATGTAGTTCTGCACATTATACATCACTTTTACTTGAAAATATTTTCCCACACTCATGCACACATGAACACTTATAAAAAATACACACACACACACACACACACACACACACACACACACAAAAAAAAAAAACACACACACAAAAAAAAACACACACACACACAAAAAAAAAAAAAAAAAAAAACAAAAAAAAGCACACTAATTTAAGGAAAAATATGGACTACCAAGTACATTAAAACTTGCATTTCGTAATAATTTTTTGTTAATCATAATAGAAAATTAACTGTTTCTTACCTTGTGGAGAGTTATCATCACGTGCTGTGTCTAGAAAAGTATGTAATAGCTGAAGAAGTGAATTGGTAGAGATGACATGACAGTTGACGAGGTCAGAAAAGAACCGTAAGACATAACGAGCTGTTTTCCACATACACGCCTTTAGCGCTTCTTTCAGCTTGCGTGCCATCATATCGACAAACTAGAAGGAATAAGTTAAACAAAATTTAATTAGGCTGCATAAAACAGATATCGAGGCCTCAACCCCTATTAAAGTAACCAAAAGAATAATGAAACACTCAAAAGAAGCAACTTTGATACATTCCATTAAAGTGTCCTTCTTTAATGAAAAATACTAAATGACGGGGAACTCTCTCTTTGATACGGATACCAAATAGTGTATGCTGTACTGGCTTACTGTATTTGTGTATAAGTACAGTGGAACCTCGGTACTCAACAGCTCGGTACACGAACAATTCGGTATTCAAACGCTTTGTTGGGTAAACAAGTCGCTCAGTAGTCTACTGTTTGCCAAACAAACACGACCTGCCAGAACTTCACTGTAAACTATTTCGTGTTTCTTTGCATGACATCTCCACTGGAGGCAGTGGAGATGTCATGTCTGAGGGCAATGTGTGGTGTGAATATAATGCAGAGAACTCGTAGTTTGGAAGTTAGGAGGAGGTGGGAGATTGCCAAAACTGTTGTCCAAAGGGCTGAGGAAGGGTTGTTGAGGTGGTTCAGACATGTAGAGAGAATGGAGAGAAACAGAATGACTTCAAGAGTGTATCAGTCTGTAGTGGAAGGAAGGTGGGGTAGGGGTCGGCCTAGGAAAGGTTGGAGGGAGGGGGGTAAAGGAGGTTTTGCGTGCGAGGAGCTTGGACTTCCAGCGGGCATGCGTGAGCGTGTTTGATAGGAGTGAATGGAGACAAATGGTTTTTAATACTTGACGTGCTGTTGGAGTGTGAGCAAAGTAACATTTATGAAGGGATTCAGGGAAACCGGCAGGCCGGACTTGAGCCCTGGAGATGGGAAGTACAGTGCCTGCACTCTGAAGGAGGGGTGTTAATGTTGCAGTTTAAAAACTGTAGTGTAAAGCACCCTTCTGGCAAGACAGTGATGGAGTGAATGATGGTGAAAGTTTTTCTTTTTCGGGCCACCCTGCCTTGGAGGGAATCGATCAGTGTGTTAATAATAAAATAAAAATTAATAATAATAATAATAAATTATTGTATAAATAAGTAACCATGGGGCCTAAGAGGGTTAGTGATAACAGCCAATCAAAAAGAAAACTGGCTGAGAAAAATTTGTTTTGTACTCGAACAGATCAGCACTCGAACAGCCTTCTGGAACCAATTAAGTTCAAGTGCTGAGGTTCCACTGCACATAAGAACATAAGAAGGGAGGAACACTGCAGCAGGCCTGTTGGCCCATACTAGGCAGGTCCTTCACAAATCCATCCCACTAATAGAATAATTGCCTTCATAAGAACATAAGAAAGAAGGAGCACTGCAACAGGTCTACTGGTCTATGTGAGGCAGCTCCAATTCTCCCACCAGCTTAAGCCAATGCCTTGACCTATTGAGGTCAGATATGTCACTTAAGGGAGTAGCACTGCATCCTACCTAGTAGCACAAGCTAGTCAGGTCCAGCTCACACCCACTCATGTATTTATCCAACCTATTTTTAAAACTACACAATGTCCTAGCGTCTATGACGGTACTCGGAAGTTTGTTTCACTCATCCACAACTCTATTACCAAACCAGTGCTTTCCTATATCCTTCCTGAATCTGAATTTTTCCAATTTAAAGCCATTGCTGCGAGTCCTGTTTATGCTAGATATTTTTAGCACGCTATTTACATCCCCTTTATTAATTCCTGTTTTCCATTTATACACCTCAATCATATCCCCCCCTAATTCTATGCCTTTCTAACGAGTGCAGATTCAGGGCCCTCAGTCTATCTTCAAAGGGAAGATTTCTGATACATGGGATCGACTTTGTCATCCTCCTTTGTATGTTTTCCAGCGCATTTATATCCATTCTGTAATACGGTGACCAAAACTGTGCAGCATAATCTAAATGAGGCCTAACCAAAGATATATAGAGTTGAAGAACAACCTGAAGACTTCTATTATTTATACTTCTTGCTATGAAGCCAAGGATTCTGTTAGCTTTATTGCGAACACTAATGCACTGTTGTCTTGGTTTTAGATTACTACTAACCTGAACTCCTAAATCCTTTTTTGCAATCCGTAATATTAAGATCAACATTATTTAGTTTATATGTGGCATGGTTATTTTACTGTCCAACATTTAGAACTTTGCATTTGCATATATTCAACTGCATCTGCCACTTCTCTGTCCACTGCATCAGTCTATTCAAATCATCCTGGAGTGCTCTAATGTCCTCATTAGAATGAATTGGATGGCCTATTTTGGTGTCATCAGCAAATTTCTTATGTTGTATTTTATTCCCTCATCTATGTCGTTTATGTAGATTGTGAACAACAAGGGGCCCAACACTGACCCCTGTGGAACACTGCTTGTGACATGCCACTAATCTGATTTCTCTCCATTTATGCAAAAACACTGTTGCCTATTCGTCAACCATGCCTCAACCCAGGAAAAAATTTCTCCTCCTATACCGTGTGCCTTAGGTTTCCTCAATCGCCTCTGATGTGGAACTCTATCGAAGCCCTTACTGAAGTCCATATACACAATATCATATTCAATACCATGATTTACTTCCTCAAATACCTTAGTGAAGAAAGTTAGTAAATTCATAAGACAGGAATGCCCCTTTGTAAAACCGTGCTGCGATTCATTAATCAATTTATGCCTTTCGAGATGGCTACAAATTGTTTCGGCAATTACTGATTCCATAAATTTTCCCACTATGGAGGTAAGGCTTATTGGTCTATAATTCGAAGCTAAGGATCTGTTAACTACCTTGTAAATAGGTATTACATTTGCCATTTTCCATTTATCAGGCACTATGCTAGTTTGCAGTGATATGTTGAAAATACTAGCCAAAGGTATGCTAAGTTCATCTTTACATTCCTTTAACACCCTTGCAAACAGTTCATCAGGGCCTGGGGATTTGTTAGGTTTTAATTTCTCTATTTGTCTGAGAACCATATCACTAGTTACTGCAATCGTGCATAGTTTATTATCATCCTGTTCTACATAATCTATTATTTCTGGAATTTCGCTAGTATTTTCCTGGGTAAAAACTGAGAGGACGTAAGTATTGAAGATTTCACAATATCCTTATCACTATCAGCAATCTGACCCGAGTTACTAAGTGGGCCAATCTTATCCCTAATCTTACTTCTGTATACCTGAAAAGAGCCCTTTTGAGTTAGTATTCGAATCCCTTGCGAACTTAGTCTCATAATCCCTTTTTGCTTTTCTTCTTCCTTTTTTTATTTCTCTCTCTAACTGAAGTATACTGATTTCTTAACTGCCCATCCCCTTTTGATACGCCTATACAGTGGACCCTCAACCAGCGACATTAATCCGTTCCTGAGAGCTCATCGTTAATCGAAATAATCGTTAGTCAAGTTAATTTTCCCCTTAAGAAATAATGGAATTCAAATTAATCCACGCAAGACACCCCAAAGTATTGAAAAAAAAAAAATTTACCACATGAAATATTAATTTTAATACACACAAACTGAAGAAGACATGCACAGTTACATGACACTTACCTTTATTAAAGATCTGGTGATGATTGATGGGATGGGAGGAGGGGAGACCGTTGATCTTCTTAGTGTTTAGAAGGGAAATCCCCTTCCATTAGCACTTGAGGTAACAAGTCTTTTTTTGGGGTTACTTCCCTTCTTCTTTTAATGCCACTAGGACCAGCTTGAGAGTCACTGGACTTCTGTCGCACAACATATCTGTCCATAGATACCTGTACCTCCCGTTCCTTTATGACTTTCATAAAGTGGTTCACAACATTGTCAGTGTACAGGTTGCCAGCATGGCTTGCAGTAGCTGTGTCAGGGTGATTTTCATCAAAAAAGGTTTGCACTTCAAGCCACTTTGCACATATTTCCTTAATCTTTGAAGTAGGCAACTTCTTCAATTTCTCTATCCCCTCCTCTTAAGCAGTTTCCTCAGGTCTGCCCTCTTGCTGTTCAAGATGATCTAGCAGCTCATCAGTGGTTAGTTCTTCATTGTCCTCCTCCACCAACTCTTCCACATCAGGGTTAGCCTCAAACCCTTCACAATCCCTTTTGTCTACACATTCTGGCCACAGTTTTTTCCAAGCAGAGTTCAAGGTCCTCTTAGTCACTTCCTCCCAAGCCTTACCTATAATGCTTACACAACTGAGGATGGTAAAATGATCTTTCCAAAACTCTCTTAGAGTCAGTTGAGTTTCTGAGGTCACTACAAAGCACCTTTCAAACATAGCTTTTGTGTACAGTTTCTTGAAGTTGGAAATGACCTGCTGGTCCATGAGCTGCAAGAGAGGAGTGGTATTAGGAGGCAAAAACTTCACCTTAATGAAGCTCATGTCCCTAGAAAGTCGCTCTGTCAAGTCTGTAGGATGACCAGGAGCACTGTCTAATACCAGGAGGCACTTAAGGTCTAATTTCTTTTCAATTAGGTAATTTTTCACACTGGGGGCAAATGCATGGTGTAACCAGTCATAGAAAAAGTCCCTAGTGACCTATGCCTTACTGTTTGCCCTCCACAGCACACACAAATTAGCCTTGACGACATTGTTTTTCCTGAATACTCTGGGAGTTTCAGAGTGATACACCAATAAAGGCTTCACTTTGCAATCACCACTACCATTGGCACACATCAACAGAGTAAGCCTGTCTTTCATAGGCTTATGTCCTGGGAGTGCCTTTTCCTCCTGAGTAATGTACGTCCTGCTTGGCATTTTCTTCCAAAACAGGCCTGTTTCGTCACAATTAAACACTTGTTCAGGTTTCAGTCCTTCACTGTCTATGTACTCCTTGAATTCCTGCACATATTTTTCAGCTGCTTGTGGTCCGAACTGGCAGCCTCACCATGCCTTATCACACTATGAATGCCACTACGCTTCTTAAATCTCTCAAACCAACCTTTGCTGGCCTTAAATTCACTCACATCACTAGCTGCAGGCATTTTTTAAATTAAATTGTCATGCAACTTCCTAGCCTTTTCACATATGATCGCTTGAGAGATGCTATCTCCTGCTATCTGTTTCTCGTTTATCCACACCAATAAGAGTCTCTCAACATCTTCTACCGCTTGCGATCTCAGTTTCGAAAACATAGTTGCACCTTTGGCAAGAACAGCTTCCTTGATTGCCGTTTTCTTGGCCACAATAGTAGCGATGGTTGATTGGGGTTTATTATACAACCTGATCAGCTCAGAGACACGCACTCCACTTTCATACTTAGCAATGATCTCTTTCTTCATCTCCATAGTAATTCTCACCCTTTTTGCTGTAGGGTTGGCACTAGAAGCTTTCTTGGGGCCCATGGTGACTTATTTTGCAGGTGCAATCACTATAAAGGCTGTGATAATATGAAATGTTCCAGTTGTATGTTTGGAAGCGACCGCGGTGGCTGGCTTGTAAACACTGGCACCCACGGGACAAGTGAGGCGCGCTCAGGCCAAAGTGGACGCGTCTCGTATGGAACAAATAGAGCTGGTCGGGTTTTTTAAGCGCTAGTCGAGGCAAAATTTTTGCGTTAAAATGTATCGCATGTCAGATTTATTGTTAATCAATGCCATCGCTGGTTGAGGGTCCACTGTATATGCCTCTCTTTTGACCAATGAGATGTTTTAATCTATTGTTCATCCATTTGGGATCACTTTTGTTAGATCTAATTTCCCTACTTGGAACAAAAGTTGTCTGGGCAGCTAGAACTATGCTCTGAAAAACGTCATATTAGCAACCAAGACCACCTACCTGACCCATAGTCAGGACATCCTAATTTATCCCACCCAGGTAATTTTTCAGTCCCATGAAATCAGCCAAGCAAAAGTCTGGGACAGAGATTTGATTGCAGTTATCCAAGTAACTCCATGTATTGAAACTAAGTGATTTGTGATTGCTTTCCCCAAGCTCATCATTAACCTCAAGATTATTAACTAATGATTCTTTGTTGGCAAGAACCAAGTCAAGTAGATTGTTTCCTCTAGTTGGTTCTGTCACAAACTGTTTTAAAAAGCAATCCTGAACAGTATCAATAGTCACTAGACTCAAGATTTCCTGTCACATTGTTCCAATCAATCTGTCTAAAGTTAAAATCTCCCATTAACACAACATTTTCATATCTAGATGCCTTATGAATTTTGTCCCATAGCAGCTTACTGCACTCTCTATCAAGGTTTGGGGCCTATAAATCACACCCAAAATTAACTTTTCACGGCCCTCGATAAACTGTAGCCAAACAGATTCTGCGTCCAATGTTTCTAATCTTATAGGAAGACAGTTTCAGAATAGGGCTTGTGACAGTGAAAGGGTTAAACCAAAATATATATTCATCATTTTGATCCATTTCAGGTTGCATTAATTCACTTCATAATCCTAATGCTTGCCTGCTTCTGAGCCTGAGTCAGGACTTGCTGCTGACAGGGTCAATCAATGGGGCAAATGAACCCACGCCAGGGTTAGGGAAAGTTATACCCCCCCCCCAGTCAGGCCAATTCGTGTTCCAGTCGACCAAACTCACAGCTATTTCACTGGAACTTCATTTGTTCTATCAACTGAGTACAAGAAACCAACCATTTACTGATCTCAACTACCCAATAAAGGGTTCAGAAATTGGTAATTTGGCCAATTTCATACACAATTCAAGACAGGCCAATTTCAAAATAGGGTCCAGAACTACCAATACAAACATTCCTAGCACTAAAATAACATTTTCTCTGTTCATTAGTCACATCTCCAGGCCCCTTTTATAATATGCTGGCTTTCCATTTTGAATTTTTATTCACATGCAAAATAGAAGATTTACTGTTATGCAGACTGCTGCATTATTGTAAAAATGATATAAATAATAGCAATACATTTGTCAAAGCATATAAGGCCCACCAGTTGATGTGTATTAGACATGTCAAGTGATTTCTTTTACTCTTGAACACTGGCAAAAATTTAACATTTGTGCAACTTTGAACTCAATTCCAAGGTAAACTTTTTGTCTGTAAACCATTCAAAATCATCTCTATTTCTGTAATACAGTAGACCATCATTTAACACGGTAGTTACGTTCCTGAAAACACCGTGTTGGGTAAAACGGTGTTAGATGAACTGAAGAACTTATGAGAAAAATAGGGCCACGTTCCTGAGAGCCCCAAAAAAGCCAAACAACTTTTTTTAGGCCTCCACATCTAACAAAAATAAAAGTGAATATGTAATTGTAGTTCATTGTTATGTATTATGTTGTTTTTACTGCTTAAGACTACAAATGTAATAGAAATAACAATATGTCTTACCTTAAATTGTGGGTGCTGGTGTTTGTGGATGACTGTGAAGAGAAAATGAACTAGCAAACTTCCTTCATGATGCAAACATTACAGAGTCTGACTGATATTAGTGACCAAATCAATGTACTACATTAGTGTATGTTATTATGCCATTATTGAACTAATCCCTGTACTATCACCTCCTAGATAGTATTTACTACCTCATTATCCCACATGTCCCACACAGTTCCTTGTGTGATCCAATTTGTGTTATCTTCCCAGATTTCCCTTTCACAATTTATTACTTGTTAATAAGATACTTACTCTTTAATAATCTCTGTCTTACCGTTTATTCCTACTTAAGCACTGTTATAATTCTTCTATAATCTTACCTAATTTTCGCTTTGCTCCTAAACTACAAACAAACTAGTGTATGCTCCTACTCCACTACAGTGCAGTTCCTTTTACCATCTTCCACAAGCTAGTATCAACTACCTCAAATATTTCTTTAGTGATATTAATTGCTCAAACTTTGTTATAAGGCAAATCCTACTCTCAGATAAATTTCATATCATAGTGTCAATTTAGTCCCTTTTTACTTTTCTCCTGAAATAATTCTCTATATACCAATACATTGTACTGCCCTTTATTCAGTAATTGCTATACTCCTAGTTCTAACAACAATTAAAGAGCAACTTTCAGGAGATTTAATATTTTTTTCCCTCTTGTCCATATAGTCACATTTATTAAAATACTCCAGGTACTATTGACTACCTCAGGTGCTACTGATTTTGTTTTAATACATTCTTTTATTATTATATTCACTAGCTCCTTTATTCTAGCTGTAAATATCTACCGTAGTTCATAAACTCACATTTGAAATAATTAAGGTGCTATTAGATGCTTAAGTGTATAACTGAATTATCTGTTCTGTAATAGTCCCTCTTTCTTTCAAATTTTTACAAGTTTCAGAATAATTACAGAGTCTTACTCATAAGTCTAGGTGCTATGGACTACCTCAGGTGCTACTGATTTTGTTTTTAACCCTTTCAGGGTCCAAGGCCAAAATCTGAAGTGGTGCCCCAGTGTCCAAGAAATTTTGAAAAAAAAAAAAAAAAAAAAAAAAAAAAAAAAAAAAAAAAAAAAAAAAATAAAGAAAAAATAAAAAAAAAAAAAATCTTACAGAATAAAGATAATATTTTTGTGAAGGTAATAAAACAAAATTCTGATCAGAACTTACCGAGATACAGCAGTGGGAAGTTAACCCAAAATGACCGGGTGGCGGCAACATCAGTGACTCCCGCAAAATCCCATTTTTTTTATTTTACATTTTTTTATACTTTTTTTTTTCTATTTTTTTCTTTTTCTAATAACATTTGTGGCCTGTGAGACCAGTATAATGTATATTGTATAAGTGTACACTCATTGTATACAACACAATAACTGCACTAATTTATCATTATATTGCTTACAAAGGCTGGAGGCAGTGGAGATGTCATGTCTGAGGGCAATGTGTGGTGTGAATATAATGCAGAGAATTCGTAGTTTGGAAGTTAGGAGGAGGTGTGGGATTACCAAAACTGTTGTCCAGAGGGCTGAGGAAGGGTTGTTGAGGTGGTTCGGACATGTAGAGAGAATGGAGCGAAACAGAATGACTTCAAGAGTGTATCAGTCTGTAGTGGAAGGAAGGCAGGGTAGGGGTCGGCCTAGGAAGGGTTGGAGGGAGGGGGTAAAGGAGGTTTTGTGTGCGAGGGGCTTGGACTTCCAGCAGGCATGCGTGAGCGTGTTTGATAGGAGTGAATGGAGACAAATGGTTTTTAATACTTGAGGTGCTGTTGGAGTGTGAGCAAAGTAACATTTATGAAGGGGTTCAGGGAAACCGGCAGGCCGGACTGGAGTCCTGGAGATGGGAAGTACAGTGCCTGCACTCTGAAGGAGGGGTGTTAATGTTGCAGTTTAAAAACTGTAGTGTAAAGCACCCTTCTGGCAAGACAGTGATGGAGTGAATGATGGTGAAAGTTTTTCTTTTTCGGGCCACCCTGCCTTGGTGGGAATCGGCCAGTGTGATAATAAAAAAAATAAAAAAAAAATTGCTTACAAAACTTGTTTACAAGTTTATTGTAAACAAAATGATAAAAATATTAGTGCGGTTATTGTGTTGAATACAACGGTACCACACAGTACCATATGCTACAATGGTACTATATGCTACAATGGCACCATATGATACAATGGTACCATATGGTACAATGGCACATGATACAATGGTACCATATGATACAATGGTACCATATGGTACAATGGCACCATTTGGTACAATGGTACCATATGATACAATGGTACCATATGGTGCAATGGTACCTTATGGTACCATATGGTGCAATGGTACTTTATGGTACCATATGGTACATTGTACCATACAGTACAATGATACCATATGGTTCATTGTATGGTACTGTATGGTACTGTTGTATTCAACACAATAAACACACTAATATTTTCATTATTATTTTGTTTACAATAGTTGTTTACAATAAAAATATGCAAAAATGTTGTACATGTATATTAGTAATGTTCTATTATATATTTACAAGTGTACAGAAACTTGACATGTTCCTTGAGGTGGATGACAAAGCACTTTGTTTAGTAAACTACAGAGTCAGTAGCTAGCTTGTGTTGCCACTCACTCAAGTCTTGGTTGGGGTCTCATGCCACCAACACCTATTGGCCATATGGTACATGGTATCATATGTTACAGGGTACCATATGGTACATTGTACTATATGGTATAGGGTACCATGCAGTACAGTATAACATATGGTGCAGGGTACCATATGGTACAGGGTACCATATGGTACAGGGTACCATACGGTACAAAGTACCACACGGTACAGGGTACCATACAGTACAGGGTACCATACGGTACAGGGTACCATATGGTACAGGGTACCATACGGTACAGGGTACCATACATTACAGGACACCATGTGGTACAGATACAGGGATAACTACGGAAATAAGTCGCCCTGACTTTTTTGAGTTATCCTAGGATTTTATACGTATGCTGCTATGTATGATAATCTATGTAATTGTATTTCTGTACACCTGAATAAACTTACATAAGAACATAAGAACGAAGGAACAGTGCAGCAGGCCTACTGGCCCATGCGAGGCAGGTCCAAGTCTCCTACCGGCTTAAGCCAATGCACCCAACCTAGTCAGGTCAGGTCACCTTGACTTAAGGGAGGAACACGGCAACCGTCCTGGTAGCACAAGCTAATCAGGTCCAACTCACACCCACCCACACCCACTCATGTATTTATCCAACCTATTTTTAAAGCAACACAACATTCTGGCCTCTATGACTGTACTTGGGAGTTTGTTCCACTCATCCACAACTCTATTACCAAACCAGTACTTTCCTATATCCTTCCTGAATCTGAATTTTTCTAACTTAAAACCATTGCCGCGAGTCCTGTCTAGGCTAGATATTTTCAGCACACTATTTACATCCCCTTTATTTATTCCTGTCTTCCATTTATACACCTCAATCATATCTCCCCTAATTCTACGTCTTTCTAGAGAGTGCAGATTCAGGGCCCTTAGTCTATCCTCATAGGGAAGGTTTCTGATACATGGGATCAACTTTGTCATCCTCCTTTGTACATTTTCCAGAGCATTTATATCCATTCTGTAATACGGTGACCAAAACTGTGCAGCATAATCTAAATGAGGCCTAGCCAAGGATGTATAGAGTTGAAGAACAACCTGAGGACTCCTATTATTTATGCTTTTTGATATGAAGCCAAGGATTCTATTAGCTTTATTGCGAACACTTATGCACTGTTGTCTTGGTTTCAGATTACTGCTAACCAGAACTCAAGTGCATGTAGCATCATAAGTAAGTTTATTTAGGTATAAACAAATAAAGTTACAAAGAATATCACACTTAGCAGCATATGTTTGGAGAACCTAGGATAACCCAAAAAAGTCAGACAGACTTATTTCCATTAGGGTCCCTGTACCCTGCACCATATGGTATAATGTACCATATGGTACACTGCACCATATGGTACACTGCACCATATGGTACCATTGCACCATATACCATTGTACCATATGATACCACTGTATGACATGGCACCATTGTACCATATGGTACCACTGTACCATGTGGCACAATGGTACCATATGGTTCAAAACCATAAAATTCGTCTTCAGCTCCACTTCCATCAGTCTTAGAACTGTAAGTTGTGAAGAGGAGAGTCAGAATTCGCATGGAGAGTGAGTGAGGAGTGAGAGCTTCCTTGCCGCCAGGCACGATGAACAAAGCTACTTTGCTGGCGTTCCCACAATGCCATGCAGGCGTCCAGATTTTTTCTATAGTGTGCACACTGACCACCCGGACCCATTCTCTCAGATGTAGACCTACCAGCCTTCTCGCACTAAATTTGACGCCGCTAGAATTTTGGCGTAGATCTATGGTTTGGACCCTGAACGTAAAGCCGTAGATCTACGGGACGGACCCTGAAAGGGTCAATACATTCATTTATTATATCCACTAGCTCCTTTATTCTAGCTGTTAATATCTACTGTAGCTCAGAAACTCACATATGTTAAAACAATTAAGGTGCTATTAGATGATTAATTGTATAACTGAATTATCTGTACTGTAATAATCCCTTTTTCTTTTAAATTTGTACAAGATTTAGAATTACAGAGTCTTATTCGTAAGTCTAGTTGTAGATTCAATATAACTCTTATATTATTTTACTCAGAAAATCTAGTTTGCAAAATTACTCTCATCTTATGATTACAGGCATAGATCCTGATGTAAACTTTTTACCAACTGAAATACACGAATCAAACAGTAACTGTAATTACTATACAGCAGACCAAGCAAAGACATTACTCAGTGCAAACAATAATATATAACCATCTTTATCAACAATATCAGATCCTTGAGCAAACATTACAGCATTACTCAATTCCCTTCATTCCAAAATATCAATCATCACACTCACAGAAAGGTTTACTATACAAATAGTAGGAGTCTAAGAAATAAGATAGATGAGCTATGATTACTTGCAAGTGTAGGTAATATAGATATTATTGGTATAACAGAGACCTGGTTCACCCTGAAAGATAGAGAAATGCCTTCTGAATGCAACATACAGGGTTATAAACTATTCCACACTGATAGGGTCAACAAGAAGGGTGGTGGTGTGGCGATGTATGTCAGAGAAAATTTAAATTGCTGTCTTAGACATGATATAAGATTAGAAACATCAAACACAGAATCTGTTTGGCTACAGTTTCTCGAGGGACGTGACAAATTAATTTTGGGTGTGATTTATAGGTCCCCAAACCTTGATAGGGAGTGCAGTAAGCTGTTATGGGACGAAATTCATAAGGCATCTAGATATGAAAATGTGATAATGGGAGATTTTAACTTTAGACAAATTGATTGGAACAATATGACAGGAAATCTTGAGTCTAGTGACTTTCTTGATACGGTTCAGGATTGCTTTTTAGAACAGGCTGTGACAGAACCAACTAGAGGAAACAATCTGCTTGACTTGGTTCTGCCAACAAAGATTCACTAATTAATAATCTTGAGGTTAATGATGAGCTTGGGGAAAGTGATCAAAATCACTTAGTTTTAATATATCATGGAATTACCCAGATAACTACAATCAAATCTCTGTCCCAGATTTTCGCTTGGCTGACCTCATGGGACTGAAAAATTACCTGGGTGGGCTAAATTGGGATGTCCTGACTATGGGTCAGGTAGGTGATCTTGGTTGCAAATATGACGTTTTTCAGAGCATAGTTCTAGCTGCCCAGACAACTTTTGTTCCGAGTAGGGAAATTAGATCTAACAAAAATGATCCCAAATGGATGAACAATAGATTAAAACATCTCACTGGTCAAAAGAGAGGCATATATAGGCATATCAAAAGAAGGGATGGGCAGTTAAGAAATCAATATATACTTCAATTAGAGAGAGAAATAAAGAAAGGAATAAAAAAGCAAAAAGGAATTATGAGGCTAAGGTCGCAAGGGATTCAAAGACTAACCCAAAAGGGTTCTTTCAGGTATACAGAAGTAAGATTAGGGACAAGATTGGCCCACTTAAGAGTAATTCTGGTCAGATCACTGACAGTGATAAGGATGTGTGTGAAATTCTCAATACCTACTTCCTCTCAGTTTTCACCCAGGAAAATACTAGCGATATTCCTGAAATAATAGACTATGTGGAACAGGATGATAAACTATGTACGATTGCGGTAACTAGTGACATGGTCCTCAGACAAACAGAGAAACTAAAACCTAACAAATCCCTAGGCCCTGATGAACTGTTTGCAAGGGTGTTAAAGGAATGTAAAGAGGAACTTAGCATACCTTTGGCTAATCTTTTTAACATATCACTACAAACTGACATAGTGCCTGATAATTGGAAAATGGCAAATGTAATACCTATTTAATACCTATTATGCTCTTCAAGGTGACTTCTAATAATGTCAGCTATAATTGATTCTAGTAATTTGCCAACAATAGATGTCAGGCTTATTGGACGGTAATTTGAACGAGTGGACTTATCCCCTGATTTGAATATAGGAACCACACGAGACATGATCGAAGTGTATAAGTGGAAGATGGGTATTAATAAAGGGGATATTAATATTACTAATAGGTATTACTAAGACCAATAAACCTTACCTCCATAGTGGAAAAATTTATGGAATCAATAATTGCCAAAGCAATTCGTAGCCATCTTGACAGGCACAGATTGATTAATGAATCTCAACACGGTTTTACAAAGGGGCGTTCCTGTCTTACGAATTTACTAACTTTTTTCACTAAGGTGTTTGAGGAGGTAGATCATGGTAATGAATATGATAATGAGCATATGGACTTCAGTAAGGCTTTCAATAGAGTTCCACATCAGAGGCTATTAAGGAAACTTAAGGCACACGGAATAGGAGGAGAAATTTTTTCCTGGGTAGAGGCATGGCTGACAAATAGACAGCAGAGAGTTTGCATAAATGGTGAAAAATCAGAATGGGGGCACGTCACAAGTGGTGTTCCTCAGGGGTCAGTGTTGGGCCCGTTGTTGTTCACAATTTACATAAACGACATAGATGAGGGAATAAATAGCGACATAAGCAAATTTGCGATGACACCAAAATACGTCGTCCAATTCATTCTAATGAGGACACTAGAGCACTCCAGGATGATTTGAATAGACTGACGGAATGGTCGGAGAAGTGGCAAATGCAGGTTAATATTGACAAATGCAAAGTTCTAAATGTTGGACAGTTAAATAACCATGCCACATATAAACTAAATAATGTAGATCTTAATACTACTGATTGCAAAAAGGATTTAGGAGTTCTGGTTAGCAGCAATCTAAAACCAGGCCAACAGTGCATTAGTGTTCGCAATAAAGCTAACAGAATTCTTGGCTTCATATCTAGAAGTATAAATAACAGAAGTCCTCAGGTTGTTCTTCAACTCTATATATCCTTGGTTAGGCCTCATTTAGACTATGCTCCTCAATTCTGGTCACCGTATTACAGAATGGATATAAATGCTCTGGAAAACGTACAGAGGAGGATGACAAAGATGATCCCATGTAACAGAAATCTTCCCTATGAGGATAGACTGAGGGCCCTGAATCTGCACTCTCTCAAAAGGCATAGAATTAGGGGGATATGATCGAGGTGTTTAAATGGAAAACAGGAATAAAGAGGATGTAAATAGCGTGCTGAAAATTTCCAGCCAAGACAGGACTCGCAGCAATGGTTTCAAGTTGGAAAAATTCAGATTCAAGGAGGATATAGGAAAGCACTGGGTTGGTAAGAGTTATGGATGAGTGGAATAAAGTCCCGAGTACAGTTATTCAGGTTAAAACATTGTGTAGTTTTAAAAATAGGTTAGATAAATACATGAGTGGGTGTAGGTGGGTGTGAGATGGATCTGACTAGCTTGTGCTGCTGGGTTTGGTGCAGTGCTCCATCCTTGAGTGGAGATGACCAGACTGGGTGGGTCATTGGGCTAATCCGGGGTGGGGGGGGTCATTGGTCTTATCCTTGGGGGGGGGGCATGGACCTGCTATGCATGGGTCGGTACGCCTGTTGCGGTGTTCCTTCTTTCTTATGTTCTTATGTAAACCTGGCTTAAGCCTGATATTACAGATGTCTATACCATTCCTGGCTACATGGCCATACACAACTGTAGAACAGACCAGCAAGGGGGAGGAACAGGAACAGCTATATACTACTCAAATCAGCTCCAATGCATCAATAAATCTTGTACAAGGGATGAACATGGAAAATATATCATAGCCAAATTTAAACCTAAAGACCTGCAAAAACCCCTCACAGCTATAAACATATACAGAATACCACAGTCAAACATTTACCACGTTAGTGAAAAACTAGGAAACATGATCACTGATGCACACATGAATAAAGACCACCTACTACTAACAAGAGATTTCAACAAACATACTACATGACCAGGACCCACAAGTAACCAAATTCACAAGCACAATGAGTAACTGCCTGTTGCTACCAACAATATTTAAACCTACAAGAATCACCGAGACAAGTATCTCCTTAATGGACCACATCTGGACAAACACCATATCCCCTTTAAAATCAGGCATAATCACAGACAACACAACAGACCACTACCCAACCTTTCTCATAACTAATCTGGACAAACTGCCACAAGACATTACTAAAGTAACCTTCAGACTACATAACGAGACAGCAGTTAACAACTTTACAGCAGCTATGAATAACACCAATTGACAAAATGAGCTCGAAACATATACAGATATGAATGAATGTATAAATAATTTTCTAAAATAAGCCCAAAGCCTCTATAACAAACATTGCCCCTAAAAACTAAACAGATCACAGCAAAGAGACTGAATAATCCCTGGCTAACACCAAGCATCCTCAAATCCATTAAAACAAAGCAGAAATATGAAAAACAGTATAAAATGGGTCAAATAACTAGAGAACAGTCTAAACGTTACTCGTCAGCACTTACCAGCCTGATAAGATCTAAAAAATTTTATTATGAAAATACATTACGTAACATCAAAGGTGACATGAAAAAAACCTGGAAAACTCTATCTGAAATTCTTGAAAATAAAAAGTTATCCAAAAACAAAATAATCAAACTAAAATCTAGTGAACAAAATACCAGGCGTAAACACCCGCCCATCACACTACCTCATAGGTACCTACCCGAATACGCTATTCCTAGCTCCAACCAACTCCATAGAAGTTACGCTCATCATAAGCACCCTTAACCCTTTGAGGGTCAACAGGCCCTCTCCGAAACTCGTTCTCAGGGTCGGCCAAATTTAAAAAAAAAAAAAATTATTTTCTCTTATGAAAAGATAGAGAATCTTTTCCCGATCATAAAGACACCAAAAGTTTGAAATTTGATAGAAAACTTACGGAATTATGCTCTCGCAAAGTTAGCGGTCTCGGCGATGTTTACGCATCGGCGATTTTGCCCACTTTGAGCCCCATTTTCGGCCAATTTCACTGTACTAGTCGACAAAAAACATGAATATTTCGCTAGAACTCCATTTTTTCTATCGAATGGGTGCAAGAAACCACTCATTTATGAAATTCAACTATCCAGTACAGTGGTCAGAATTTAGCAATTTTGCCAATTTCACACAAATTTCAAAAGATGCCAATTTCCGAATAGGGTCCAGAATAAACAAGAAAGACATTCCTAGCACTAAAATGACATTTCCTCTAGTCATTAGTAACGTCTCAAGGCCCCTCTTATATTCTTTTGCTTTCCACTTTGAATTTTTATTTTCACAAAAAATATAAGATTTACTGTTATGCAGACTACTGCATTAGTGTAAAAAATGGTATAAATATTATTGGTGCACTTGTGAAAGAATATTAGACTCACCAGTTGACGTGTATTGCACGCTTGGCACGATTTGTGTACTTTTGAAGTTTGGTAAAAATCGAACATTTCTGCTACTTTGAGCTCAATTTCAAGGCACTTTTCTTTGTAAAACCAGTCAAAATCATCTCAATTTCTGTAATATGTATTCCATTCTATAAAATGAGACCAAGAAAACTAGAATACAACAATAAATACCATACGAAAATACACTGCAAAGTCGCTGATTTATTCAAAAAAAATGGTCAAAGTTTTTTTTTTCTCATTATGCACTGTGTGCTGCAGGATTTTTTTTAGACTGTGCA
The DNA here is from genome assembly GCF_038502225.1 of Cherax quadricarinatus. Lineage (NCBI taxonomy): Eukaryota > Metazoa > Arthropoda > Malacostraca > Decapoda > Parastacidae > Cherax > Cherax quadricarinatus. The sequence goes on from NC_091294.1 coordinate 19,715,033, forward strand.
CACTGACCACATAGACCTATTCTTTCATATGAAGGCCTACCAGCTTTCTCCCACTAGATTTGAGGCCGCTAGAATTTATGAGTACTAGTACGTCAAAAACCCCTACGCGTAAGACGTACTAGTACGACGAAAACCCTCAAAGGGTTAAAAACAAGGCAGAAGACATAAACAGCTTGCCTGCTTTTATGTAGAAAAAAGCTTCTCCAGTATTGTCACCAATTATTGCAACGCTTAACAAATCCACTGAATCAGCTACCCTCCCAACAATCCTCAAAATAGCGAGGGTCACTCTGATCCGCAACAGTGACGACCAAGCTGACTTGAATAACTATAGACCAATATCTAACTTACCATATTACTATTATTATTATTATCACACTGGCCGATTCCCACCAAGGCAGGGTGGCCCGAAAAAGAAAAACTTTCACCATCATTCACTCCATCACTGTCTTGCCAGAAGGGTGCTTTACACTACAGTTTTTAAACTGCAACATTAACACCCCTCCTTCAGAGTGCAGGCACTGTGCTTCCCATCTCCAGGACTCAAGTCCGGCCTGCCGGTTTCCCTGAACCCCTTCATAAATGTTACTTTGCTCACACTCCAACAGCACGTCAAGTATTAAAAACCATTTGTCTCCATTCACTCCTATCAAACACGCTCACGCATGCCTGCTGGAAGTCCAAGCCCCTCGTACACAAAACCTCCTTTACCCCCTCCCTCCAACCTTTCCTAGGCCAACCCCTACCCCGCCTTCCTTCCACTACAAACTGATACACTCTTGAAGTCATTCTGTTTCGCTCCATTCTCTCTACATGTCCGAGCCACCTCAACAACCCTTTCTCAGCCCTCTGGACAACAGTTTTGGTAATCCCGCACCTCCTCCTAACTTCCAAACTACGAATTCTCTGCATTATATTCACACCACACATTGCCCTCAGACATGACATCTCCACTGCCTCCAGCCTTCTCCTCGCTGCAACAGTCATCACCCATGCTTCACACCCATATAAGAGCATTGGTAAAACTATACTCTCATACATTCCCCTCTTTGCCTCCAAGGACAAAGTTCTTTGTCTCCACAGACTCCTAAGTGCACCACTCACCCTTTTCCCCTCATCAATTCTATGATTCACCTCATCTTTCATAGACCCATCTGCTGACACGTCCACTCCCAAATACAGTGGACCCCCGCATAGCGAACTTAATCCGTGCAAGAGGGCTGGTCGTTATGCGAAATGTTCGCTATGCGAATTAATTTTCCCCATAAGAAATAATGGAAATAAAATTAATCCGTGCAAGACACCCAAAAGTATGAAAAAAAAATTTTTTTACCACAAAAAAATGTTAATTTTAGTACACACAAACTGAAAAAGGCATGCACAATTACATGACACTTACTTTTATTGAAGATCTGGTGATGATTGATGGGATGGGAGGAGGGGAGAGAGAGTGTTAGTGTTTAGAAGGGGAATCCCCTTCCATTAGGACTTGAGGTAGCAAGTCCTTTTCCGGGGTTACTTCCCTTCTTCTTTTAATGCCACTAGGACCAGCTTCAGAGTCACTGGACCTCTGTCGCACAACAAATCTGTCCATAGAGCTCTGTACCTCCCGTTCCTTTACGATTTGTCTAAAATGGGCCATAACATTGTCATTGAAATAGTCACCAGCACGGCTTGCAACAGCTGTGTCAGGGTGATTTTCATCCATAAAGGTTTGCAGTTCAACCCACTGTGCACACATTTCCTTAATTTTTGAAGTAGGCACAATGGATTCCACAACTGGCATAGGCTTCTCAGGGTTAGCCCCAAACCCTTCAAAATCTTTCTTAATTTCCATACTAATTCTCACCCTTTTTACCACAGGGTTGGCACTAGAAGCTTTCTTGGGGCCCATGGTCACTTATTTTCCAGAAACAGCACCGAAAACACTGTAATAATACGAAATATTCCGAGTGTATGCTTGAATGTTACCGCGGAGGCTGGCTGGTAAACAATGGGACGGGCGGCACATGTGAGGCTGGCTGAGGCCGCACATTGGACGCGTCTCGGACGAAGGTCGCTGAGCGGGTTTTTGTCCACTATGCGGGGCAAAATTTTAGCGAACAAAGCGTTCGCTATGCGGATTGTTCGCTATGCAAGGCGTTCGCTATGCGGGGGTCCACTGTATCTGAATACATTCACCTCCTCCATACTCTCTCCCTCCAATCTGATATCCAATTTTTCATCACCTAATCTTTTTTATCCTCATAACCTTACTCTTTCCTGTATTCACTTTTAATTTTCTTCTTTTGCATACCCTACCAAATTCATCCACCAATCTCTGCAACTTCTCTTCAGAATCTCCCAAGAGCACAGTGTCATCAGCAAAGAGCAACTGTGACAACTCCCACTTTATGTATGATTCATCTCTTAACTCCACGCCTCTTGCCAAGACCCTCGCATTTACTTCTCTTACAACCGCATCTATAAATATATTAAACAACCACGGTGACATCACACATCCGTGTCTAAGGCCTACTTTTACTGGGAAATAATTTCCCTCTTTCCTACATACTCTAACTTGAGCCTCACTATCCTCGTAAAAACTCTTCACTCTAGCCTTATCTAAATACTGTTCACTTATATGTTTCACTGTAAACACCTGGTCCACACACCCCCTACCTTTCCTAAAGCCTCCTTGTTCATCTGCTATCCTATTCTCCGTCTAACTCTTAATTCTTTCAATAATAACTCTACCATACACTTTACCAGGTATACTCAACAGACTTATCCCCCTATAATTTTTGCACTCTCTTTTGTCCCCTTTGCCTTTATACAAAGGAACTATGCATGCTCTCTGCCAATCCCTAGGTACCTTACCCTCATCCATACATTTATTAAATAATTGCACCAACCATTACAAAACTATATCTCCACCTGCTTTTAACATTTCTATCTTTATCCCATCAATCCCGGCTGCCTTACCCGCTTTCATTTTACCTACTGCCTCACGAACTTCTCCCACACTCACAACTGGCTCTTCCTCACTCCTAAAAAATGTTATTCCTCCTTGCCCTATACACGAAATCACAGCTTCCCTATCTTCATCAACATTTAATAATTCCTCAAAATATTCCCTCCATCTTCCCAATACCTCTAACTCTCCATTTAATAACTCTCCTCTCCTATTTTTAACTGACAAATCCATTTGTTCTCTAGGCTTCCTTAACTTGTTAATCTCACTCCAAAACTTTTTCTTATTTTCAACAAAATTTGTTGATAACATCTCACCCACTCTCTCATTTGCTCACTTCTTACATTGCTTCACCACTCTCTTAACCTCTCTCTTTTTCTCCATATACTCTTCCCTCCTTGCATCACTTCTACTTTGTAAAAACTTCTCATATGCTAACTTTTTCTCCCTTACTACTCTCTTTACATCCTCATTCCACCAATTGCTCCTCTTCCCTCCTGCACCCACTTTCCAATAACCACAAACTTCTGCTGAACACTCTAACACTACATTTTTAAACCTATCCCATACCTCTTCGACTCCATTGCCTATGCTCTCATTAGCCCATCTATCCTCCAATAGCTGTTTATATCTTACCCTAACTGCCTCCTCTTTTAGTTTATAAACCTTCACCTCTCTCTTCCCTGATGCTCCTATTCTCCTTGTATCCCATCTACCTTTTACTCTCAGTGTAGCTACAACTAGAAAGTGATCTGATATATCTGTGGCCCCTCTATAAACATGTACATCCTGAAGTCTACTCAAGTGTCTTTTATCTACCAATACATAATCCAACAAACTACTGTCATTTCGCCCTACATCATATCTTGTATACTTATTTATCCTCTTTTTCTTAAAATATGTATTACCTATAATTAAACCCCTTTCTATACAAAGTTCAATCAAAGGGCTCCCATTATCATTTACACCTGGCACCCCAAACTTACCTATCACACCCTCTCTAAAAGTTTCTCCTACTTTAGCATTCAGGTCCCCTACCACAATTACTCTCTCACTTGGTTCAAAGGCTCATATACATTCACTTAACATCTCCCAAAATCTCTCTCTCTCCTCTACATTCCTCTCTTCTCCAGGTGCATACAAGCTTATTATGACCCACTTTTTGCATCCAACCTTTACTTTAATCCACATAATTCTTGAATTTACACATTCATGTTCTCTTTTCTCCTTCCATAACTGATCCTTCAACAGTACTGCTACCCCTTCCTTTGCTCTAACTCTCTCAGATACTCCAGATTTAATCCCATTTATTTCCCCCCACCGAAACTCCCCTACCCCCTTCAGCTTACCATTGCCACCACTGCTCTCTAAAATCTTTGAAAAATTAATTCATAGACAGATCTATTCCAACCTCATCTCACACAACATATTAAACCCTTGTCAGTTTGGATTCAGGAATAATAAAAACATGAATGATGCTATCATACACATGCTAGAACTAGTATATACCGCACTCGAAAAGAAAAGTCCCACTGCGCATTTTCATTGATTTACGTAAAGCTTTCGATACAGTCGACCACGAACTGCTGTACTCCAAATAAACGCACTATGGTATAAGAGGCCACTCCCTCAACTACCTAAAATCATACCTTAGTAACAGAACTCAATATGTGTTTGCAAACTCTTCCACCCAACCATCACAGTACGAGTCCCACAAGGAAGCGTCCTTGGACCACTCCTCTGTCTCATCTACATCAATGATCTACCGAATGCATCACAGCTACTCAAACCCATATTATTTGCAGATGACACTACATATGTCATTTCCCACCCAAACACAGTCATACTAGCAAACACAGTCAATGCCGAATTGCAGAAAATATCTGCCTGGATAATGACTAATAAACTTACCCTAAATACTGATAAAACCTATTTCATTCAGGTTGGAAACAAAGCTACAAATGATCCAATTAACATAACGCTAAATGGATCATTAGTCACAAGACTCACAGAGGGAAAATTCCTAGGTATCCACCTTGACAGTAGCCTTAAGTTCCAGACACACATACAACAAATTACCAAGAAAATCTATAAGACTGTAGGCGCACTATCAAAGATAAGGTACTATGCTCCACAATCAGCTCTACTGGCACTGTACCATACACTCATATACCCTTATCTTACATATGGAATTTGTGCATGGGGATCAACAATATCCAATCACCTAAAACCCCTCATAACCCAGCAAAAGGCAGCAGTAAGAATGATAACGAATTCCCACTCCCGCCAGCATACTCCACCAATTTTCAAAAGTCTGAATCTGCTCACCATTAACCCTTTGACTGTCGCAACCCCCAATCCTGAGGTGTCTCCTGGTGTTGCAAAATTTAAAAAAAAAAAAATTATTTTTCTTATGAAATGATAGAGAATCTTTTCCCGATTGTAAAGACACCAAAAAAAACGAAATTTGATGAAAAACTGATGGAATTACGCTCTTGCGAAGTTAGCAACCTCAGCAATATTTACAAATCAGCGATTTCGCCCACTTTGAGCTCTATTTTCGGTTAATTCCATTATTCCAGTCAACCAAACTCATAGCTATTTCTTCAGAATTCCATTTTTTCCATCGATTGAGTACAAGAAACTGCCCATTTACCGATTTCAACTACCCAATAACATGGTCAGAAATTTGCCATTTGGCCAATTTCACAAAAATTAAAAAATATGACAATTTCAAAATAAGGACCAGAATGAACAATGCAGACATTCCTGGCTCTAAAATAACATTTTCTTTGTTCATCAGTCATGTCTCCAGGCCCCTCTGATATTACTCTTGCTTTTTATTTTGAAATTTTATTCAAACAGGAGGCCTGGTCACAGACCGGGCCGCGGGGGCGTTGACCCCCGGAACTCTCTCCAGGTAAACAAAAAATATAAGATTCACTGTTATGCAGACTACCCCAATACTGTAATAATTGTAAAAATTACATCAACCCATTCATGACTGCATATTAGAATGGCTATTTGGACATTTATTGGACAATGACATCATTTGTTTACTTCTGAACATCGGCAAAAATCAAACATTTCTCGTACTTTGTGCTCCATTTCCAGGTACTTTTTATAGTAAAAGTAATCAAAATCACCTCTATTTCTATAATATAGTTTCCATTCTATCAAATGAGACCAAGAAAACGAGAATACAACCACAAATACTATACGAAAATAGACCACAAATTCCGCATTTTAATTAAAAAAAACGGTCGGAGTTTTTTTTTTCTCATTATGCACTGCGTGCTCCAGAATTTTTTTTATATGGTGCACATTGACCACACAGACCCATTCTCTCACATGTGGGCCTACCAGCTTTCTCCTGCCTGATTTGAAGCCGCTAGAATTTATGAGTATATATATGTCAAGCACAGTACCTCGTAAACGTATATATACAGCCGCGACAGTCAAAGGGTTAAGAACATCCATACTTATTCATGTGACTACTACATACACAGAACAATACACGCAAATATAAACCCTCCACTCAAACTCCTCCTCACCAACTTAAACAGGACACATGACCACAACACAAGACACAGATCTCTTTTTGATATACCTCATGTCCATATCTCACTGTGTAAAAACTCTAAGGACATAAAGGGCCCTAAAATATGGAATTCATTACCAGAATATATTAAAGTAACCCAGTCTGAAAATCAGTTTAAGACTCTTCTCAAAAGCCACTTCACCCTAGACTAAATGCTAAATACTCAGTACACACATACTCACCTATGTACTCCCACATCATAACTTCAACAATCACTTTGAACCTTTTATCCATTGTTGACAGGAATATAATTGAACCATTGTTTTCACAAAAAGCATTTTAGACTACATGAATATATCCTTTGTCTTATACAAATTTAATTCACTTATAATTAATAATCTACTGTTCAACTACGAAATAATTACTGTCCTACTGTACAACTATGATAAAATCCTTAGTGTTAAGTAGTCTGTAAGCCAATAATCTTAAGTTGGCCCATAATGCCTAGGCATAATAGAGGCTCTCTTTGCATTGCAACCCACTATTTATTTATTTATTTATTTATTAACAATTTGAGCACACATACAGAGGTACAAAAAAATACAGATAAGAGCAGCATGCCAAAGCCACTTATACTATGCATAGCATTACGGGCTGGCTTAAAATTAACTTAAGATTAACTAAGCAATGATGAAATCAGTGATAAAACATTAATGTAAACAGATTACTATAAAGCACAAGTGAGTATTACAAAGACAGGTCATATGGTTGCATGCATTGTTGTACATTCAGTCGTATGAAGTATTCTGCTAGGTAGTGTATTTAAAAAATAATAAAGTTAGATTCGGTTTTAGGTTTAACATTTATGTGATATAATTGTGAGAAACATTTAAGATATACAATTTATAAGGTTCAGTTATTCAGTATTTATTTGGTTTTGGGTGAGTAAGTGATCTTTGAGAAGAGACTTGAATTTATGAACAGGTAGTGTTTCTTTTATATTTACAGGTAATGAATTCCAGATTTTAGGGCCTTTTATGTGCATTGAGTTTTTGCATAGTGTGAGATGGACACGAGGAACATCAAAGAGTGATCTGTGCCTTGTGTTATGGTCATGTGTTCTGTTGAGGTTGGCAAGGAGATGTTTGAGGGGAGGGTTAATATCAGAGTTAAGTGTTCTATGTATGTAATAGGTGCAGTAATAAGTATGGATGTTTTGTATGGTGAGTAGGTTTAGTGTATTGAATATTGGTGGAGTGTGCTGCCTGTAGTGAGAATTTATCATTCAAACTGCAGCCTTTTGTTGGGTAATTAGTGGTCTGAGATAGTTAATTGTTGTTGAGCCCCATGCACAAATTCCATAGGTGAGATAGGGGTAAATAAGAGAGTGATATAGGGCCAGGAGGGCTGACTGTGGAACATAGTACCGTATCTTCGATAGTATGCCTACAGTCTTGGAAATTTTCTTAGAAATTTGTTGTATATGCGTATGAAATTTGAGTCTATTATCAAGGTGGATTCCTAAGAATTTTCCCTCTGTTAGCTTTGTGATAGGTGATCCGTTTATCATTATGTTAAGAGGGACATCTGTAGCTCTGTTACCAAACTGAATGAAGTAGGTTTTGTCAATGTTTAGTGTAAGTTTGTTAGTCCTCATCCAGGTATATATTTTCTGTAATTCGGTATTTACAGTATTGGCTAGCGTGACTGGGCTCGGGTGAGAGAAGACGTATGTAGTGTCATCTGCAAATAGTGTGGGTTTGAGTAATTGCGAAGCATTTGGAAGGTCATTTATGTATAGGAGAAAGAGAAGAGGGCCAAGGACACTTCCCTGTGGGACACCAACTGTAATTGGTTGCGCAGAAGAGTTTGCCCCATTTGCGTACACATATTGGCTTCTGTTGCTGAGGTATGACTTGAGGTAGTTGACGGAGTGCCCTCTTATACCATAGTGTGACAATTTTACGTGGAGCAAGTCATGGTCAACTGTATCAAAAGCTTTACGTAAGTCAATGAAGATCCCCAGTGGGACTTCTTTTTTCTCTATTGCAGTGTATATATGTTCTAGCATGTGTATAATAGCATCATTAGTATTTTTATTAGGCCTGAATCCAAACTGGCAGGGGTTGAGTATGTTTTGGGAGATAAGGTAGGAGTAGATTCGTTTATGAATTAATTTTTCGAAGATTTTTGAGAGAGGGTGAAGTTGGATGTTGGCCTATAGTTATTCAACTCTGTTTGGTCTCCTCCTTTGTGGATCGGGGTGACCCTTGCTATTTTGAGTACTGTAGGGAAGGTGGAGGATTCAATGGATTTGTTAAAGAGTGTTGCAATGATTGGTGATAGCACTTGTGACACTTTTTTGTATATAAAGGGTGGTAAGGTATTTAAATCTCCTGCCTTGTTTTTTAGTGCGTTGATAATAAGGGAGACTTCGTATGGGTTAGTCGGAGCTAGGAACAGTGTGTTCGGGTAGTTGCCGGTGAGGTAGTCATTTGGTGGGGTATCTGAGCTTGGGATTTTATTGGCAAGGTTTTGTCCTATAGTGGAGAAGAAATCATTGAGTCTGTTTGCTGTTTCTGTTGGTGGGAGTTGGGGTTCATCTGATTTTGCTAATTTTATTTCGTTATTTCGTGATATCTTTTTTGTTCCCAGAATTTCTGATAGGGTTTTCCAGGTCTTTTTTATATCACCTCGTAAGTTGGATAATCTGTTCTCATAATACAATTTTTTTGCCCTTCTTATCAGGCTGGTTAGGATTGACGAGTAACGTTTTGTTTGGTCTCTGGTTATGTGACCCATTCTGTACTGTTTTTCATATTGGTGTTTTGTATTTATGGATTTGAGAATGCTGGGTGTTAGCCAGGGACTGTTCAGTCTCTTAGCTGTCATTTGTTTAGTTTTTTTTAGGGCAGTGCTTGTTATAGAGGTATTGGGTCTTTTTTAGAAAATTATTTATACATTCGTCAATATCTGTATAGATTTCTAGCTCAGTGTGCCAATCAATGTTTGCTACTGCTGTTGTGAAGTTATTATTGTGAAGTCTGAAGGTGACTTTAGTAGTGTCTTGGGGTAGTTTACCAAGAGTTGTTATGAGGAAAGTAGGGTAGTGGTCTGTGGTATTATCTATAATTATGCCTGATTTTAAAGGGGATATGGTGTTGGTCCAGATGTGGTCAAGTAGGGAAACACTAGTCTCTGTAACTCTTGTAGGTTTTGTTACTGTTGGTAGTAACATACAGTTACTCATTGTGTTTGTGAATTCAGTAACGTGTGGGTCCTGGTCTTGCAGGAGTCACCTGAGAGTAGTAAGTGATCTTTGTTCATGCGTGCATCAGTTATCATACTTCCTAGGTTTTGACTAAATTGGCTAATGTTTGACTGTGGAACTCTGTAGATGTTTATCAATGTGAGAGGTTTTTGTAGGTATTTGGATTTGAATTTAGCTATTATATATTCCCCATGTTCATCCCTTGTGCAAGTATTAGTGATACATTCTAGTTGGTCTGAGTAGTATATGGCTGTGCCACCCCTTTGTTGGTCTGGCCTACAGTTGTGTATGGCTGTGTAACCGGGAATGGCATAGACATCTGTACTATCAGGCTTTAGCCAGGTTTCAGTTAGTGTAATGATGGACATATTGGCATGTAAGGAATTTAGTAATGCTATGAGGTCATCGTAATGCTTGCTTAAAGATCTGATATTGTAGTTAAAGATAGTTATGTTGTTGTTGGCACTGAGAAGTGCCTTTGATTGTTCTGCAGTGTAGTAATTACAGTAACTGTTTGATTCATTTAAGTCATTAAATAAGAGGTTGGTATCAGGATCAATGCTTGTAATCATAAGATTTGTAGTGAATCTATAGTTAGAATTAAGTATAAAACAAAGTAAATAGTCTTAAGCTAAAAAATAGCACCTGAATTATTTAACAAATGTAAAATAATGAGCTAAGGTAGTTTTTTTTTTTTTTTTTTAAGCTAAAATAAAGGAGACATTATAAAAGGGACTAACACAAATAAAGTGATGATCAAATAATGGCACTTGGGAATATGATAGTAGGTAGTACTATAAAGGTAATTTTTTAAAGTTAGAATTATAGTATAAAATTATAATATAAAAGGGACTAATATAGGTTGTGGTGAACAATAAAGTGGTAATCAAATAAATGAGCTTTGGAATATAATGGCAAAATTGTTAACTTATTCTACTTTAGCACCTGAGAATAGCACCTTGATTATTTTAACAATTGTGAATATATAAACTAGGGTAGTTATATAAAGCTAAAATAAAGGAGAAAATATATAAGGGACTAAAATTAAGTAATGGTAAACAAAGTTAAATGGACAGATGGTAGGAATTATAATATAAACTTATAATATAAAAATACAATTTGAAATGGTACTTGCAATTGCACTAGAGTCTGGTATAGGTTGTTGACAAGATCAAGATTATAACTAGATTTAAATTGACAAAATAAAATTCACAATTAAAGTACCAAAAGAATAATAGTAAAAAAATAACAATGGTAATGTCTTGGTTATAATATGATAGTAAGATGGTAGACAGGTACCCAGGTACACAGATACAAAGGATAATATAAAGGTTGGGGTTGAATATACAAACTTGAAAATTTGGCAACAAAATGTTATGGGAAGTATAAGATATTGTTTAATGTACAAAAGTAAAATTGACTGGTAGTAAATATGGTGTTTAATAAAATTTTAGTAAGTAATAATGATTACAAAAAAAAGTGAAAAAGTAATGTTTATTTCATTCAATATTGCACTGGTAGTTATACTAGAGGTTATATGGCAGTACAAGGTAATTAAGAGTACTCTAAGATAGTAAATGTGGTATTAAAACAGGTAAAGGTAATTAGACAAGTAATGGTTATTAAATGTCAAAAATGTTAAGAGTAAATTGAAATTTTAGTAAAAATGATAAATATTAATTTTAGTAAGTAATATCAATTGATAGTATTTAAAAAAATATGAGGTAGTAATATGGACAGAGAAAGTATCAATTCAGCTAATGTTTAAGCGAACAATAGTAAATAAGAAAATCACATAAGGTGACTTATGCATACTAGTAAAATCACAAAATGAGGTAGTTGATTGTACAATGAAATTTGAACAATAATGGAGCAAAACATACACTACACTACGTAGGCTTTTAAGTTGGACATTGTTTAGTTATTCTCTGTAAGATTAGTATCCCTGAGAAATCGTGATAGATCATTCTCGTTCGTGATTGTGTACAGTTGACCTACATTTGTTTTCCTAACAAGAATTTTCCCATCCCGTGTGAAGCATTGGTGTATTGTGTCGTTATTCTCCCGCTTAAGTTTTCTGACTCTATACAGGAGGTCTATTGTAAATATAAAATCTCAAAGTACTGTTTGCAAAGACAAAATAAATATGTAAAATAAATAAATAAATAAATAAGTGGAGAGTTATGCTGTGGCCCTACTGGGCTGAGGTGGATGGTAGAGGTTCTGGTACTGATGTTAATGGTTGTAGTGGAGTGTCTTACTTGAAGTCATTCAGTCAGTTATGTGATTCAATACATCAGTCAAATGATTCAGTACATCAGTCAAATGATTCAATACATCAGTCAAATGATTCAGTAAGTCAGTCAAGTGATTCAGTAAGTCAGTCAAGTGATTCAGTAAGTCAGTCAAGTCATTCATTAAGTCAGTCAAGTCATTCATTAAGTCAGTCAAGTCATTTAGTAAGTCAGTCAAGTCACTCAGCAAGTCAGTCAAGTCGTTCAGCAAGTCAGTCAAGTTGTTCAGTAAGTCAGTCAAGTTGTTCAGTAAGTCAGTAAAGTTGTTCAGTAAGTCAGTAAAGTTGTTCAGTAAGTCAGTAAAGTTGTTCAGCAAGTCAGTCAAGTTGTTCAGTAAGTCAAGTCATTCAGTAAGTCAGTCAAGTCATTCAGTAAGTCAGTCAAATCATTCAGTAAGTCAGTCGAGTCATTTAATAAGTCAGTCAAGTCATTCAGTAAGTTGTTCAATAAGTCAGTCAAGTTATTCAGTAAGTCAGTCAAGTCATTCAGTAAGATGTTCAATAAGTCAGTCAAGTTGTTCAGTAAGTCAGTCAAGTCATTCAGTAAATCATTCAATAAGTCAGTCAAATCATTCAGTCAGTCAGCCACACAAACTTATGTTTACCTCTTTTTATGTGTACAAAGTAACACTTCATTATGGCCACAGGATGTCTTGTCTAATATCTTTGTTTCCTTCATTAATTCTAAGACTTAATTAAATGCTTACACCTTTTCTTGCAACTTTGAGCAACACTGGTATGCCTTCTGGGTGTCATGATTGCTTGGCAGATACCAGATATAGCAATTAAAAGATCAAAACACAATTCACAATCACAAGCTTGTAGCAGAGAAGTTGGACTGGACATGTATGAAGTATGAATGCTTTGATGGTAGGGTGGTGTTGGGGAAGGTGGCTGGAGACGATGGGAGGTCTGCCCCGCTGAACCACAACAAAGCAGCCGCTAGAGGAAAAGGGAAGTTTTTTTCCTTCCTGCAAACTGAACCGTGTTAAATTCATCATATGACGTGTTACATAAAATTGTGCCGCAATTCTTCAAACATGCTATACCCAAATCGTGCCAAATAAACTCGTGCTAAATGACGGTCTACTGTCTATCTTCCATTCTATCTAATGAGGCCAAGAAAACAAAAATACAACCTTAAATACTATACGAAAATACACCACAACGTCTGTGTTTTAAGCCAAAAACACGGTCAGTGTTTTTTTTTTTATTATGCACTGCATGCTGCAGGATTTTTTATACCACTCACACCCATTTTCTCATATGTAGGCCTACCAGCTTTCTCCCACTGGTAGGTCAACATTAGCCTACCAGTGCAACCAACACTGGCTTGCAAGCCGTAATGTTACGGGACTGACATTGAAAGGGTTAATCCTGAAAAGTGCTAGGTCATGATAATACAGAACAAGATCATAAAAACCTAAAATAAATAAATATAAAGTGCTGCAGAAGATTTTTACAACCAACAACATGAAGAACACAAGACCCCAAGTGTAAACTGGGAAAATAAGTGATGTAAAAGTATACTAGAAAAATATGTCTTCACAAACAGAGGCTGACTGCTGGAATGGGATCCTAGACAATGAAATGTGTGTGACACTAACTGGGAACTTTTCATAAATTAATGTATATGACAAACTCAATACGGAAGATGGGATACAACAAACAAATCTCTGCTACCCTAACTTTTAATAAGCAATTACAAAATCTAGACAAAAATTAGGAAACATTTATAAAATACAAAAGAGTAAGTCAAAATAATACAACTGGAATACATAGTTCATTATTAACCCACAATTATAAATTACATTATTTTTCTTTTCCAAATAAGCCTTTTGTCTCAAAAGGCAATATGAATTTTATTTATTATTTATTCAAAACCATTAAAGTTAGCAAAGACATGACAAGTCTATTACAACATCGTAAAAATAAAATAAAATACAATTACCTCTCCACCGAAGTTGTAATTCTTAGCATTTAGAAGGCCAACCAGCGTAGTGTATATAGTAGTCTTTTCTGGCATCTTTACAGCACAATCACTGAGAATCTTAAGAATCTTACTCTTGTAATTATTGATGTCAGCTTCCAGAACACTTGCCAGACCTTCAAGGTTGCTCTCCAGGGATGATGTGCTCTATGATCAAAACAACTTTCCTTCATCTCAAAGTACTTTTATTGGAAATAACAAGTCAGCTTCTTAATATGAATATGAGGTCTTTATTGCAGACATTTCACTTAAAACTAGCAAAATACTGAAAACAACTCATTCTTATGTGGTGATTTTATTTACATAATTGTTGGAGTTATCCATTCACTTTGATCTAACTTGCTCAAAAAGGTACAGTGGAACCTCAAAAATCGAACGTATCACATATCGAACGTTTCGAAAATAAGACCATTTTTTTCGGACAGTGTCCCTATTATCGAAAGTGCCCCTATTTTCGGACCGCTGGATACGGGACCTGTCCGCTGGCCCGCTCTGTCCGCGTCCCCGGGTAGGCGCCGTGAGCAGTCTAGCTTTGTTTATGCTTGAGTGAACACTAACCTGCGATCTCATTCACACATTTCACGATTATTTAATTGTGTTTAGTGCTTGTGGGGCTGTGAAATAAGCTGCCATAGGCCCAAAGAAACTTGCTAGCAGTACCCCTGTGGTAAAGAAAGTGAGAAACACCATAGATGTGAAGAAGAAAATAATACAGAAGTATGAGATTGGAGTGAGACTTGTTGAGCTTGCCAGGATGTACAGAGGACTGTGGACAATTATTTTGTGAGACAGAAACAGACGACTGTGGACAGTTATTTTGTGAGACAGAAACAGACGATTGTGGACAGTTATTTTGTGAGACAGAAACAGAGGACTGTAGACAGTTATTTTGTGAGACTGGGGTCCAATGACTCTCAAGCTGGTCCTAGTGGCATTAAAATACAGAGAAGGGAAGCAACCCCAGAGAGGGCTTTGATACCCTAAGTCCTCATGGACGGGGATTCTCCTTCCAAACAATAACTCCAACTCCCTCTCTCCTCCTCTCTATCTTCCAGATGCCATCACCAATCTTCAATAAAGGTAAGTAAAAATGTTATTTTATATTACTATACATAATTAAAGACTATAGCATTTGTTGTGTGTATGTAAAACTGTAATTAATCTCTATAAAATGTATTTTTTTTTTTTGTGAATATTTTTGGGTTTCTGGAACTGATTAATTGTATTTCCATTATTTCTTATGGGAAATATTGCTTCGAATTTCAGACTTTTCGAATTTAGAACTAGCTCCTGGATCGGATAAGTTCGAAATTTGAGGTTCCACTGTATACCAGATATTCAAACCTCTAGCTCTCAAGTATCCTTTACCCCTTCCCTCCAACCCTTCTTGGGATGACCCACTACCTGAGATAAACCATCCTGGTTGTCATATTCTATGCCATCCTCTTTAAATTCTTAAACCACTTCTAGTTATGTAGGGCCAAGTACCCAGGCAAGTCATAAATGTCTACAATATCATGTTTCAGCTGAGTTTCTATAAAAATTATTAAAGTTAGGTTTACATTTACTTTGTAGCTTGTAGCCACCTAGTTAACATGACTTCCTCAAACTACTGTAATTAATCAATAACTTAATAAAATGGCAAATATTACTTTGCTATAACATCAAATTTAAATCCAATTTAGGATCTGTATTACATACTTATTAGAAATAGTTTACATTATATATGTACAGTATAACACAATAGAAATATGTTTTTCACCGAGGCAGGGTGACCCAAAAGAAAGAAAAAACTTTCATCATTCAACACTTTCACCATCACTCATACATAATCACTGTCTTTGCAGTGGCGCTCACATATGACAGCTTATACGTCCCTTCAAACTGCCAATATCCCAAACCCCTCCTAAGTGCAGGCACAGTACTTCCCATTTCCAGGGCTCAAATCCAGTTAACCAGTTTCCCTGAATCCCTCCACAAAATATTACCCTTCTCACATTCCAACAGCTCAACAGGCCTCAAAAACCATTCATCTCCATTCACTCCTATCCAACACGCTCACGCACACTTAATAGAAGTTCAATCCCACGCCTACAAAACCTCCTTTACTTCCTCCCTCCAACCCTTTCAAGGATAACCCCTACCCAGCCTTCCTTCCCCTACAGATTTATACATTCTCCAAGTCATTCTACTTCCTTCCATTCTCTCTAAATGACCAAACCACCTCAACAGCCCCTCCAGAGCCCTCTGACTAATATCTTTAGTAACTCCACACCTCCTCCTAATTTCCACAATATGAATTCTCTGCATAATATTTACATCACACATTGCCCTTAGACAGGACATCTCCACTGCCTCCAGCCACCTCCTCACTGCAGCATTTACGACCCGTGCTCCAAACCCATGTAAGTGTTGATACTACTACTCTCATACATTCCCTTCTTTGCCTCCACAAATAACGTTTTTTCTCTCCACAGATACCTCAACGCACCACTCACCTTTCTTCCTTCATTAATTTTATGGTTAACCTCATCCTTCAAAAACCCACCTGCTGACAAGTCAACTCCCAAATATCTGAAAACATTCACTTCTTCCATACTCCCTCCCTCTAATGTGATATTCAATTTTTCTTTATCTAAATTGTATGATACCCTCATCACCTCAGTCTTATCTATGTTCACTTTCAACTTTCTACCTTTACACACACTCCCAAACTCATCCACTAACCTTTCCAACTTTTCTTTAGAATCCCCCAAGAGCACAGTATCATCAGCAAAAAGTAGCTGTGTCAACTCCCATTTTGTATTTGAGTCCCCATAATTTAATTCTGCCCCTCTCCCCAACACCCTAGAATTTACTTCATTTACAACTTCATCTATATGTTAAACAACCATGGTGACATTACACATCCCTGTCTAAGACCTACTTTTACTGGGAAGTAATCTCCCTCTTGCCTACACACCCTAATCTGAGCCTCACTATCCTCATAAAATCTCTTTACAGCACCTATAACTTATTATTCCATACACTTGCAACATCTGCCACATTGCTCCCCTATCCACTCTATCATGTGCCTTTTCTAAATCTATAAATGCAATGAAAACTTTCCCTACCT
Organism: Cherax quadricarinatus; assembly: GCF_038502225.1. Classification (NCBI taxonomy): domain Eukaryota; kingdom Metazoa; phylum Arthropoda; class Malacostraca; order Decapoda; family Parastacidae; genus Cherax; species Cherax quadricarinatus. The sequence goes on from NC_091294.1 coordinate 19,732,196, forward strand.
TTATCAACATAATGTTCACATACATGCTTCAATATAAACACCTGATCTACACACCCCTTGCCCATTCTAAAGCCTTCTTGCTCATCTGTAATCCTGCTCTCTGTCTTACCTCTAATTCTTTCAATAATAACCCTACCATACACTTTACCTGGTATACTCAGTAAACTTATTTCCCTGTAATTTTTACAATCTCTTTTGTCCCCCTTCCCTTTATATAAAGGAATCCCTAGGTACCTTCCCCTCTTTCATACATTAAACAAAAATACCAACTACTCCAACACTATATCTCCCCCTGCTTTTAACAGTTCTGTCATGATCCCATCAGTTCCATCTGCTTTACTCCCTTTCATTCTACATAATGCCTCATGCACCTCCCCCACACTCACATCCTGCTCTTCTTCACTCCTAAAAGATGTTACACCTCCCTGGCCATTGCATGAAATTACTGCTTCCCCTTCTTCATCAACATTTAAAAGGTCCTCAAAATATTCCCGCCAGCTGCCTAATACCTCCAGCTCCCCATCTACTAACTCAAACTACTCTGTTTTTAACTGACAAATCTATTAGTTCCCTAGGCTTTCTTTTTTATCTCTAAATTCTTACATAAGCAAAATTTCTTGACAGTGCCTCTCCATCTCTATCATCTGCTCTTCATTTGCACTCTCTCACCACTCTCCTCATCTTTCTTTTACTTTCCATGTACTCTGCCCTTCTTATATCACTTTTGCTTTGTAAACACCTCTTATAAGCTACCTTTTTCTCTTTTAAAGTACCCTCTTCCTCATCATTCCACCAATCATTCCTCTTTCCTTCTGCATCCACCCTCCTATAGCCACAAACTTCTAATACTGCATTTTTAAAACTATCCCATTCCTCTTCAATCCCCCCCCCCCCACTACCCATACTTGCACTAGTCCACCTTTCTCCCAATAGTTGCTTATATCTCACCCTATCTTCCTCCTCCTCTTACTTACTGTTGCCAATTTCCTTTTGTCCCATCTACCTCTTACTCTAACTGTAGCTACAACTAGATAATGATCCGATATAGCTGTTGCCCCTCTATGAACATGTACATCCTGAAGCTTACCCATCAACCTTTTATCCACCAATACATAATCTAACAAACTACTTTCATTATGTGCTATATCACATCTTGTATACTTATTTATCCTCTTTTTCATACAATATGTATCACTTATTACCAAACCTCTTTCTACACAGTTCAATTAAAGGCTCCTCATTTTCATTTACCCCGGCACCCCAAATTTTCCTACTACTCTCGCTACAACATTTTTACCCACTTTAGCATTGAGATACCCAACCACAAGTACTTGGTTCAAATCTCCCCCACACATTCACTCAACATTTCCCAAAATCTCTCTCTCTCCTCTACACTTCTCTCTTCTCCAGGTGTATAAACACTATAACCCATTTTTCACATCCCTTATTTTATTCCACATAACCCTTGAATTTATACATTTATATTCCTTCTTTTCCTGCCATAATTTGTTTTTCAACATTATTGCTACTCTTCCTTAGCTCTATTAGAAACTTCTGACCTAATCCCATTTATTTCTTCCCGACTGAAACTCTCCTACCCCCTTCAACTTTATATATATGTACAATATATTAATCTGTTACAAGACCTTTGTTAAATTACATGATAATGCAATTAGTGTAAAAAAAAGCATCATGCCAACTGACCTTTTCTCCCACACGAATAATCAAAGACTCGAGACGGTCTTCAATTTCAACAGCATCAGTACGGCGCCTTTTCCGATCACGACCTGAGTCTGTTTATAAAAAACAATGATTCTAGATTTAATAACCTGTTGCACTATAATAAAGCATACAAAATTACATTAAACATCAGTCAACATGTTCATTTGTTTAGCTAAAATATTGTACAGTAATAACTAAATAACATTTACTAATCCCAGCAGGACGCCGGTGCCCCATCCACCCCCTTCACCACCCAGAGCGACGCATCACCAACAACAAACATGGCCGACTCCCCCTCGCCCACCAACCAAGGCAACTCGACTACAACACCAACCGTGACTGATTCCCTCTCTACATCTACTACCTTCATAGGATTTAACCCATCTGATATGGTCCCAGGTATGACTAATGATCCTGACACTCTACAGAATTACATTACCACCTTAACGGCGGATAACTTGAATCTTCGTACTGAAAATATGGCCCTTCGCGCAACAATAACAAACCATGAATCTAAGTTACTTCACCTTGAGAATAAGATCAACAGCCCTGAACAACAGCTAAAATCAACTGGCATGGCTGATTTTGGCAAGGCCCTCCAAGCAGTCATAGCCAGTCACATAGATCAAATAACTTCCCTAAACACGAAGGTTGAAGATGCCGTCAAGGACTGGAAAATAAATATGGATACCCAATTGAACCATTATTTTGCTTACCAAGATAAGGCAGAGCAAGATAAGCTAGCCAATGCAGTAGTGATTAACAGTCCACTCTTTCCTAGTGAATTAAACCATACCAACTGCAAAGCTACAACTCTTCAGATCATACAAGACCACCTACATGTTAGTGTGCCAGTGTCGGAAATAAAATAATCACAGTTACAAGGGAACCATGGGAGAAAAAGTGTTATGCTCAGATTTCACACACAAGACAGAAAAAAAAGACCTAATAAGTTCATCTATTAAAGCAAAAATAGATACATACATAAACGAGGGTCTCACAAGAAAACAACTCAACATCCTGTACAGAGTGAGAAAACTGAAACGTGAGAATGATAAAATTCACCAGTGCTTTGTACGTGATGGACAAATTCTAGTAAGAAAAACAAATGTAGGCCATGTGTACTATATTACAAATGAAAACGAACTAGCAAACTTCCTTCATGACGTAAACATTACAGAATCTGACTGATATTAGTGATCAAATCTTTGTACTACGTTATTGTATGTTGTTATGCCATTATTGAATTAATCCCTGTACTATCACCTCCCGGACAGTATTTACTACCTCATTATCCCATGTGTCCCACACAGTTCCTTGTGTGACTCAATTTGTGTTATCTTCCCAGATCTCCCATTCACAATTTATTATTTGATAATAAGATACTTACTCTATAATAATATTTGTATTACCAGTTATTCCTACTTAAGCACTGTTATAATTCTCTTACAATCTTACCAAATTTTCCCTTTGCTCCCAAATTACAAATAACCAACTAGTGTATGTTCCTACTACACTACTGTGCAATTCCTTGTACCATCTTTCACTAGCTAGTATCAACTATCTCAAATATAATTTTTTTTTTGTGATATTAATTGCTCAAACTTTATCCTATAAGGCAAATCCTACTCAGGTTAATTTCATATCCTAGTGACTATCTATCCTTTAAACGTTGTGTACCACTACTTAATTTAGTCCCTTTTTACATTTCTCCTGAAATAATTCTCTATATACCAGTACATTGTACCACCCTTTATTCAGTAATTGCTATTCCCTGGTTTAATAACAATTAAAGGGCCACATTCAGGTGTTATAATATTTTCCCTCTTGTCCATATAGTCACATTTATTAAAATACTCCAGGTGCTATTGACTATCTTAGGTGCAACTGCTTTTGCTTTTTTTAATTCATTCTTTGATTATATTCACTAGCTCCTTTATTTTAGCTGTAAATATCTACCATAGTTCATAAACTCACATTTGTTAAAATAATTAAGGTGCTATATAGATCCCAAAGTGTATAACTGAATTATCTATTCTATAATAATCCATAGTTATTTTATATTTTTAAAAGTTTTAGGATAATTACATAGTATTATTCCTAAGTCTAGTTGTAGATTCAATATAGCTCTTATATTATTTTACTCAGAAAATCTACTTTGCAAAATTACTCTCATCTTATGATTACAGGCATAGATCCTGATGTAAACTTTTTACCAAATGAATTACACGAATCAAACAGCAACTGTAATTACATACTGCACAGCAGACCAAGCAAAGACATTACTCAGTGCAAACAATAACATAACCATCTTTAACTACAATGTCAGATCCTTGAGCAAACATTATGACGACCTCACAGCATTACTCAGTTCCCTTCATTCCAATATATCAATCATCACGCTCACAGAAACCTGGCTTAAGCCTAATATTACAGATGTCTATGCCATTCCTGGCTACATGGCCATACACAACTGTAGAACAGACCAGCAAGGGGAAGGAACAGCTATATACTACTCAAATCAACTTGAATGTATCAATAAATCTTGCACAAGGGATGAACATGGAGAATATATCATAGCCAAATTTAAATCAAAAGACCTGAAAAAACCCCTCACAGTTATAAACATCTACAGAGTACCACAGTCAAATATTTACCACTTTAGTGAAAAACTAGGAAACATGATTACCGATGCACACAGGAATAAAGACCACCTGCTACTAACAGGTGATATCAACATAAACATACTACATGACCAGGACCCACAAGTAACCGAATTCACAAACACTATGAACAACTGCCTGTTGCTACCAACAATATCTAAACCAACAAGAATCACCGAGACAAGTATCCCCTTAACCCTTTGGCTGTTTTGGTCGTATATATACGTCTTACGAGGTACCGTGTTTGACGTATATATACTCAAATTCTAGCGGCTTCAAATCAAGCAGGAGAAAGCTGGTAGGCCCACATGTGAGCGAATAGGTCTGTGTGGCTAGTGTGTACCATATAAAAATATCCTGGAGCACGCAGTGCATAATGAGAAAAAAAAAACTCCGATCGTTTTTTTTTTAATTAAAATACCGACTTTGTGGTCTATTTTCATATAGTATTTATGGTTCTATTCTCGTTTTCTTGGTCTCATTTGATAGAATGGAAAACATATTATAGAAATAGAGGTGATTTTGATTGGTTTTACTATAAAAAGAACCTGGAAATGGGGCTCAAAATAGGGAAAATGTTTGATTTTTGCCAATGTTCAAAAGTAAACAAATGATGTCATTGTCCAATAAATGTCCAACCAGCCATTTTAATATGCAGTCATGAATGGGTTGACATTATTTGTACAATTATTACAATATTGCAGTAGTCATGAATGGGTTGACATTATTTGTACAATTATTACAATACTGCAGTAGTCTGCATAACAGTAAATCTTCTATTTTTTGTTTGAATAAAAATTCAAAGTAGAAAGCAAGAGTAATATAAGAGGGACCTGAAGGTGTGACTGATGAACAAAAAAAATGTTATTTTAGAGCCAGGAATGTCTGCATTGTTCATTCTGGACCTTATTTTGAAATTGTCATATTTTTTAATTTTCGTGAAATTGGCCAAATTGCAAATTTCTGACCACGTTATTGGGTAGTTGAAATTGGTAAATGGACAGTTTCTTGTACTCAATCGATAGAAAAAAATGGAGTTCTAAGGAAATAGCTATGAGTTTGGTCAACTGGAACAATGGAATTAACTGAAAATAGGGCTCAAAGTGGGCAAAATCGCCAATTTGTAAATATCGCCGAGGTCGGTAAATTTCTGAGAGCGTAATTCCGTCAGTTTTCCATCAAATTTTGATTTTTTGGTGTCATTATAATCAGGAAAAGATTCTCTATCATTTCATATGAAAATATATATATTTTTTTTAAATTTTGCCACACCAGGAGACACCTCAGTATTGGGGGTTGCGACAGTCAAGGGGTTAAGAGGCCACATCTGGACAAACACCATATCCCCTTTAAAATCAGGCATAATCACAGATAACACTACAGACCACTACCCAACCTTTCTCATAACTAATCTGGGCAAATTGCCACAAGACATTACTAAAGTAACATTCAGACTACATCACAAGGTAGCTGTTAACAACTTTATAGCAGCTATGAATAACGATTGGCAAAATGAGCTCGAAACATATACAGACATGAATGAATGTATAAATAATTTTCTAAAAAAAGCCCAATGCCTCTACAACAAACATTGCCCCCAAAAAACAAAACAGATCACAGCAGAGAGACTGAATAGTCCCTGGCTAACACCTAGTATCCTCAAATCCATTAACACAAATATGAAAAACAGTATAGAATGGGTCAAATAACTAGAGAACAGTCTAAACGTTACTCGTCAGCTCTTACCAGCCTAATAAGAAGATCTAAAAAATTGTACTATGAAAATACATTACATAACATCAAAGGTGATATGAAAAAAAACTGGAAAACTCTATCTGAAATTCTTGGAACTAAAAAGTTATCCAAAAACAAAACAATCCAACTAACAAAATCAGACGAACCCCTACTCACACCAACTGAAACAGCAAACAGACTCAATGTTTTCTTCTCCACCATAGGAAAAAATCTAGCAAACAAAATCCCAAGCTCAAACACCCATCCATCAGACTACCTCATAGGTACATACCCAAATACGCTATTCCTAACTCCAACCAACCCACTAGAAGTCTCGCTCAGCATCAACACCCTTAAAAACAAGGCAGGTGACAAACAACTTGCCTGCTTTTATGTACAAAAAAGCTTCTCAAGTATTGTCACCAATTATTGCAACACACTTTAACAAATCCATTGAATCAGCTACCTTCCCAATAGTCCTCAAAATAGCGAGGGTCACTCCAATCCATAAAGGAGGTGACCAAGCTGACTTGAATAACTGTAGACCAATATCTAACTTACCACTGCTCTCTAAAATCTCTGAAAAATTAATTCATAGACGGATCTATTCCTACCTCGTCTCACACAACATATTAAACCTTTGTCAGTTTGGATTCAGGAATAATAAAAGCACAAATGATGCTATCATACACATGCTAGAACTAATATATACCGCACTCGAAAAGAAAGAAGTCCCGCTGGGCATTTTCATTGATTTAGGTAAAGTTTTTGATGCAGTCGACCACGAACTGCTATACTCCAAATTAACGCACTATGGTATCAGAGGCCACTCCCTCAATTATCTAAAATCATTCCTTAGTAACAGAACTCAATACGTGTATGCAAATGGTGAAAACTCTTCCACCCAACCAATCACAGTAGGAGTCCCACAAGGAAGTGTCCTTGGACCACTCCTCTTTCTCATCTACATCAATGATCTACCGAATGAATCACAGCTACTCAAACCCATATTATTTGCAGATGACACAACATACGTTTCTCCCACCCAAACCCAGTCATACTAGCAAACACTGTCAATGCTGAATTGCAGAAAATATCTTCCTGGATGATGACTAATAAATTTACAATGAATACTGATAAAACATATTTCATTCAGTTTGGAAAAAAAGCTGTAAATCATCCAATTAACATAACGCTAAATGGATCATCAGTCACAAGACTTACAGAGGGAAAATTCCTAGGTATCCACCTTGACAGTAGCCTTGAAAATAAATGGTATAAAATACCAACACTATGGAAACAAACACATATGCAGTTTAATGTGATCCTTTATTGACAATGTTTCACCCACACAGTGGGCTTTTTCAAGTCACAAACAGATCTACCTGGGGTGGAAGGTACGGGAGTATTTATAGTCAGGTTCAGAATGTTGAGGTCAGGTGGAGAATACTGCATCTGATGATCCACCGGGTGGGGTTATAGAGTTTTGGGTAGCTTGGCAGGGGTATTGGACAAGTTTTGAGTAGACCTTCTGCAGTGTTCTATGTTCTTATGTGGGATAGCGATGAAGTTTCTTGGCAAGTGGTTCAGCTATGTTACAGAAGCCATTGTTCTGGTTGAAATTGTTGGTTATAGAGATAAGCGATGATTCCAGGATTCTTCGGTATTGAGTGTTGTCTTCTGTGGCGATAAGTCTCGAGTTTCTGTAGTTAATTAAATGGTTGTGTGAATTGCGATGTTGTACACAGGCATTCCTTGAATCGTCAGTCCTGCTTGTGTATTGGTGTTCTGAAATGCGTGTTTGGAGGTCTCTTGATGTTTTGCCCACGTATAATTTGTTGCAGTCATTACAAGGGATTATGTAAACCCCTGCAGAGGATGGAAGCTTGTCCTGTCTACTACTGGTGATGTCCTTGATGGTCGTGGTTGTGGAGGTAGATACTTGGAATGATGTATTGGAAAAGATGTTGGAAACATGTTTGGCAATGGAGTTGGTGGGGAGGACTATGTATCTCTTCTCGGCAGTGTCTTCTCTGGGTGTGTTGAAGATGTTTAATGCCCGCCGTCTGCAGTCTCTGTTGAAGTGATGAGGATAGTGGAGTTTAGAAAATACTTGTTCAATTATAGTGCATTCTTCCTCAAGGTACACATAGCTGCAGATTCTGAGTGCGCGCAGGAAGAAGCCTATAATTACACCACGTTTAGTTTTGGTGTCATGGTGAGAGTAGAAGTGGAGAAGATCGTTTTGGTTGGTTGGTTTTCGATAGACTTTAAAACGAAGTTCATGGTCAGTTTTGCAGAGAACAACATCAAGGAAAGGAAGAGTGTTGTTGACTTCTTCTTCAAGTGTGAACTGGATTGAGGGCTCGACCTGGTTGAGTTTGTCTTGGAGAGCTTGAACGTTGAAGCGCCTGGGAGTTATGAGGAGAATGTCGTCAACATAACGGAGCCAGGTGACAGTCGAAGGAATAATGGTGGAGAAACGCTCGGCTTCCAGATGTTCCATGTATAAGTTCGCCAGGACGGCACTGAGTGGCGAGCCCATGGGTAGACCAAAAGTCTGTTGAAAGAGGTGATTTTCAAAAGAGAAACACATAAAGCCGACACATAGTTCAACGAGGTCGATGAAATTGCTGGCTGGAATAGGAAGATCAAGTGAATCGTCAATTTTTCTGCACAGGCTTTTGATGGCTTGTGTAGTAGGTACTTTGGTGAATAGGGAAGTTACGTCAAGGCTGGAAAGTTTCTTGTTCCTGATGTTGATGTTGCGAATGCAATTGAGAAGATCACCCGAGTGTTTGAGATGTGCTGGACTGATAGTGCCCAAGAATTTGGAGAGGTGTTTTGCGAGAATTCCTTGCGAGAATTCCTTGCTACTTGGTGACTTGGGAATGTTAGTGAGAGTTCTGATAGTCATTAGTTAAGGTGGAGCAGGACGGCTCCACCTCTGTTAGTGTGACTTTGTCAATGGTCCAAGTCGGACCGAAACGTCGTCGTAAGCTTCTCTCTTTTATGTGCGGGTTATTTGTGTATCGTTCCAGTCACGGTATTGTGCCTTTTTGTTATTTAGTCATTAGTTAATACTGCATGTTTATTAATTACTATATACAGTGGACCCCCGCATACCGTTGGCATCACATAACGTTAAATCCGCATAGCGATACATTTTATCACTAAAATTTTGCCTCGCACAGCGCTAAAAAACTCGCTCAACGCTATTCGTCCGAGACGCGTCTATGTGAGGCCTAAGCCAACCTCACATGTTCCGCCGGTGGCATTGTTTACAAGCCAGCCTCCGCGGTAACATCCAAGCATACAATCGGAACATTTCATATTATTACAGCGTTTTTGGTGATTTTATCCGCAAAATAACTGACCATGGGCCCCAAGAAAGCTTCTAGTGCCAACCCTGTGGTAAAAAGGGTGAGAAATATTATCGAAATACTGTGGTACCATGGTCAACTGCTGATGCTGCTGCTGCTGTAGCACTGTCAGCTGCTGCTGCTGCTGCTGTAGCACCATCAGCTGCTGCTGCTGCTGCTGCTGCTGTAGTACCGTCTGCTGCTGCTGTAGCACCGTCTGCTGCTGCTGTAGCACTGTCAGCTGCTGCTGTAGCACTGTCAGCTGCTGCTGCTGTAGCACTGTCAGCTGCTGCTGCTGTAGCACTGTCAGCTGCTGCTGCTGCTGTACCACCATCAGCTGCTGCTGCCGCTGTACCACCATCAGCTGCTGCTGCTTTTGTAGTACCATCTGCTGCTGCTGTAGCACCATCTGCTGCTGCTGTAGCACCGTCTGCTGCTGCTGTAGCACTGTCAGCTGCTGCTGCTGTAGCACTGTCAGCTGCTGCTGCTACTGCTGTAGCACTGTCAGCTGCTGCTGCTGCTGCTGCTGCTGTAGCACTGTCAGCTGCTGCTGCTGCTGCTGCTGCTGTAGCACTGTCAGCTGCTGCTGCTGCTGCTGCTGCTGTAGCACCATTGTTGGTGTGGCTTATTGAGAATACCAAGAAACAATTAACCCCAGAGGGTTAGCCACCCAGGATAACCCAAAAAAGTCAGTGTCATCGAAGACTAACTTAATTCCATTGAGGTCCTTAATCTTGTCTCCCAGGATGCAACCCACACCAGTCGACTAACACCCAGGTGAACAGGGAAAAATGCCTGGAACTAGTGCTCATATTGGTGAATTTAAAGCCAGAAAAGGTTGGTTTGAGAGATTTAAGAATCGTAGTGGCATACACAGTGTGATAAGGCCTGTTCTGGAAGAAAATGCCAAACAGGACCTACAGTACTCAGGAGGAAAAGGCACTCCCAGGACACAGTGTCTCATCAGTCATTGCTGCATCTTCAATAAAGGTAAGTGTCATTTATTCTTCATTTAGTAGAGTAGTACATGCACAATATATATTGTGCATGTACTACTCTACTATTGTGCATGTATCCTTCTCTTTGTGTGTAGGAAAATGTATATTTCATGCGGTAAAAAAAAATTTTTCATACTTTTGGGTGTCTTGCACGGATTAATTTGATTTCCATTATTTCTTATGGGGAAAATTCATTCGCATAACGATAATTTCGCATAAAAATGAGCTCTCAGGAACGGATTAATATCGTTATGCGGGGGTCCACTGTATATGTATGTTCATTACTTAAAACTGCACTGTTGTTCACTTAGCTACATCACTTTTGTACATGTAACAAATGGCTAATTCTTAAGTACTGGTGGCACGTGGTTTAATAGGCAACGCTCTTGCTTCACACAGATAGTATCTGTGGTTTGATCCTCGGCAAGGGTGGAAACATCGGGCCTGTTTCATTACAAGTGTCGACCCGTTCACCTAGCAAGCAAGTAGGTACCTGGGTGTTAATCAACTAGTGTGGGTTGCATCCTGGGGGACAAGACTGAGGACCCCAATAGAAATAAGACAGACAGTCCCTCAACGACACACTGCTTTTCACACTGCCTAAATGTTAACATATCCTTTATCATTCTCACTGAAACCTGGCTCAAACATGATTTAACCCTTTGAAGGTTTCAGCCGTACTAGTACGGCTTATGACCCAGGGTTTTTGACGTACTACTACGCCTAAATTCTAGCACCCTCAAATCTAGTGGGAGAAAGCTGGTAGGCCTACATATGAAAGAATGGGTCTATGTGATCAGTGTGCACAGTATAAAAAAAATCCTGCAGCACACAGTGCATAATGAGAAAAAAAAACTGACCGTTTTTTTGGAATAAAACAGCGACTTTGCACTGTATTTTCGTATGGTATTTATTGTTGTATTCTAGTTTTCTTGGTCTCATTTTATAGAATGGAAGACATATTACAGAAATTGAGATGATTTTGACTGGTTTTACAATGAAAAGTACCTTGAAATTGAGCTCAAAGTAGCAGAAATGTTCGATTTTTACCTAAGTTCAAAAGTAAACAAATCATGCCAAGGTTCCAATACAAGTCAACTGGTGAGTCTAATATTCTTTCACAAGTGCGCCAATATTATTTATACCATTTTTACACTAATGCAGTAGTCTGCATAACAGTAAATCTTCTATTTTTTGTGAGAATAAAAATTCAAAGTGGAAAGCAAAAGAATATAAGAGGGGCCTTGAGATGTGACTAATGAACAGAGGAAATGCCATTTTAGTGCCAGGAATGTCTTTCTTGTTTATTCTGGACCCTATTCGGAAATTGGCATCTTTTGAAATTTGTGTGAAATTGGCAAAATTGCTAAATTCTGACCACTGTACTGGATAGTTGAAATTGACAAATGGGTGGTTTCTTGCACTCATTCGATAGAAAAAATGGAGTTCTAACGAAATATTCATGTTTTTTATCGACTCGTACAGTGGAATTGGCCGAAAATGGGGCTCAAAGTGGGCAAAACCGCCGATGCGCAAACATTGCCGAGACCGCTAACTTCGCGAGAGCATAATTCTGTAAGTTTTCCATCAAATTTAAAACTTTTGGTGTCATTATGACCGGGAAAAGATTCTCTATCTTTTCATAAGAGAATTTTTTTTTTTTTTTAAATTTGGCTGACCCTGAGAACGAGTCTCAGAGAGGGCCTGTCAACCCTCAAAGGGTTAACAGACATCCTTGGCTTACCTGGTTACACAGCCATACATAACTGCAGGCCTGATCAATCAGGTGGTGGTACTGCTATCTATTACTCTAATGAACTATAGTGTGTTAAATCTACTTGCACTAGGGATGAATATGGTGAATATTTTTTTATTATTATCACACCGGCCGATTCCCACCAAGGCAGGGTGGCCCGAAAAAGAAAAACTTTCACCATCATTCACTCCATCACTGTCTTGCCAGAAGGGTGCTTTACACTACAGTTTTTAAACTGCAACATTAACACCCCTCCTTCAGAGTGCAGGCACTGTACTTCCCATCTCCAGAACTCAAGTCCGGCCTGCCGGTTTCCCTGAATCCCTTCATAAATGTTACTTTGCTCACACTCCAACAGCACGTCAAGTATTAAAAACCATTTGTCTCCATTCACTCCTATCAAACACGCTCACGCATATTTGCAAAATTCACATCCAAAACCCTCCCAAAAAAAAACATAGCAGCTGCAGCAGTCTACAGACTACCTCACACTAATACTTACACATTTAGTGACACAAATAACCCGCACATAAAAGAGAGAAGCTTACGATGACGTTTCGGTTCGACTTGGACCATTTACAAAGTCACACAGTGTGACTTTGTAAATGGTCCAAGTCGGACCGAAACGTCGTCGTAAGCTTCTCTCTTTTATGTGCGGGTTATTTGTGTATCATTCCAGTCACGGTATTGTGCCTTTTTTTGTTACATTTATTGACACCTTAAGAAACACGATAATTGACTCAGAGATGAATAAACACCTGCTACTTGCTGATGACTCAAATATAAACCTCAATCAAGCAACTGATCCCCAAGTAGTTGATTTCACAAACACTATGAGCAGCTGCTTGCTACTACCATCTATAACTAAACCAACAAGAATCACAGACACAAGTGCCTCACTACTTGATCATATCTGGACTATTACGCAGTGTGCTACAGAAAAATATTTTATAAAATAATGCTCCACAGAACTTGGATTTAACTGAAAGTGAGTGCATTTTATTCCTGTCAGTCAGGCAGTGGCCAGGACAGGAGCAGATGAGAGGTGTGTTTAGTTCAGTACGTGTAGGAAGGCGGCTGGGTGAAGTCATCATGGGTTGGCGTTAGTGTGAGTAGGTGGTTCAAGTTTTTTAGTGTATACTATAGGTGTTTGTGTTTAAGTGCTCTCATGCTTATTTGTAAGGCCCTAGTATGTAGAGGCCTGTTTATGAGAGAGTACTGTATGGTGTTTTGCTGCTTGTAATTAGTCTACAAGGCAGAAGTTAAGATGGGAGTGTGTGTCATGGAGCCTCCCCGATGATTTATTTTGTTTAACTCATTAGTAGCAGTGTGCTAGGGAGCTAATGTGAACTGGAGTGTGGTGGTTTTTGGAGTAGATTGTAAGTTGTATATAAGTTACTTATTATTAACCCTTAAACGGTCCAAACGTATATATATGTTCACGCGCGTAGCGCCCCAAACGTATATATGTGTTTTCTTTGTCATTCATTCAACATTGCCACAATAAGCCTGAGTCACCTAGACATGAGAGAATGGGTGTGTGCACTCACTGTGTTCCATATTAAAATAATTGGGGATGCCTGGGTACCATATGCTCTTTTTTCCTTTTAAAAGAAAAGATTTCTTTTTTCCTCAAAAAATTTGGGGCGCTACGAGAGTGAACATATATATATACGTTTGGACCGTTTAAGGGTTAATATAGATATATTTTCATATAGGTAAGCTTTTGTCCTTCCTTACTAATAATAATTAATATTGGTTATTATGAGTATATGGTGGCCCAAGAGTTGCTATGTGTTTCAAGTGTAATTTAAATGCCCCTATACAGCAGTGCAAGCAGCCTTTAGGAGCCAAAAACATTTTAAGTTACGACATCGAAGTCGTAACATGGTGGCCTGCAGTGAAGAATTATCAAGTTAAGAATGATAATTCACATTTGACACCTGGAGAGTCTTTAAAGGAAGGATTATTAGTAGTAACTTTCTTCAGGTGTAATAATATTTCTGCCTGACTTTTGTGTGCATATTTAGTGATTTAGGGAGTTATTTAGTAATAATAATTCTCTGTGCATATACAGTGGACCCCCGCATACCAGACGCCTTGCATAACGGACAATCCGCATACCGGACGCTTTGATCGCTAAAATTTTGCCTCGCATACCGCCCAAAAACCCGCTCAGCGCCCTTCGTCCGAGACGCGTCCAATGTGCGGCCTGAGCCAGCCTCATATGTTCCGACGGTGGCATTGTTTACCAGCCAGCCTCCGCGGTAACATTCAAGCATACAATCGGAATATTTCGTATTATTACAGTGTTTTCGGTGCTGTTTCTGGAAAATAAGTGACCATGGGCCCCAAGAAAGCTTCTAGTTCCAACCCTACAGCAATAAGGGTTAGAATTCCAATAGAGATGAAGAAAGAGATCATTGATAAGTATGAAAGTGGAGTGCGTATCACCGACCTGGTCAGGTTGTACAAGAAACCCAAATCAACCATCTCTACTATTGTGGGCAACAGAAAGGCAATCAAGGAAGCTGTTCTTGCCAAAGGTTTAACTGTGTTTTCGAAACAAAGATCGCAAGTGATGGAAGATGTTGAGAGACTCTTATTGGTGTGGATAAATGAAAAACAGCTAGCAGGAGATAGCGTCTCTCAAGCGATCATAAGCGAAAAGGCTAGGAAGTTGCATGAGGATTTAATTAAAAAAGGCCTGCAACTAGTGATGATGTGAGTGAATTTAAGGCCAGCAAAGGTTGGTTTTGATACATAGTGTGATACGGCATGGTGAGGCTGCCAGTTCGGACCACAAAGCGGCTGAAAAATATGTGCAGGAATTCAAGGAGTACATAGAAACTGAAGGACTGAAACCTGAACAAGTGTTTAATTGTGATGAAACAGGCCTGTTTTGGAAGAAAATGCCAAGCAGGACCTACATTACTCAGGAAGAAAAGGCACTCCCAGGACATAAGCCTATGAAAGACAGGCTTACTTTGTTGATGTGTTCCAATGCTAGTGGTGATTGCAAAGTTAAGCCTTTATTAGTGTATCACTCTGAAACTCCCAGAGCGTTCAGGCAAAAGAATGTCCTCAAGGATAATTTGTGTGTGCTGTGGAGATCAAACAGTAAGGCATGGGTCACTAGGGACTTTTTCTATAACTGGTTACACCATGCATTTGCCCCCAATGTCAAAGATTACCTAACTGAAAAGAAATTAGAACTTAAGTGCCTCCTGGTGTTAGACAATGCCCCTGGTCATCCTACAGACGTGGCAGAGCGACTTTATGGGGACATGAGCTTCATTAAGGTGAAGTTTTTGCCTCCTAATACCACTCCTCTCCTGCAGCCCATGGACCAGCAGGTTATTGCAAACTTCAAAAAACTGTACACAAAAGCTCTGTTTGAAAGGTGCTTTGTAGTGACCTCAGAAACTCAACTGACTCTAAGAGAGTTTTGGAGAGATCACTTTAATATCCTCAATTGTATAAACCTTATAGGTAAGGCTTGGGAGGGAGTGACTAAGAAGACCTTGAACTCTGCTTGGAAGAAACTGTGGCCAGAATGTGTAGACAAAAGGGATTTTGAAGGGTTTGAGGCTAACCCTGAGAGGAGTATACCAGTTGAGGAATCAATTGTGGCATTGGGGAAGTCCTTGGGGTTAGAGGTTAGTGGGGAGGATGTGGAAGAGTTGGTGGAGGAGGACAATGAAGAACTAACCACTGATGAACTGACAGATCAACTTCAAGAGCAAGAGGCCAGACCTGGGGAAACTGGTTCAAAGGAGGGGAGAGAGAAATTGAAGGAATTGCCTACTTCAAAGATTAAGGAAATGTGTGCAAAATGGCTTGAAGTGCAAACCTTTTTTGATGAAAATCACCCTCACACAGCTATTGCAAGCCGTGCTGGTGACTGTTACAATGACAATGTTGTGAACCACTTTAGACAAATCATAAAGGAACGAGAGGTACAGGCCACTATGGACAGATATGTTGTGCGAAAGAAGTCCAGTGACTCTGAAGCTGGTCCTAGTGGCATTAAAAGAAGAAGGGAAGTAACCCCAGAAAAGGACTCGACACCTCAAGTCTTAATGGAAGGGGATTCCCCTTCTAAACACTAACACTCTCTCTCCCCTCCTCCCATCCCATCAATCATCACCAGATCTTCAATAAAAGTAAGTGTCATGTAATTGTGCATGCCTTTTTCAGTTTGTGTGTACTAAAATTAACATTTCATGTGGTAAAAAAAATTTTTTTTCATACTTTTGGGTGTCTTGCACGGATTAATTTTATTTCCATTATTTCTTATGGGGAAAATTCATTCACATACCGAACATTTCGCATAACAGCCAGCCCTCTTGCACGGATTAAGGTCGCTATGCGGGGGTCCACTGTATTAATCATTTAACCCCTTGACTGTCGCAACCCCAAATCCTGAGGTGTCTCCTGGTATCGCAAAATTTAAAAAAAAAAATTATTTTTTCTTATGAAATGATAATCTTTTCCCGGTTGTAATGACACAAAAAAAACGAAATTTGATGGAAAACTGACGGAATTACGCTCTCGCAAAGTTAGCGACCTCGGCGATATTTACAAATCGGCGATTTCGCCTACTTTGAGCCCTATTTTTGGCTAATTCCATTGTTCCAGTCGACCAAACTCATAGCTATTTATTTAGAACACAATTTTTTTTATCGATTGAGCACAAGAAACTGCCCATTTACCAATTTCAACTACCCAATAACATGGTCAGAAATTTGCAATTTGGCCAATTTCACGAAAATTATAAAATGTGACAATTTCAAAATAGGGTCCAGAATGAACAATGCAGACATTCCTGGCTCTAAAATAACATTTTCTTTTTTCATCAGTCATGTCTCCAGGCCCCTCTGATATTACTCTTGCTTTCTATTTTGAATTTTTATTCAAACAAAAAATAGAAGATTTACTATTATGCAGACTATTGCAATACTGTAATAATTGTGTAAATAACATCAACCCATTCATTACTGCATATTAGAATGACTAGTTGGACATTTATTGGACAATGACATCATTTGTTTACTTTTGAACATCGGCAAAAATCAAACATGTCCCCTACTTTGAGCCCCATTTCCAGGTTCTTTTTATAGTAAAATCAATCAAAATCACCTATACAGTGGTCCCTCACTTTTCGTAATTCTCGGCAATCGTAAATTTCGCCAATCATAGGGGTATTTTCGTATAAACACGGACTCGCTTTTCATAGGTTGACTCGCGAATAGTAGTTCGTCCGGGACGCGTACGCACGGTGTGAGCCGGGGCGGCCTCCCTACCCAGCCAGTCTGGCATTGTTTACCAGTGAGTGAAGGTCCCCTCAAGTGCTCCTACAAAATATTTCATAATATTCCACTCATTTTAGTGCTTGCAAGTACTAAATAAGCTACCATGGCTCCAAAGAAAGCTAGTACCAAGCCTGTGGTAAAGAAGGTGAGAAGTATGTACAGTGACAAAGTCTTGGGCCATTTTAGGGAAGAACATAAGAACGAAGGAACACTGCAGAAGGCCTACTGGCCCATGCGAGGCAGGTCCAAGTCTCCTACCGGCTTAAGCCAATGCACCCAACCTAGTCAGGTCAGGTTACATTGACTTAAGGGAGGAACATGGCAACCGACCTGGTAGCACAAGCTATCAGGTCCAACTCACACCCACCCACATCCACTCATGTATTTATCCAACCTATTTTTAAAGCTACACAACGTTCTGGCCTCTATAACTGTACTCAGGAGTTTGTTCCACTCATCCACAACTCTATTACCAAACCAGTACTTTCCTATATCCTTCCTGAATCTGAATTTTTCCAACTTAAAACCATTGCTGCGAGTCCTGTCTAGGCTAGATATTTTCAGCACACTATTTACATCCCCTTTATTTATTCCTGTCTTCCATTTATACACCTCAATCATATCCCCCCTAATTCTACGTCTTTCTAGAGAGTGCAGATTCAGGGCCCTTAGTCTATCCTCATAGGGAAGGTTTCTGATACATGGGATCAACTTTGTCATCCTCCTTTGTACATTTTCCAGAGAATTTATATCCATCCTGTAATACGGTGACCAAAACTGTGCAGCATAATCTAAATGAGGCCTAACCAAGGATGTATAGAGTTGAAGAACAACCTGAGGACTCCTATTATTTATGCTTCTTGATATGAAGCCAAGGATTCTATTAGCTTTATTGCGAACACTTATGCACTGTTGTCTTGGTTTCAGATTACTGCTAACCAGAACTCCTAAATCTTTTTCGCAATCCGTAATATTAAGATCTACATTATGTATTTAGTTTATATGTGGCATGGTTATTGTCCTGTCCAACATTTAGAACTTTGCATTTGTCTATATTAAACTGCATCTGCCACTTCTCCGACCACTGCATCAGTCTATTCAAATCTTCCTGGAGTGCTCGAATGTCCTCGTCAGAATGAATTCAACTGCCTATTTTGGTGTCATCGGCAAAGTTGCCGATGTCGCTCTTTATGCCCTCATCTATGTCGTTTATGTAGATTGTGAACAGCAGGGGGCCCAACACTGACCCCTGTGGAACACCGCTCGTGACGCTTCCCCACGCCAGAAACGGAGCTCTCTCCACAGTTACTTTGCGAGACAGGACTAGAGTGACTCTCAAGGTGGTCCTAGTGGCATTAAGAAACAGAGAAGAGAAGCAACCCCAGAGAAGCAATTGGTACCTGAGGTGTTGCTGGAAGGGGATTCCCCTTCCAAACTGTAAACAATCCAATCTCTCTCCTCCTCCAGTCTCCAATACACTAAGAAGAATCTCCAATAAAGGTAAGTGTTATGCTGTTAATGTTTCATTCATCATTTCCCATTGTATTGTTTATGTACTACATGTATATTTCATGTAAAAAAAATTTTTGTTTTAATACCTCTGGGTGTCAGGAACGGATTAATTGTATTTACATTATTTTTTATGGGGAAAATTGAGTCGCAAATCGTAAATTTCGTTTATAGTAGCTCCTCCAGGAACGGATTAATTACGAAAAACGAGGGACCACTGTATTTCTATAACATGTTTTCCATTCTATCATATGAGATCAAGAAAACGAGAATACAACCAAAAATGCTATATGAAAATAGACCACAAAGTCGGCATTTTAATTTAAAAAAAAACGGTCAGAATTTTTTTTTTTCTTATTATGCACTGCGTGCTCCAGGATTTTTTTTATATGGTGCACACTGACCACACAGACCCATTCTCTCACATGTGGGCCTACCAGCTTTCTCCTTCTTGATTTGAAGCCGCTAGAATTTACGAGTATATATACGTCAAACACGGTACCTCGCAAGACGTATATATACGACCGCGGCAGTCAAAGGGTTGAAGTAAAGTTTTTGCCTCCTAATACCACTCCTCTCCTCCAGCCCATGAACCAGCAGGTCATTTCAAATTTCAAAAAAACTGTACACCAAAGCAACGTTTCAAAAGTGCTTTGAAGTGACCTTAGACACTCGACTTACCCTAAGAGAGTTTAGGAAAGATACTTTAGTATCCTCAATTGCATAAACCTTATAGGTAAGGCTTGGGAGGGTGTGACTAACAGGACCTTGAACTCTGCTTGGAGGAAATTGTGGCCAAAATGTGTAGAAGAGAGGGATTTTGAAGGGTTTGGGGCTAACCCTCAGGAGCCTATGCGTGTTGGAGGTTAATGGGGAGGATGTTGAAGAGTTGGTGGACGACGACAATGAAAAACTAACCACTGATGAGCTGCAAGAGCATCAGCAACAGCAAGAGGCCACAACTGAGGAAATTGCTTCAAAGGAGTAAGTAAGTAAGTAAGTAAGTAAGTAAGTAAATTTATTCAGGTATACACAATACAGTTACATAGAATTATCATACATAGCAGCATATGTGTAGAGAACCTAGGATAACCCAAAAAAGTCAGACAGAGTGACTTATTTCCATTGGGGTCCTTTTACCTTATTATTATAATATAAAGGTTATAATATTTTCTTATTATTCTATAATGAAGATAACATCTTATTATCATACTAAAAAGACTATCTACTACACGAGGGTCATTAAGACTATCTACAATACGAGGGTCATTAAGACTATCTACTACCCGAGGGTCATTACGACTATCTACAATACGAGGGTCATTACTAGGGATAAGGTAAAATTTACACGTATTTTAGCTAAAAAATAGAAAATCATTCCCCTCCCTTTCTGTTGCTTCATTCATCAGACACTTTTTGGCAGTCTTCTTGAACTGGTTCAAGCTATGACTGGCCTTGACATTTGTGGGTAGTCTGTTCCATTCCTTTATTGCTGTACAATAAAAGGTGTTTGAAGCCTGGCCACTGACTGTGGGTACTACAAAGTTGTGCTCTCTCCCCCTAGTACTATGATTGCTTTGGTTCCCAACCTTGACAAAATTGACAGCAAGATATTCTGGACACTGTTCGTGAGCAATTTTATAAACATGATTTAGCTTCAGTTGTTTTACTCTGTCTTCAACATTCAGCATATCCAACTGCTGTAATTCATCCTGGCCTACATGTTCTCTTGGTCCCAGCCCCAGGATGAATCTTACGATTTTGTTCTGGGTGATTTGCAGTCTATCTTTCAGTTTTTTTGTCAAGGCAGAGTACCAAGAAGAGCAAGCGTAATCCATATGGCATTGTATAAGGGCTAGACATAGGGTCCTGCGAGCCTCAGTAGGTAGACACTGTGCTTGTCTATACAGGAACTTCAGCCTGGCATTCGCTTTCTTTACTACACTGTTCCCTATCAATTCTCCTGACATGCATGGGTCAAAGGGGATTCCCAGATATTTAACTGATGAAACCAAAGTGATGGAGGGGAGAGAGAAATTGAGGAAGTTGCCTTCTTCAAAGATTAAGGAAATGTGTGCAAAGTGGGTTGATGTGCAAACCTTTATGAAAGAAAATCACCCTGACATAGCTATTGCAAGCCGTGCTGGTGACTTTTACAAAGGCAATATTGTGACCCATTTTAGGAAAATCTTAAAGGAATGCGAGGTACAGAGCTCTATGGACAGATTTTTGGTGTGACAGAGGTCCAGTGACTCTCAAGTTGTTCCCAGTGGTATTAAAAGAAGGGAAGTAACCCCAGAAAAGGGCTTGCTACCTAAAGTCCTTATGGAAGGGGATTCCCCTTCTAAAAATTAATACACTTCCATCTCCCCTCCTCCCATCTCATCACACATCACTACATCTTCAATAAAGGTAAGTGTCATTTAATTTTCATTTAGTACAGTATACTGTGCATGTATCTTTCTTACTGTGTGTAGGAAATTGTATATTTCCTGTGTTAAAATTTTTTCTTTCATACTTTTGGGTGTCTGGAACGGATTAATTGGATTTCCATTACATTGGACCCCCGGTATTCGATGGCATCGGTATTCGATAAATCCAGTATTCAATGCATTATATCGCAAAAATTTTGCCTCAGTATCCGATCGAAAACCCGGTATTCGATACGATTCGTACGAGACGTGTCCACGTGTGGCCTGAACTGCCCCGTGTGTGCCAGTGTTCACAAGCCATCCAGTGTGGGCGCATCTAAGGATACATTCTGTACATTCCACATTATCACTGTTTTTGGTGCTTGTTTCTGCAAAGTAAGTCACCATGGGCCCCAAGAAAGCTTCTAGTGCCAACCCTTCAAGAAAAAAGGTGCTAATGACTATTGAAATGAAGAAAGAGATAATTGCTAAGTACGAAAGTGGAGTGCGTGTGTTGGAGCTGGTCAGGTTGTATAGTAAACCCCAACCAAACATCTCTACTATAGTGACCAGGAAAACGGCAATCAAGGAAGCTGTTCTTGCAAAAGGTGCAACTGTGATTACGAAACAGCGACCGCAAGTGTTAGAAAATGTTGAGAGACTGTTATTGGCGTGGATAAATGAAAAACAGATAGCAGGAGATAGCATCTCTCAAGCAATCATTTTTGAAAAGGCTAGGCAGTTGCATGACGATTTGGTAAAGAAATTGCCTGCAACTAGTGCTGATGTGAGTGAATTTAAGGCCAGCAAAGGTTGGTTTGAAAGATTTAAGAATCGTAGTGGCATACATAGTGTGATTAGGCATGGTGAGGCTGCCAGTTCAGACCAAAAAGCAGCTGAAAAATATGTGAAGGAATTCAAGGATTACATAGACAGTGAA
Source organism: Cherax quadricarinatus (assembly GCF_038502225.1). NCBI lineage: Eukaryota > Metazoa > Arthropoda > Malacostraca > Decapoda > Parastacidae > Cherax > Cherax quadricarinatus. Next base: position 19,754,606 of record NC_091294.1, read on the forward strand.
GACTTGAAACCTGAATAAGTGTTTAATTGCGACGAAACAAGCCTGTTTTGGAAGAAAATGCCAAGTAGAACCTACATTACTCAGGAGGAAAAGGCACTCCCAGGACATAAGCCTATGAAAGACAGGCTTACTCTGTTGATGTGTGCCAATGCTAGTGGTGATTGCAAAGTGAAGCCTTTATTGGTGTATCACTCTGAAACTCCCAGAGTGTTCAGGAAAAACAATGTCCTCAAAGCTAATTTGTGTGTGCTGTGGAGGGCAAACAGTAAGGCATGGGTCACTAGGGACTTTTTCTATGACTGGTTACACCATGCATTTGCCCCCACTGTGAAAAATTACCTAATTGAAAAGAAATTAGACCTTAAGTGCCTCCTGGTATTAGACAATGCCCCTGGTCATCCTACAAACTTGGCAGAGCGACTTTCTGGGGACATGAGCTTCATTAAGGTTAAGTTTTTGCCTCCTAATACCACTTCTCTCCTGCAGCCCATGGACCAGCAGGTCATTTCCAACTTCAAGAAACTGTACACAAAAGCTATGTTTCAAAAGTGCTTTGTAGTGACCACAGAAACTCAAATGACTCTAAAAGAGTTTTGGAAGGATCACTTTAATATCCTCAATTGTATAAACCTTATAGGTATGGCTTGGGAGGGAGTGACTAAGAGGACCTTGAACTCTGCTTGGAAAAAACTGTGGCCAGAATGTGTAGACGAAAGGGATTTTGAAGGATTTGAGGCTAACCCTGAGAAGCTGATGCCAGTTGAGGAATCCATTGTGGCATTGGGGAAGTCCTTGGGGTTGGAGGTTAGTGGGGAGGATGTGGAAGAGTTGGTGGAGGAGGACAATGAAGAACTAACCACTGATGAGCTGCTAGATCATCTTCAACAGCAAGAGGCCAGACCTGAGGAAACTGCTTCAGAGGAGGGGACAGAGAAACTGAAGAAGTTGCCTACTTCAAAGATTAAGGAAATGTGTGCAATGTGGCTTAAAATGCAAACCTTTTTTGATGACAATCACCCTAACACAGCTATTGCAAGCCGTGCTGGTGACTATTACACTGGCAATGTTGTGAAACACTTTAGGAATGTCATAAAGGAACGGGACGTACAGGCCACTATGGACCGATATATTGTGCGACAGAAGTCCAGTGACTCTCAAGCTGGTCCTAGTGGCATTAAAAGAAGAAGGGAAGTAACCCCGGAAAAGGACTTGCTACCTCAAGTCCTAATGGAAGGGGATTTCCCTTCTAAACACTAGCACCTCTCCCCTCCTTCCATCCCATCAATCATCACCAGATCTTCATTAAAGGTAAGTGTCAATTATTCTATTGTTATTGTTATTGTAATTATTCTATTGCATTAAACTTAATATTTCATGTAGTAACATTTTTTTCATACTTTTGGGTGTCTTGCACGGATTAATTTGATTTCCATTATTTCTTATGAGAAAATTGATTTGCTTTTCGATATTTTCGGTATTCGATGAGCTCTCAGGAACGGATTAATATCGAATACCGGGGGTCCACTGTATTTCTTATGGGGAAAATTAATTCGACTTATGATAATTTTGTCTTACGATGAGTGCTCTGGAATGGATTAATATTGTAAATCAGGGGTTCACTTTAACAGTTACAAAAAATTATACTCTGATCAAAACATCATAGAAGTTCAAACGAGTATTAACTCAGGGTTTGGAAACTGCGTTGCTAATGTTAGACACAGGATGTTTAGCAAGTTTAATTTTAACCCTTAAACGGTTCAAATGTATATGTACGTTCACTCGTGCAGCACCCTGAATATTTTGAAACAAAAAAAAAATAGTTTTTTTTTTATAGAAAAAAGAGCACATTTTTTTAAGTACTTTAGAATAAAAATTTTTTTTAGGGTCAGTACTTACCGAGATATGAGGCCGAGAAGTTGGCACTGGATGCTCATGTGACAGCAACATTGAGTCCTGCCGCTTGCAGAAGTGTTGCCGATATACCTTTTTTCTATCTTTCATATTATTTTATGTAATTTTTATGTTTTGATAATTATAATTTGTAGCAGTTTTTGTCATTTTATAACCAATCTTTGTTCTGACACTAGTATTAGGTACTGAAATTGTACTCAAATTGTCAGAAACACACTGACATGTGGACATTTACACCTGCCTTAGCCATTTACTCTTGTCTTGGAGGAGGAGGAGGAGGAGGAGGAGGAGGAGGAGGAGGGAGAGGAGGAGGAGGGAGAGGAGGAGGAGGGAGAGGAGGAGGAGGGAGAGGAGGAGGAGGGAGAGGAGGAGGAGGAGGGAGAGGAGGAGGAGGAGGGAGAGGAGGAGGAGGAGGGAGAGGAGGAGGAGGAGGAGGGAGAGGAGGAGGAGAGAGAGGAGGAGGAGGAGGGAGAGGAGGAGGAGGAGGGAGAGGAGGAGGAGGGAGAGGAGGAGGAGGGAGAGGAGGAGGAGGGAGAGGAGGAGGGAGAGGATGAGGAGGGAGAGGATGAGGAGGGAGAGGATGAGGAGGGAGAGGAGGAGGAGGGAGAGGAGGAGGAGGGAGAGGAAGAGGAGGAAGAGGAGGAGGAAGAGGAGGAGGAAGAGGAGGAGGAAGAGGAAGAGGAAGAGGAAGAGGAAGAGGAAGAGGAGGAGGAGGAGGAGGAGGAGGAAGAGGAAGAGGAAGAGGAAGAGGAAGAGGAAGAGGAAGAGGAAGAGGAAGAGGAAGAGGAAGAGGAGGAGGAGGAGGAGGAGGAGGAGGAGGATGTGGAGAAAATTTCTCCAGGAGGGGGGTATCAGCCCCTTTCAGCCCCTTTCAACCCTGAGGGGCCCAGCCCTCTCAGAAGGGGCAAATATCTTGTTTACTGCTACAGCAAGTAATTGACCCCAGATGCAGTACCAGTATGTGACGTGGCTCGACGCTCCGTGCGGTCCTGTGTTGCAGAGTGTATTTTAATAAGAGACAGTACATCTCTTACTTTAGCAGGACAATTAAGGAAAATCATGCTCCCACTTTATTACCATAGTAAAGATAGTGGATATTGTTGTCTATGCTTAAGACAGCAAGAATCAAACATTCTGCTTTGCTTCATCGAGGAAGTGGCAAGGAAGCAAAAGTACTAGGTCAGCTTTTCCTTTGTGCTAGGGGAGTAACGGCGTGGGGCGCTGTGGCGTCTTCAGATTACTTTTGACTCTACTGAGAGTGACACTGACGCCAGGATAACCAACAAAGAACGATCTGTGTGTTAGTGTGAACAAAGTCTCTCATAAAACACAATAAACACTTAAGAGAAGTGTGATCAGCTTCTTTAGTGATAAGATTGTGAACAATAAAGACAAATCTTGTGGAACAGTGTACCAGTGTGCGTATTCCTAGACTATGGAAGACGTGGACATCCAAGGACATTTCAGCTTCTATCAAGTCACCGATATCTGTCGAAGGTGTGAAGAACATCATAGCTCACGCTACAAGAGCAAGGTAGGTTACCAATTTCTTGTAGTACGGGGGACTGCGCAGTTCTTGAGTCGCAAGGAGTTTGTAATCAACCTATAGTCGGCAGTTAGGTGCGGACTTTCGAGTCCACACAAGTAAGTTTGTCAGCCATCAGTGAATGAAATATGCTGACATAACACCCCCTAGGGGTAATTTATAATCTTACAAATTATAAATCTTTACAGCCCGTTGAGAGATGACTTCGACAGCTTCTCAAGACCTCGTCTGCAGGGGCGGCTGTGCAGGCGATGAGCTGTCTTTCTAAGTTAAGTACAAACTCTTTAAACTTAGCTGGTAATGCCATTTCTCAACAGAGGAGGAGGAGGAGGAGGAGGAGGAGGAGGAGAATAATAATAATAATAATAATAATAATGAAGAATTGAGACACTTATGCAACACATGGGAATCTTTATTGAGGAAACGTTTCGCCACACAGTGGCTTCATCAGTCCAATACAAAGTAGAAATGGGTAAGGAGAGTAGAAGTAAGAGGTAATCAGTCCCTCAACCTGGATTCGATGTGTTCAGTCCATCACTCTTGTAGTAAGTGTAGTTACTACAAGAGTGATGGACTGAACACATCGAATCCAGGTTGAGGGACTGATTACCTCATACTTCTACTCTCCTTACCCATTTCTACTTTGTATTGGACTGATGAAGCCACTGTGTGGCGAAACGTTTCTTCAATAAAGATTCCCATGTGTTGCATAAGTGTCTCAATTCTTCAACTTGTCGGTTTTCAAAACCATTCATCACAATAATAATAATAATAATACATAATAATAATACTAATATGTAATAATAAGTTCCCCTGAAGCATGAAAAACAAAGTCCACCCCTGACAGTGACATGATGAGATGATAACTGATAAGAGCTGACGTTTGATGAGCATACACGAGGGTGGGGGAGGGTGCAGCTGATAAGAAAAGATTAGAGGTGATATTTGATGAGCATCGCCCTCACTTTGTTTTCCCTGGTACACAAACATGTCTATTTGTCTGTCTGTCAAGCTCCCTGTCTATCTGTCTATCCGTCTAGCTCTCTGTCTCAAAGAGAGCCACAAGACTGCGTCATCACATTTACTCATCTTCAAGCAGAGTATAGCACTTTGTCTGGATTTTTTGGGTTATCCTAGGTAATTTACACTATGTATACTTGTATTTATGTGTACCTGTGAGACAGAGATAGACAGACAGATAGAAAGAGAGATAGATGGAAAGAGATACACAGAGACAGATAGACAAAGATAGAGACAGATAGACAGAGACCGAGGTAAACAGAGTTGGACAGACAGAGATAGAGATAGACAGAGATACAGAGATAGACAGAGATACAGAGATAGACAGACCCTAAACTTGGGGTTAACATCACTTTCCTCTTATAAGAGGAGTGTTAATATGACATTACATCAGTGAATCCTTGGTGTTTTCCGCACTGTTTGCTCTAGCTGGCGCTCAATTTAACTGGTGCTCCCACAAGGTACTAAGTGGTCCCAGAAATTTTTAATACCACACACACTGAGTGTTAGGACCCATTCTATGCTGACAAGGCATCTCAGGGCAATCGTGCCAAATTTGAATGCAGGGAAAATAAAACGTATATATACGTTTGGGGCGTTTAAGGGTTAACAACCACAGAACTGACAGGGAAAAAATAAACCAAGAGCTCTCAGACATACCCTGGGAATCAGACATAAGCACCCTAAATCCTCACCAGTGCCTAGGGAAGCTGAATAGAGAAACAGACAAGTATGTAAAAAGCAAGTACCATTGAGGAAACCCAGAAGATCAGATATAGAGAGCGTAGGAGATGGTACAGAAGAAAAAAATGGGTTATTGAATTGCTTAAAAACACAAATATGCTACAACAGAGGAAAGATAGACTTAGCCAAGAGATCACTGAATTAGAGCAAAAACTTAGGATGTCATACCTCACTGAAGAAGTACAAAGGGAACAAAGGGCCATACAGGATATTGCAAGAAACCCAAAATATTTCTATTTCTACGGAAAATCCAATCTAGGAATTACCTGTAGAATTGAACCACTACTGAGAGGAGATTCGTATACTGATGATGAAAAGGAAATGAATGAAATCCTAAAAGAACAGTATGAGTCGGTGTTCACCAACCCACTACATGACAGCAAGGTAGAAAATGCAAAATATTTTTCACTCCAGAAGGCCACGCAGACCAACTAACTGACATTAGTACAAATCCCATAGTTTTCAAAAAAGAAATGGAAAACATGCCCACTCACTCAGCACCTGGAGCAGATTCATGGAATGCTCTATTTATGAAGAAGTGCAAAGTACCACTAGAACGAGCCCTCAGTATTTTTTGGAGAAGCCTTAAAGAGTGTAGACATAGCTCCTTTGCATAAGGGAGGTAGTAGAGCACTAGCTAAAAATTACAGACCAGTAGCCCAAACCTCTTGCATCAGAAAAATCTTCAAAAGAGTGATGAGACGGCAGATTACAAATTTCATGGACCAACACAACCAACATAACCCGAACCAGCATGGTTTTAGAGCAGGACAATCATGCCTGTCACAGCTGCTGAACCATTATGACAGAATTACGGAGGCACTGGAAGACGACCAAAACACAGATGTGATTTACACAGATTTTGCAAAGGCATTTGACAAATGCGATCATGAAGCGATAGCGCACAAAATGAAAGCCATGGGCATTACGGAGAAGATAGGCAGATGGATTTTCAGGTTCCTAACACACACAGCACAAAAAGTAGTAGTGAACAAGGCAAGATCCAGCATCAGCGAGGTCAAAAGCTCAGTGCCCCAAGGCACTGTCCTGGCACCTCTGCTGTTTCTCATCCTCATTGCAGACATAGAGAAAAACATCCAGCACACTTTTGTATCATCATTTGCAGGTGACACTAAAATAAGCATGAAAGTCACTTCAGTAGAGGACACTGAAAAAGAATAGGAAGACATAAACAAGGTTTTCCAGTGGGCAGTGGAGAACAACATGACTTTCAATGGTGATAAGTTCCAGCTGCTTAGGTATGGAAAGAACGAAGAACTCAAAAGGAACACTATATACAAAACTCAAGAGGGTCACCGAATAGAACATAAGGAACACGTAAAAGACCTGGGAATAATTATGTCAGCGGACCTTTCTTTTAAAGACAAGACAAAGATCACAACAGCTAGAAAGATAACGGGGTGGGTATTGAGAACTTTCAAAACAAGGGAAATAATGCCGATGGTGACACTCTTCAAATTGCTAGTGCTCCCTCACTTAGAATATTGCTCAGTGCTGACAGCCCCGTTCAAAGCAGGAGAAATATCGGAGCTGGAACAAATACAGAGATTGTTTACGGCTCACATTGAGCCTGTAAAGCACTTAAACTACTGGGAACGCCTGCAAGTCTTGAACATGTATTCACTGGAGTGGAGAAAGAGAGAGATACATGATAACATATACCTGGAAAATACTCGAGGGCCTGGTCCCAAATCTGCACACTGCCATAATAACATACTGGAGTAAGAGATATGGGAGGAAGTGTAAAATAAACCCAGTGAGGAACAGGCGTGCAGTGGGGACAATATGGGAACACTGTATCAACATCCGGGGTCCCAGACTGTTCAACATCTTACAAGAAGATATCAGAAACACGACTGGAACAAGTGTAGAAGCCTTCAAGAGGAAACTGGACAAGTATCTTCGCCAGGTGCCAGATCAACCAGGCTGTGATGGATGTGGGGCAGCGGGCCTCCAGCAGCAACAGCCTGGTTGACCAGGCAAGCACCCGACGACCCTGGCCCATGGCTGGGCTCAGAGAGTAGATTAACTCTCGAAACTCTTCAAAGATATATCAAAGGTAAAAGTATAAAGGTAAGGAGAGAGACATGATTACATACACTCGGAAAATTCTAGAGGGATTAGTATCAAACTTGTACATGAAAATCACTCCCTATGAAAGCAAAAGACTTGGCAGATGATGCAACATCCCCCAATAAAAAGCATGATAAGACAACACAATAAGTGTCAGGGGCCCAAGACTGTTCAACTGCCTCCCAGCATACATAAGGGGGATTACCAATAGACCCCTGACTGTCTTCAAGAAGGTGCTGGACAGGCACCTAAAGTCAGTACCTAATGAGCTGGGCTGTGGTTTGTACATCGGGTTGCGTGCAGCCAACAGTAACAACCTGGTTGATCTATCCCTGATCCACCATGAGGCCTGGTCACAGACTGGGCCGTGGGGGCGCTGACCCCTGAAACCCACCCTCTCCAGGTATCCTGAATGGCTAACCCTCTGGGGTTAAAAATCCGAACAAAATCTTGTGCAAGTAGCCTGTAAACATTAGGATTAGTCTGCCAGAAATGCACTTCATGCTAGTGACTTGCTTTGGTGCTTAACAATATTTTATTACATGTAAACTACATTTTGTAATACTGTAGAAAGTTTGATTGATTGTTAGGTTCAGCAATGTCATGTGAGGTACTTTATTTATTTAATTATTATTTGGACATGATACATAGACCATACCCCCGGCCGGGATTGAACCCGCGGTCATAGAGTCATAGACCGCGGGTTCAATCCCGGCCGGGGGTATGGTTTATTTGCAATCGTGTCATTACGATTTCTTAAGTCATGATACATAGATACATAGTTGTACAAAAGAAATACAGTGGTTGAGTGTATATGCCAAAAGCCCCTTGTATGCAGAGCATTGTGGGCAGGCTTAAAATTAACTTAAGATTAACTAAGCAATGATATATTCTGTGGTAAAAATTACAGTAAACAAATTACAACATGAAGTACAAATGAGTATTTGAAATAAGAAGCTTTATTGTTGTACAAATTTGTAATACCTTTGATGAGTTACTGAGCATTCAAGAGAATGGAGTATTCTATTAGGCAATGCAATTACAAAAAAAAAAAAAAAAAAAAAAAAACATAGTTTGATAGGGTCACAGGTTATACATTTATGAGACACAGTTAATCACTATTTAGTTGTGGGTCAATAAGTGGTTTTTAAGAAGAGTCTTGAATTGACAAGCAGACAGTTTCTTTTATATTCACAGGTAATAAATTCCAGATTTTTGGGCCTTTTATGTGAATTGCGTTTTTACATAGTGTGAGATGGACACGAGGAACATCAAAGAGTGATCTGTGTCTTGTGTTATGGTCATGTGTTCTGTTGTGGTTGGTAAGGAGAAGTTTGAGGGGAGAGTTTATATCTGAGTTAAGTGTTCTATGTATGTAGTAGGTACAATAATAAATATGGATGTTTTGTAGGGTGAGTAAGTTTAGAGTTTTGAATATTGGTGGGGTGTGCTGCCTGTAGTGCGAATTTGTTATCATTCTGACTGCAGCCTTTTGTTGGGTAATTAATGGTCTGAGATGATTTATTGTTATTGAGCCCCATGCACAAATTCCATAGGTGAGATATGGGTAAATGAGTGAGTGATATAAGGCCAAGAGGGCTGACTGTGGAACAAAGCACCGTATCTTCAATAGTATGCCTACGGTCTCGGAGATTTTCTTGGAAATGTGATGTATATGTATTTGAAATTTGAGTCTATTATCAAGGTGGATTCCTAAGAATTTTCCCTCTGTGAGCTTTGTGATAGGTGATCCGTTTATCATTATTCATTATGTTAAGAGGGACACCGCTGGTTCTGCTTCCAAACTGTATGAAGCAGGTTTTGTCAATATTGAGAGTAAGTTTGTTAATCATCATCCAGGTAGATATTTTCTGTAATTCAGTATTTAGAGTATTGGCTAGTATGACTGGGCTTGGGCAAGAGAAGACGTATGTAGTGTCATCTGCAAATAGTGTGGGTTTGAGTAGTTGCGATGCATTTGGTAGGTCGTTTATGTAAATGAGAAAGAGGGCCAAGGTGGGGAAGGTAGAGGATTCGATGGATTTGTTAAAGTGTGTTGCAATGATTGGTGACAGCACTTGTGAAGCTTTTTTGTATATAAAAGGTGGTAAGGTATTTAAATGTCTTGTTTTTTAGTGTGTTGATAATAAGGGAGACTTGTTGGGTTAGTTGGAGCTAGGAACAGTGTGTTTGGGTAGTTGACAGTGAGGTAGTCATTGGGTGGGGTATTTGAGCTTGGGATTTTATCGGCAAGGTTTTTTCCTATGGTGGAGAAGAAAACATTGAGTCTGTTTGCTGTTTCAATTGGTGGGAGTTGGGTTTCATCTGGTTTTGTTAGTTTGATTGCTGTTTCCTGATATCTTTTTTATTATTTTTTTTATTATCACACTGGCCGATTCCCACCAAGGCAGGGTGGCCCGAAAAAGAAAAACTTTTACCATCATTCACTCCATCACTGTCTTGCCAGAAGGGTGCTTTACACTACAGTTTTTAAACTGCAACATTAACACCCCTCCTTCAGAGTGCAGGCACTGTACTTCCCATCTCCAGGACTCCAGTCCGGCCTGCCGGTTTCCCTGAACCCCTTCATAAATGTTACTTTGCTCACACTCCAACAGCACGTCAAGTATTAAAAACCATTTGTCTCCATTCACTCCTATCAAACACGCTCACGCATGCCTGCTGGAAGTCCAAGCCCCTCGCACACAAAACCTCCTTTACCCCCTCCCTCCAACCTTTCCTAGGCCGATATCTTCTTTGTTCCTAGAATTTCAGATAGGGTTTTCCAGGTCTTTCTTATATCACCTTTTAAGCTGGATAATCTGTTCTCATAATACAATTTTTTTGCCCTTCTTATCAGGCTGGTTAGGATTGATGAGTAACACTTTGTTTGGTCTCTGGTTATGTGACCCATTCTATACCGTTTTTTGTATAGGTGTTTTATAGTTATGGATTTGAGGATGCTGGGCGTTAGCCAGGGACTGTTCAGTCTCTTAGCTGTGATCTGTTTGTTTTTTTTAGGGCAGTGCTTGTTACAGAGGTATTGGGTCTTTTTCAGAAAATTATTAATACATTCGTCAGTATCTGTATAGGTTTCTAGCTCAGTTAGACAGTCGATGTTTGTCATCACTGTTGTGAAGTTATTAATGGCTGCCTCACCGTGAAGTCTGAAGGTTACCTTAGTAGTGTCCTGGGGTAATTTACCTAGATTGGTTATGAGGAAGGTAGGGTAGTGATCTGTGGTATTATCTGTGATTATGCCTGATTTTAAAGGGGATATAGTGTTCGTCCAGATGAGATCTAGTAGGGAAACACTAGTCTCTGTAATTCTTATAGGTTTTGTTACTGTTGGTAGCAACATGCAGTTACTCATAGTGTTTGTGAATTCAGTAACGTGTGGGTCCTGGTCTTGTAGGAAATTTATATTGAAGTCACCTGAGAGTAGTAAGTGATCTTTGTTCATGCGTGCATCAGTTATCATACTTCCTAGGTTTTCACTAAATCGGCCAATGTTTGACTGTGGTACTCTGTACCAGGTTTATCACTGTGAGAGGTTTTTGTAGGTATTTGGATTTGAATTTAGCTATTATATATTCCCCATGCTCATCCCTTGTACAAGTATTAGTGATACATTCTAGTTGGTCTGAGTAGTATATAGTAGTATATGAGTATACAATATCATGTGTATGATAATTATGCTCATTAGCTTTACTATAGCTGTGAGAATTACTTTTCATTTGCAAATAATGAGTTACATACGTATTCTGTAATACAACTATATGCTCTATTAATATTACTCTTATATTATGTCTGCCAGAAATGTTTTGCCTAATCGTGGGACTCTCACTCTAAGCAATAATTGTAATACAAATATATATCTTCGTGGAAAATAAGCGATTGTGAGTCAAGAATGAGCGAGTGTGAGGAGGCCGGGATGACCCATAACCCCCAAGCCCAGTCATCACTCCTCTCACACACCACCTGACACACCGCTATATAACCTCCTCTCCATCATGCTCACCGTAATCAGACATTTCGTCGAACTTCCTGCGACTCATTTTGTTATGGAGGTTAAGTAATGTAGAGAAAGTTAGGAAGCGTCAGCACCTCCACAAGTGTCGATGTTTTGCTGCTGCCTCACTTTACTCTCCTCAACCTGCCTAAAACATTCTCTCTCTCTCTCTCACTTGCTTACTTACATTTCCTCCACTTTTTTTTCTTAAAGTGTATAAAATATTACTTAATTCTTATAACATCTAATTATCATACTCTATTAAAATATAATGTTTTTATGAATACGATCCTAATGCTTTTTCTAGGATCCCAGTGGAAATAAGTCACTGTTGGGGTGTGAAAAATTAATTATTATTATTATTATTATTATTATTATTATTATTATTATTATTATTATTATTATTATTATTATTATTATTATTATTATTAAAGTCAAATGACCTGCAGGATGTTTACAGGACATCACCTGAATTATTACATGCAAGTAATTTGGGTGAGGTAAGTGGGACTTAAGTCACAGTAGGTCACAGAAATGCGACTCCTTCGATTGCCCACTTCTACACCTCTTTCACAAAAAGCTAGACCTGACATTAAATTAATAATTACAATATTAAAACCAGCTACTCTGGTTCATTGTTGTGGACTGTATATAATTAAGACTGCTGGATGCACAAAATTATGATCATAACCCCCTTCTTCAGACACTCACCACTTTAAAAAATGGGTCAGTATCATAATCTTTGGATACCCTCTCTACATGGACCCATCCTATCTGACTCTCAGTGAGCATATCATCAAGCCTAAAACACTTAAAGGAAGATCCCAAATTATTGTCAGCTGGGTAGGCCCTCGAAATATCTGGGTGCCTGGCCTACATTTCCTACCCATTGCAGTGTACCTACCCCCTCAACGTTGGTGTTACAAATGCCAGCACTATGGCCATGTTGCAGTAGACTGTGAAATACTACATTCTTGGTGTGGTAAGTGTGCTGGGAAACATTCCACTAGAGAATGCACAGTAGGCCTTGACAGCCAAAAATTTAAGTGTATTAACTGTAAAAACGTTGGGGTTACAGTTTCACATAAGGACTGCAGTCAGAACCCAAACAACCTTCGACGTAAACCTGATAACAGTCCTTTAACGGTAACCCAGGATGAGGCCATCCAGTCTACCACAGCCAGATCTGAGACTGAACCTCTGCAAAGTGTGGAAGAGCCCAACCTCATTGCAAAGGGTTCTGATGATACCAGAATGACATCACTCACACCAGTTGTGGAGGAGCTAGCCACCCCTGCTGGCACATGTGGAACTACTGATCTGCCACTACCTATACCTACGCCTACACCTGAATATGGGGATGATCATGTCATTTTTCCCAATACACACATCTACAACAGTCAGACGGACACAACGCTTTTAACCCCCCTGGAAGCTGGAGATGAATCAGATACACAGGACCTACCTACAATAAATGATGAGACAGTCATGCCACAGTAACCATCAGAGAACACTAATGTAGCCATGGTACCTGTTAAGGTGATAGGTGTTACAGAAAGAACTACCTCAGAAGTGCCATCCACTGGAGAGGCATTGGATTCGCCTGACCTTCTTCAAATTATAACAAACTTGCAGAAAAAAATCGAGCATCTTGAACAGATGCTGACAAGTATAATAAATATATATAGTCAGGATGATGCTCTTGAGTACGTTGATGATGTCAAAAGTGCAGCAATCTTTGTGTATTTTCAAGCAATTTGTAAGAAAGAAGCCATGACTCATGGCTTCAAGACTTGCCTTGGAACTGGCTGCCAAAATGCCGAAAAATACTTAAAGAAAAAGGTTTTGAAGATAAACACGTACAAACTATGCTATTTGCTCTTAAGTGTCTGCACACTGTAGGCAAAGAATAACAGTCTTACCATCTTATTACCTGGAGTTTACCTGGAGAGAGTTCCGGAGGTCAAAGCCCCCGCGGCCCGGTCTGTGACCAGGCCTCCTGGTGGATCAGAGCCTGATCAACCAGGCTGTTGCTGCTGGCTGCACGCAAACCAACGTACGAGCCACAGCCCGGCTGGTCAGGAACCGACTTTAGGTGCTTGTCCAGTGCCAGCTTGAAGACTGCCAGGGGTCTGTTGGTAATCCCCCTTATGTATGCTGGGAGGCAGTTGAACAGTCTCGGGCCCCTGACATTTATTGTATGGTCTCTTAACGTGCTAGTGACACCCCTGCTTTTCATTGCGGGGATGTTGCATCGTCTGCCAAGTCTTTTGCTTTAGTAGTGAGTGATTTTCGTGTGCAAGTTCGGTACTAGTCCCTCTAGGATTTTCCATGTGTATATAATCATGTATCTCTCCCGCCTGCATTCCAGGGAATACAGGTTTAGGAACCTCAAGCGCTCCGAGTAATTGAGGTGTTTTATCTCCGTTATGCGTGCCGTGAAGGTTCTCTGTACATTTTCTAGGTCAGCAATTTCACCTGCCTTGAAAGGTGCTGTTAGTGTGCAGCAATATTCCAGCCTAGATAGAACAAGTGACCTGAAGAGTGTCATCATGGGCTTGGCCTCCCTAGTTTTGAAGGTTCTCATTATCCATCCTGTCATTTTTCTAGCAGATGCGATTGAAACAATGTTATGGTCCTTGAAGGTGAGATCCTCCGACATGATCACTCCCAGGTCTTTGACGTTGGTGTTTCGCTCTATTTTGTGGCCAGAATTTGTTTTGTACTCTGATGAAGATTTAATTTCCTCGTGTTTACCATATCTGAGTAATTGAAATTTCTCATCGTTGAACTTCATATTGTTTTCTGCAGCCCACTGAAAGATTTGGTTGATGTCCGCCTGGAGCCTTGCAGTGTCTGCAATGGAAGACACTGTCATGCAGATTCGGGTGTCATCTGCAAAGGAAGACACGGTGCTGTGGCTGACATCCTTGTCTATGTCGGATATGAGGATGAGGAACAAGATGGGAGCGAGTACTGTGCCTTGTGGAACAGAGCTTTTCACCGTAGCTGCCTCGGACTTTACTCTGTTGACGACTACTCTGTGTTCTGTTTGTGAGGAAATTATAGATCCATCGACCGACTTTTCCTGTTATTCCTTTAGCACGCATTTTGTGCGCTATTACGCCATGGTCACACTTGTCGAAGGCTTTTGCAAAGTCTGTATATATTACATCTGCATTCTTTTTGTCTTCTAGTGCATTTAGGACCTTGTCGTAGTGATCCAATAGTTGAGACAGACAGGAGCGACCTGCTCGAAACCCATGTTGCCCTGGGTTGTGTAACTGATGGGTTTCTAGATGGGTGGTGATCTTGCTTCTTAGGACCCTTTCAAAGATTTTCATGATATGGGATGTTAGTGCTATCGGTCTGTAGTTCTTTGCTGTTGCTTTACTTCCCCCTTTGTGGAGTGGGGCTATGTCTGTTGTTTTTAGTAACTGTGGGACGACCCCCGTGTCCATGCTCCCTCTCCATAGGATGGAAAAGGCTCGTGATAGGGGCTTCTTGCAGTTCTTGATGAACACGGAGTTCCATGATTCTGGCCCTGGGGCAGAGTGCATGGGCATGTCATTTATCGCCTGTTCGAAGTCATTTGGCGTCAGGACAACATCGGATAGGCTTGTGTTAACCAAATTTTGTGGCTCTCTCATAAAAAATTCATTTTGATTTTCTACTCTCAGTCTGGTTAGCGGTTGCTAAAAACTGAGTCATATTGGGACTTGAGTAGCTCACTCATTTCCTTGCTGTCATCTGTGTAGGACCCATCTTGTTTAAGTAGGGGCCCAATACTGGACGTTGTTCTCGACTTTGATTTGGCATAGGAGAAGAAATACTTTGGGTTTCTTTCGATTTCATTTATGGTTTTAGTTCTTCCCGCGATTCCTGACTCCTATAAGATTCCTTTAGCTTAAGTTCGATGCTTGCTATTTCTCTGACCAGTGTCTCCCTACGAATTTCAGATATATTGACCTCTTTTAGCTGCTCTGTTATTCTTTTCCGTCGCCTGTAAAGGGAGCGCCTCTCTCTTTCTATTTTACATCTGCTCCTCCTTTTTCTTAGAGGAATAAGCCTTGTGCATACATCGAGTGCCACCAAGTTAATCTGTTCTAGGCATAAGTTGGGGTCTGTGTTGCTTAGTATATCTTCCCAGCTTATATCGGTTAGGACTTGGTTTACTTGGTCCCACTTTATGTTTTTGTTATTGAAATTGAATTTGGTGAATGCTCCCTCGTGACTAGTCTCATTATGTCGGTCTGGGGCTCCACGCATACATGTCTGAACCTCAATTATGTTGTGATCTGAGTATGTTGTTTTTGATATGGTGACATTTCTTATCAGATCATCATTGTTAGTGAAGATGAGGTCTAGTGTATTCTCCAGTCTAGTAGGCTATATTATTTGCTGATTTAAATTGAATTTTGTACAGAGATTTAAAAGCTCGTGTGAGTGTGAGTTTTCATCAGAGCTGCCTCCTGGTGTTATTACTGCAACAATATTATTTGCTATATTCCTCCATTTTAGGTGCCTTAAGTTGAAATCCCCCAGGAGCAAGATGTTGGGTGCAAGAGCTGGAAGATTTTCCAGACTGGTCAATTTTTAACAGCTGTTCCTGGAATTGCTGGGATGTTGCATCCGGAGGCTTGTAGACTACCACAATGACTAGGTTTTGGTTCTCGACCTTTACTGCTAAAACTTCCACTACATCATTTGAGGCATTAAGCAGTTCTGTGCAAACAAGTGACTCTACAATGTACAGGCCAACCCCCCTCCCCTTTTGCCTGTTCACTCTGTCACATCTGTATAGGTTGTAACCTGGGATCCATATTTCGTTGTCCAAGTGATCCTTTATGTGGGTCTCAGTGAAAGCCGCGAACATTGCATTTGCCTCTGCAAGCAGTCCACGGATGAAAGGTATTTTGTTGTTTGTTGCTGGCTTTAGACCCTGTATATTTGCAAAGAAGAATGTCATCGGACTGGTGGTATTGTTGGTACTGGGGGGGGGGATTTTTTTTCCGGCATTAGTATCTGTATCTGTTGGTTAGGAGTGGAGGCCATCGACTGTGGTTCCACTCCAGGAATGACTGGATTTGGTGTACGATTTCTGCCATTTCCTGCCAGTTTTTTTTTCCTTCCTGGCACTAAAAAACCTCTCCCTCTTGAGTGGCTGTGGCTACCCAGGTTTTCCCATGGCCTGGATGTTTTGTATCTTTTTGTCCCCTTTAGATGGTGTGCCTGGCAATTTAAGTTACAGCACAGTCTTTCCTGTACTGAAGAGGGACACATATCAGGGAGAAAAAGCTTACAAGAAGGGAGTTTGCATTTTCCTGTAAATCACGAGATACCCATGAGTGTGTGTGTATGACCAATGTGGAGTCGGGAAGCGCAGTCTCCTGAAAACGGCAATGGTGGAAGGAAGATGGCCACAGACCTAAAAGCGGTTTAATAGAGTGCAATTTATTACAGCATATGCCCGACCACCATTGTTGCCAACAGCAGCGGAGACGGGCAGAGATGACTGGAAAAATAGTCCCTGTACGGAATACCCTTACAAGAAACCAGGAGATCATGCACTACTGACTGCACAGCAGCATCTGCCTGGTCATTGCCCTGCACATCAACGTGACCAGGGACCCAGCAGAAAACGACATCTTTGTTCTTGCTAGCCATGCAGCGCAACCATTGGTGAATATGGAGGACTAATGCATGAGGGAAGTCGAAGTGTTTAATGGCTTGTAAAGTACTGAGGGAATTTGAAATGATCACGAACGTTGAAGGAGACTGTTTGGCCAAGATGCAGTTTTTCTATACATGTCTTGCATTTTTATTCATCTATTTAATATTACATTGCGATTATCATTGTTATTAGGTAAATGATATTAATCAGCTTTATAATATTACATTCATTTTCATCTTTCTCGTGTTTTTATTTTATACATATATTGGATGAATCATTTACCAGTGGTAACAACCATTTAATGTTTGTATGACCTCACCTCTGGTTACTACTTGCCTGACACGAGCTTACGTTAGAGGCGAGTAGTCAGTACAGCAATTTTCTGTGTATAGATGTCTTCAAGGCTTACTCATTTTAACTTAAATTGAGAAGCCATTGGTCCAGAGCTTTGTTCTCTAAAGTCACCAGAAACTGAGATCTTGTGCAACTTTAATTGTATAGAAGTTTTCATCTGTTAAGAGACTTCAAGTATTCTAGTCAACACCCTAATCATCTCGGAAAATAGTGACACTAACTTTATTGGTCTTATTTATATTAAAGGCCCATTCAGCTAGAACGAAGGTCATGGTAATTTATACGTTGTATATACCTGGAGTCTGTTTCTATATAATGACTAAAGGTACAAGTAAAATACCTTAAATCAGTAACGTTATCTACGTTATATTAAAAATACATTTTACAGAATTTTTCAATCTCCTTATTTATCTGTATACAAGATTAAATTATATCAGAAATCAATTCTTATTACGATATAACTGGAGTATGATTCATTATGAAACTCTTAGACTAACATCGCCTATTATTTATAAAGTTTATCATAATAAATGGGGACCTGCTGTCTGGGAGACAGAGCTTTGTATATAAACACCTTAAAAATACAGACTTATAAAATAAAAGTTAAGTGCCCCCCCCCAAAAAAAAAAACCTTATGGAATAAGATGGCTTCATTATCCGCCAGGTTTGAAGATCTTACCGTTGAACGATTGAATACGATAAAGTTACAAACTTGTTGGCAAATAGCAAAGTCTCTCGGACTCAAGTATGATAAACGCTATACCGCTGTTACCCTACGGGCTATCATTCGGAATTTGCTTTTCCAGAAGCCCCACATTAAGACTCCAGTGAGGAATTAGAAGATAATGAAAGTTTGATCTCACAATTTGACCAGCAGTCATTAGTAAATGACATGGAAGTGCCTTCAGTAATTACTAAAAACACAACAGCACTTAAGTCTCCAAGACAAATTTCGTCCCAAGCTCAGACCACGTGGGAAACCATAGACTTCCCGGGTAGTACACCAGGAACTGCTACATTCTCTACGTTAATGGAACCTAGGGTTCCTGTGAGGAATAATTCAGAGTTTTCCCAATGGAACTCCATTCAAAGTCTTCCAGAGATCCACTCTCTGGAGCTATTTGAGAGATTAAAATGCTTCTTGAAATTACAAACTACGTACATTGAAGCCCAATGTAAGTTTAAACAAGAAGAGTTCGAAAGAGAATCCATCAGACATGATAGACAACTCAACCCGGGAACAACGGAGTCTCGCCCGGCATCAAGAGTCAAGACGTTCAATATCCATCAAGCGGTTGCCATGGTCTCCAGATTCTGTGTGGAAAACCTCTATGCATTTTTTGAAGCCTTCGAAAACCAGGCTCAAATTATGAAGTGGCCCTGGGAACATTGGGCTGCCATAATACACACTACTTTGACGGGCAAAGCACATTATTATTATAATCAAAAAGAAGCACTAAACCACAAGGGCTATACAGTGCTGCAGGGCAGGAAGAAAGCAGGGGTATCAGGTGGCAAAAGGGAAAGGGATAATTAGTAGGGTACAGAGAACACCGGGGCAGTAGATAGTACAGGGGTAGAGGGTAGCAAGAGATTGAGGTAGAAAGGGCTGAGGGGAGTGCGAAAGGTATCAGTTTGTGGAGCGAGTCAGTTTTTGTCAAGAAGTCAATGAGAGAGTCAGGATTAAAGGAGGGTCCATCAGCAAGAAGTGAAGGTAAAGAGTAGTAGTAGAGCGGAGACGACGTTGGAGGTAAATTCTGCGTGCGCGTTGATAGAGAGGGCAGTCTAACAGAATTTGGCTCACCAATACT
Source organism: Cherax quadricarinatus (assembly GCF_038502225.1). NCBI lineage: Eukaryota > Metazoa > Arthropoda > Malacostraca > Decapoda > Parastacidae > Cherax > Cherax quadricarinatus. The sequence goes on from NC_091294.1 coordinate 19,773,772, forward strand.
GGAACTTGACACGTCTCACAGAGAGGAACAGGGTGCATCTCCATGAGATACCCATGAGTAAGACGAGTGTGGCCAATGCGAAGACGGGAGAGAGTAGTCTCCCAACCTCGACACTGATGACAAGACGGCCAGTAACCCATACTCAGTTTAATAGAATGAAGTTTGCTACCGAGTAGATTAGAAGAATGTTGTTGCCAATGGGTGTGAAGGTGGGTACTATTACAGCAAAATAGTCCATAAATGGAACACCTCTACATGAAACTGGTAGGTCATGTACTGCTTACCGCACAGCAGTGTCTGCTTGTTCATTGCCCTGCACGTCAACATGACCAGGGACCCCAAAAAAAACAATATCTTTATGCTTGGTAGAGATACGGCGTAGCCATAGTTGGATACGGAGGACTAGGGGGTGAGGTGTATCAAATTTTCATATAGCCTGTAGAGCACTAAGAGTGAGACAACCACAAATGATGACACAGGCATAGATGCAATACGGATAAGTGCTGCAAGAATTTCACGTCTTAAATGGGAAGATATTCCCCAACGGTTTCGTAATTACTGCCACAAATCGGGGCATCTGGAAAACCATTGTTACTAAGAAAAATGAACAAAACTATGAAAACCCCAGGAGATGCCCTACTCGAGTGATCTCTTCTCAGGTTCACGCTACAACACAGCCTGTAGGAACGAGGTTGAAATCCTCCCATCCGGAGACCCAACAGACGAGATTACTACATTCTGAAACTGAGGTACACGCGAGGCTATGGAACCTTGCCTTGCTACAGGAAAGGTGGGCCTCGACGCAAAAAGGTTGGTTGATGTCACTACTTTTCGAGACAGGGAGTTATCCGTCTTCATTGAGGACAGACATATTACCCCTTGGTGATCACTCAGACACCAAAATAGAAGTCGTATTAGAGGCTTATGGTGGTGCCTTAATTAAACTACCATTGCATGGTGTTTTTGGAACTCCCAGACTATGTAGGTTGGATAACTGTTGGTATATCTATTAAAGAATTCCCCATTCAGGGTGTTGGACTATTGATAGGAAATGTATACCACCAATGGATTTGTAAAGAGCCGATGGTGATAAATAACCATTCTGAAGCCCACTATGCTTTAGAAGCATCAGCCAAAGGTCCGACATTATTTCCGTTAAATATTATTACTCGGGCTATGTCTCGCTCCGCCGATTGTGAAGAACTATCGGAAAATAAAGACCAGGGCTTGGATTTACTATTTAGTAATGTAATCCAAACCAGAACCTGTAAACCTAGTTGTCAGTGGAACGCCTTCCATCTGAACAAAAAACTAATGGAAAAAATATACAAATAAAGAAACCACTACGAAAAATAATGATTTTTGAGGATTTTACTTAAAATTTAAATATAATAAAAATGGCCTCTGGTTCTGGTACTGTAGTTGGGCAGGAGTAGGCAAGGCCCTGAACAGATCTGATGTTAAAGATTTAGGTTATCCTGGGTGGATGGTAACAGTCCGATGTTTTGAAATCTCCTCTACCACTTGGTTGGAGCACCACAAGTAGAATAAATAAGGGCCGGTATTAGTTGAATAATGTTAAGTCCAATTAACAATTGTCTTGCTCCTTTATCTGGCGTCTATCCTGGATGACCACGCCCGGAACAGAGCTGGTAATAAGAAAAAAAACTGGTTACCAATGGCTATGATAATATAACATTTAAGAATGAAAAGGAGTTGTAAATGCCAAAATCATTACTAGTAACCAGCAAACAAAAGAAAGCAACGAACAGTAATACTCCTGGTAGACCACCTTACCTGATCAGGAGAAGAGTGGAGGTGAAGTGCTCTCCAAACTTCAATCCACACCAGGTAAGGTCACTACTACCAGGAGTAGAAATTGAAACAAATCAGACACAAGGAACTAGTTTCGCCCCAGCCCGCCAGAGGGGGGGGGGTGCGCGACGCACTCGCTAATGGTTCCTGGTTGCCTGAACAACCCTAACCCCACTTACAATCCACTTTTCCCTCACACTAGTCAAGCCATGATTAACCCCGAGTGTTCCGCTGGAAAAGGTCTCGGAAGAAATTATCTGATTCAGGCTCAAATTTTAGATCCAGACTTGAATCACTGTAGAAGTATAGGAGTTTCTGAGGAACAGGTCAAACTATTAGAAAACTGTTATTATTACAAGGATGGCATCCTTATGAAAAATGAGGAAAGTAATGGTTCCAAGAAAATGAGGAGTTTAATGGTGTTGCCTACTTCTTTCCGAGATACCACTCTTGAGTTTTCTCATAATAGTCCTCTAGATGGACATCTTGGGACAAGAAAAACTTTAGGAAAAATCGTAAAACATTTTTATTGGCCTAAGATTGGGGAAAAGGTGAGAAAATATGTTAATGTCATATTTGTCAAAAGGCAGGTAAGCCTGCTCAAAAAAAAAGGCCCCCCTAATTCCTATTCCTGTATGAGGAGAATCTTTCGTCTAATTATTGTGTGGGACCCCGGCCAAAGACCCGTCAGGGAAATCAATATCTGTTTACTATCATGGATACTAGTACGAGATATCCTGAAGCCATCCCGGTAAGGAAAATTACTTCTTGGGTAATTGTTCGTTCCCCTTTAAAGTTCTTTTCTCAAGTGGGAATCCCCAGAGAAATTCAGTCAGACCAAGGGACGAACTTTACTTCTAAAACTTTCAGAGAAGCAATGTTCCACTTAGGTATAGAATCTTTATTATCCACGAGTTATCACCCTCAATCCCAAGGAGCTCTGGAACGTTTTCACCAGACTCTAAAATCTATGCTAAGAGCATATTGTGAACAATTTTCCCAAGACTGGGTGTGAGGAAAAAGTTCAACAGATAGGAGTAGCGAGCGAGTGTATGGTAACGATAGTTTGATTGCCGGCTGCTTGTTAAGGTAGGGTCAGTCTAGCTCCGGCTATCCCCTCCCCCCCTTTCTCCCCACCCTGAAAGGTGACGTCTGGGGCTCCGGCCAAACAGTAATCACTCGACTCCCAGCTCCCACAACTGTAAGTAAAAGCCTCTGCTCCTATTCTGGTGGATTTTGGTTGAAAGCTTCACTTTTGACCAATAACAAACTTTGTCCTTTCAGTTTTAAGCTCCACATGAGACTTTTCGATAATTACCACCTTTTTTAAGTATCTTACATTTATCATGGAGAGTGATTTCTTAAGCAGTGGGCAACCTGTCTCTCTTTCCAGCTTGGAATGACAGATCGGGTCACCTGCAAACCAACGAGAAGTGTTGAAGGAGACGGACTGAAAACGGTCTTGGGACGTCACCTTATAATCTACCTACCTGATTAATTGTACAGGACACTACCCTTCATCTTTGCAGTGGTAAAGAACCTGCGTTCCTGTCATCTGGACTGACTATTCAAGGCTATAGACTCCGTGAAGAACTAGTCGTTGGGTTGTCACCAACACCTGTGACTCCCCCCCCCACATCATCAGCAATGGCTACAATTTCCACAAGATGGTGTCAACCTCAACCAGACACCCCAGTATAACTGTACATATTAGCGTTGATTCAAATGTCATTTTTCCATTTCATTTCTCGTTTTTCTTTCAAGTAGGATACAACTTCATATTTCAATGTTTTATCTTTGCATTACTCAATAATAAAGTGTTTATCTTTGTGATTATTTCTTTTTCTATTCATTAATTTTCCTGAGGAGGAGCCAGCCTTGGTAATACTGTCTGAAGTTGTTACAGGGCTGAGTAAGCCTTCACAAGTGATGACCTTGCCAGGATTAACTCTACTGAATCAAGATTCAACTCCATCTCGAATCTATCATTAAACTTCAACACTGCATACCACAGACGGTTACCACCAGCCATGAGTAATCATTCTCTATGGTAGGACTACAGTACAGGTATTTGAAAGATTTGGTGATTGTTATAGTTTCAATTTATTGTAAGTCAAGTCAGGCAGGATATACTAGTTAATTCTGTCACCTTTATTTTTGAGCTTGAAACGATTTGGAGGAATAGACTCTAGGGACCTGAGATTTTCCAGTGACAAGTTATTTCAATGAGCTTCATTTATTATATCAAGGGAACTGTCGTAGGACACTCTTGATTTGTTGGTGAGAAGATTGGATGGTCAAGGGACCCCATTCTACTTACTGTTTGCTCGGAGCCGGCATAGAACCCTCCGTTTTCATTCACACATACTGTTTAATCGATGCAGGGATCAAACCCTCCGATTTATTTACAGTTTGAGCGGAGCAAGAATTGAACCCTCCATTTTCTTTGATATATCCGTTTCATTTTCCCCTGGTAGTTTAAGTTATTCTTGCAAGTATGGAGGAATACCAGTTTTGGATGAACACTGGGAGTAAGGAATAACGGGGAAGGATTTAGAAGCTTTCATTAGCGCTAAGATCCAGGAAAGAGAGAGAAAGGAGAGAACCTTGAAAGAAAGGAGAAAAAGGAGAGAGATAGAATTGAAAGAGAAAGTCAAGAAAGACAGAAAGAGAAAGAGAGGAGAAAAGGGAGAGAGAGAGAATCGAAAGAGAGGAGAAAAAGGAGAGAGATCGAATTGAAAGAGAAAACCAAGATAGACAGAAAGAGAGAGAGAAGACAAAAAGGAGTGTGACAGACTTGATCGTGAGGAGAGAGCTAGAGTACATGAGGAACAAGCTAAAGTACGTGAGGAACAAGCTAAAATACGTGAGGAACAAGTTAGGTTAAGAGAACTTGAGGAAAGAGCAAAAGATAGAGAAGTTGAGGAAAAAGCTAGAGAGAATGAACTGTGAGAGAGACAAAAAGATCGTGAGCTCGAAAAATCTCACCTTGAATTAGAGAATAAAAAGTTAACTTTCACGCAACAACAATTGGAGGAAGGAGTAATTGAACATCATGCAGCTAGTGCACATATTCCAACACCTAATTTACCTCCCTTCACAGAGGGTGAAGACATTACTTCATACATTATCAGGTTTGAAAATACCGCTACCCACTGTGAATGGCCTGCTGACACCTGAGCTACCAGGTTAGGAATGTTATTTTCTGGTACAGCTTTGAATATCTATGCAACTTTGTCGCAGGATATCATATGTAATTATAACCTACTGAAGAAGGCAATCCTTAAAGCATATAAAAAAAAACACAAATTCTCATAGGAAAGATTTCAGGTATGCCACCTTACAGCATGGCCAAAACTTTCAGCAGTTACAGGTAACACTCTTTCGTTTGTTCGACTTTTGGATAGAGAGTTCAGGAATTGATCACAGTTAAGAATCTCTTAGAGACTTCATGGTTGCTGACCAGTTCCTGATAGCTCTTCCTCACCAGATACGAACATTCATTAGAGAACGTAACCTGATTAAAGCTGATGAAGTTGCTGAGGCCGCTGACTTGTATGCTGAGGCTCACAATTCTTATGAAGACCAAAAAGGATCGAACCCTAAGAGCAAGGGTTCACCAGATCTAAAGAAAACAAAGCCTCTAATAGAAAGCAAACTAACTTCTTTTATTCCTGTTTGTCATTTATGTGGTGTTAAGGGACATAAACGTCCCGATTGTCCTAAGAAGGTACAAAAAGTTGGAAGATGTTTTAAAGACTGTAATGACCAGGCCCCCTTCTGTTCAGGAACAGTTAACGGACTTAATATATCTACCATTTTACGAGACACTGGACGCACATGTATAGTCATTTCTGATAAGCTGTTCCCTAACCTTAAAGAAACTCATTCCTCTGCTATACTTTCAGACTACTTGGGCTGTACAGACACTTTTCCTACCATCCGTTGTTACATTAGGTCTAAATGGTTCACAGGTTGGTCTGAAGCCGTACTAGCTCCCATCACTTCTTGCTCCGTACTAATAGGTAATGTAAAAGGTGCCATTCTTCCTTCTGAGGTTGACCTTTCATCACCAAAGATGGACATCAGTTTTTCAGCTCCTCTTCCTGTAGAGTCAGAGAAGCCCCTCGAAAGTTCAGATGAGGCAATGTCTCGGGATATTCATGTGGGGTTAGAAACCAGTGATACTACCCTCGAAAGCGAGATAGTAGAATCACCAGTTCACATGTTAGGTGAAAATGAGGATATCACATCCGATACTATAAATGTCTTGACTAGGGCTCAGACCAAAGCCCAGGCTTCTCCTACTGCCCATCCTTTGATTTTCCCTGACTTTAAGCCTTTAGATATATCGAAGGACTCCTTTGTCAATTTACAACGTAATTGCCCTTCTCTTCAGAATTGCCATAATGCAGCTAGACAAAATCAAGTTATCCAAAGGAAAAACTTTTCATATAAATTTGAATATATAAAAGGTATCTTGTATAAATCAGTATTCAAATTAAATTCAGATGAGATAGACTATTCCATCTTAGTTGTCCCAAGCCAATGCAGAGAGACTGTTCTTAAAATGGCTCATGACCTACAAGTGCCCGGGCATTTCTCGCACCGTAAAACCTTAAATAAAATTAGGGAAACCTATTTTTGGCCCAAAATGTCCTCAGACATCACTACCTATTGTAGATCGTGTAAAGTATGCCAACTGTCATCCTCCTGAGGTACTCGGCGAGTACCTATTGTCAAAATGCCAATCTTTACGGTACGGTCAGTGCGACAGTGTCAGCGTGCCTCGTTGTGCTCCGGGTTTTCTGGTGTTTTCACGGTCGCTCTTACGTGCTAGAACTTTAATTTGTGTCATCAATCTTATACAATACATCCCTCTAGCGCCTGGAACCAATCTTGGGTGGAAAACATTATATACTGAGTCAAAAAAGGAGAATTAGTGTGCACTACCTAGCAGAGTTTACTGCCAGAGGGGAATCATAGGCCTGTGTCCTGGAGTTTACCTGGAGTTTACCTGGAGAGAGTTCCGGGGGTCAACGCCCCCGCGGCCCGGTCTGAGACCAGGCCTCCTGGTGGATCAGAGCCTGATCAGCCAGGCTGTTGCTGCTGGCTGCACGCAAACCAACATACGAGCCACAGCCCGGCTGATCTGGAACTGACTTTAGGTGCTTGTCCAGTGCCAGCTTGAAGACTGCCAGGGGTCTGTTGGTAATCCCCCTTATGTGTGCTGGGAGGCAGTTGAACAGTCTCGGGCCCCTGACACTTATTGTATGGTCTCTTAACGTGCTAGTGACACCCCTGCTTTTCATTGGGGGGATGGTGCATCGTCTGCCAAGTCTTTTGCTTTCGTAGTGGGTGATTTTCGTGTGCAAGTTCGGTACTAGTCCCTCTAGGATTTTCCAGGTGTATATAATCATGTATCTCTCCCTCCTGCGTTCCAGGGAATACAGGTTTAGGAACCTCAAGCGCTCCCAATAATTGAGGTGTTTTATCTCCGTTATGCGCGCCGTGAAAGTTCTCTGTACATTTTCTAGGTCGGCAATTTCACCTGCCTTGAAAGGTGCTGTTAGTGTGCAGCAATATTCCAGCCTAGATAGAACAAGTGACCTGAAGAGTGTCATCATGGGCTTGGCCTCCCTAGTTTTGAAGGTTCTCATTATCCATCCTGTCATTTTTCTAGCAGATGCGATTGATACAGTGTTATGGTCCTTGAAGGTGAGATCCTCCGACATGATCACTCCCAGGTCTTTGACGTTGGTGTTTCGCTCTACTTTGTGGCCAGAATTTGTTTTGTACTCTGATGAAGATTTAATTTCCTCATGTTTACCATATCTGAGTAATTGAAATTTCTCATCGTTGAACTTCATATTGTTTTCTGCAGCCCACTGAAAGATTTGGTTGATGTCTGCCTGGAGCTTTGCAGTGTCTGCAATGGAAGACACTGTCATGCAGATTCGGGTGTCATCTGCAAAGGAAGACACGGTGCTGTGGCTGACATCCTTGTCTATGTCGGATATAAGGATGAGGAACAAGATGGGAGCGAGTACTGTGCCTTGTGGAACAGAGCTTTTCACCGTAGCTGCCTCGGACTTTACTCTGTTGACGACTACTCTCTGTGTTCTGTTAGTGAGGAAATTATAGATCCATCGACCGACTTTTCCTGTTATTCCTTTAGCACTCATTTTGTGCGCTATTACGCCATGGTCACACTTGTCGAAGGCTTTTGCAAAGTCTGTATATATTACATCTGCATTCTTTTTGTCTTCTAGTGCATTTAGGACCTTGTCGTAGTGGTCCAATAGTTGAGACAGACAGGAGCGACCTGTTCTAAACCCATGTTGCCCTGGGTTGTGTAACTGATGGGTTTCTAGATGCGTGGTGATCTTGCTTCTTAGGACCCTTTCAAAGATTTTTATGATATGGGATGTTAGTGCTATTGGTCTGTAGTTCTTTGCTGTTGCTTTACTGCCCCCTTTGTGGAGTGGGGCTATGTCTGTTGTTTTTAGTAACTGTGGGACGACCCCCGTGTCCATGCTCCCTCTCCATAGGATGGAAAAGGCTCGTGATAGGGGCTTCTTGCAGTTCTTGATGAACACAGAGTTCCATGAGTCTGGCCCTGGGGCAGAGTGCATGGGCATGTCATTTATCGCCTGTTCGAAGTCATTTGGCGTCAGGATAACATCGGATAGGCTTGTGTTAATCAAATTTTGTGGCTCTCTCATAAAAAAAATAATAATAATTGAACTTTTCGTGTCAGAGGAAAGAAAGTCTCCCTGATAACATTGAGTATACATAGTGTATAGTGTATACTACAGTGGCTCCCTAGTATATTGATGATAAAGGCTAAAGTGTCATTTGAAAACAGGTGAATTTGTAAATGAAGTGATAAGCCTATAGAGGCAGGTGCCAGAAGTCGCCAGAAACTTACCACAGTGGTCAGCTGTTTTTAATAATCTTCCTGGCTTGAGAGTGTACTCGCATATAATCTAGTGATACCAGTGAATAGCAGAATACAGTGTTGTAGTAGCAACTAACCAGTATTATAATGATACTTAGTGGAGTGGAGTGACTTTCATTAGTTTCTTTTTTCTTGAAATACCAGACGTATACTGTGAATTTCATATAACCTGTAGTTACCAGCGGTCGCAATATACACAACGAGAAGCAATTATTACTACAGAAAAAGCGTCCTTCCTCCAAAATTTGCACCAGTCAACTATAGTGATAATATAGCATTTATTGTGGTGGAGACGGAAAAAATAGAAAAGCTAGATACAGCGATTGATAAACAAGGGTTGAGGTCGACCGTTCGTCATTGTAGAGTTGTCAGCAGTCACCTGCTCTTCAACACGCAAGTTATACTTTTGTATCAATCAAATCACAGATTACTCGGGTAGATAATTTCCAGTAGATCCTTCATGTGTTAGCTCAAATCACCGACCAGTATGGTTTAAATAAGTGACCCACTGATCAGATCAGATCGACTGGTCCGAACCCTTGACTGGTCCGAACCCTTGACTGGTTTCAAAGGGTTTCGTTGGACAATAAAGCAGACTGTAAACGGATGGGGTTGTAGGTGCCCTTATAAACACAAACATTAAATATATACCAGGAACGTGCACGGTAAACTGTCCAATATACAAAAACAGTTAGAAACAGAAATACAAATAGCTAGAGCTTCATTTAAGGAGGTTATTAATATAATATTCAAGAGGTTGCTAGTAGAATTGCAGTAAATCAACCATTCAAATCATTATGAAGCTGTGTGTAGTCTGTGGTCAGTCAAACAAACGGGCTTCCACATGCATAAATTGTCATTTTTGTGGAAATTGGTGTCACGCCCCTTGTGCAGATATCCAAGAACTAGCTACAAGCAGTATTAAAACAGGGAAGTGTTTTTGGGTATGCCCAAATGAGATAAATCTGTGGACTGAAATCACAAGGGTATTAAAAGAGGTCAACATCAAAGCTGCTTTCATAGAAAACCTGGAAGCTTTCTACAACAGATGGGAACATAAAAAGTCTGGGCTGAATGGTACTGCCCTTGATACTGGCCATGTAGTCAGAAACTGTAAGGCTGGAGATGATGTCCTGGTAGTCAGTAAATGTGGGGCTGATAGTGCTGTCCTGGGAGACAGTAATGGTGAAGCTGGAGGTGCTGTCCTGGGAGACAGTAATGGTGAAGCTGGAGGTGCTGTCCTGGGAGACAGTAATGGTGAAGCTGGAGATGCTGTCCTGGGAGACAGTAATGGTGAAGCTGGAGATGCTGTCCTGGGAGACAGTAATGGTGAAGCTGGAGATTTTGTCCAGGTAGTCGGGAATTATACGCAGGAAGGAATACATATAAATGACCTCATAGGGGACAGGAGCCATAGTAGGGAAACAAGTGTAGTCAAAGATAAGATAAAACCAATATTGCAAACTAGAAATACTGCAGGAAATAGCAAACAAGAGGACTCCACTAGCAATAGTGAGGATATATTACCAAAAACAACTGGTGGGAGCTCCATTGTTGGTGCTAGGGAGGATAGAAGTAAGACAGGGAAACATGCACCAACAGGGAATACAGTCACAGAAACCCAAGACAAACGGAAACCAAGCCTGTGCACATACTATGCACTTGGTATCTGCTGGCATGGGAAATCTGGAAAAACAGATGGGACGTGCAACTATGACCACCCTAGAAAATGCCATGCCCATATGACAACAGGAAAATGCAAACTCCCTTCCTGTAAGCTTTTTCACCCTGAACTGTGTACCTCTTCAGTACAGGAAAGACTGTGCTCTAACTTAAATTGCCAGGCATACCATCTAAAGGTGACAAAAAGATACAAAACATCCAGGCCATGGGAAAACCTGGGTAGCCACAGCCACTCAAGAGGGAGAGGTTTTTTAGTGCCAGGAAGGAAAAAAAACTGGCAGGAACTGGCAGAAATCGTACACCAAATCCAGTCATTCCTGGAGTGGAACCACAGTCGATGGCCTCCACTCCAAACCAACAGATACAGATACTAATGCCGGAAAAAAAATCCCCCCCCAGTACCACCAATACCACCAGTCCGATAACATTCTTCTTGGCAAATATACAGGGTCTAAAGCCAGCAACAAACAACAAAATACCTTTCATCCGTGGACTGCTTGCAGAGGCAAAGGCAATGTTCGCAGCTTTCACTGAGACCCACATAAAGGATCACTTGGACAACGAAATATGGATCCCAGGTTACAACCTATACAGATGTGACAGAGTGAACAGGCAAAAGGGGGGGGTTGGCCCGTACATTGCAGAGTCACTTGTTTGCACAGAACTGCTAAATGCCTCAAATGATGTAGTGGAAGTTTTAGCAGTAAAGGTCGAGAACCAAAACCTAGTCATTGTGGTAGTCTACAAGCCTCCGGATGCAACATCCCAGCAATTCCAGGAACAGCTGTTAAAAATTGACCACTGTCTGGAAAATCTTCCAGCTCCTGCACCCAACATCTTGCTCCTGGGGGATTTCAACTTAAGGCACCTAAAATGGAGGAATATAGCAAATAATATTGTTGCAGTAATAACACCAGGAGGCAGCTCTGATGAAAACTCACACTCACGCGAGCTTTTAAATCTCTGCACAAAATTCAATTTAAACCAGCAAATAATAGAGCCTACTAGACTGGAGAATACACTAGACCTCATCTTCACTAACAATGATGATCTGATAAGAAATGTCACCATATCAAAAACAATATACTCAGATCACAACATAATTGAGGTTCAGTCATGTATGCGCGGAGCCCCAGACCGACATAATGAGATTAGTCACGAGGGAGCATTCACCAAATTCAACTTCAATAACAAAAACATAAAGTGGGACTAAGTAAACCAAGTCCTAACCGATATCAGCTGGAAAGATATACTAAGCAACACAGACCCCAACTTATGCCTAGAACAGATTAACTCGGTAGCACTCGATGTATGCACAAGGCTTATTCCTCTAAGAAAAAGGAGGAGTAGATGTAAAATAGAAAGAGACAGGTGCTCCCTTTACAGGAGACGGAAAAGAATAACAGAGCGGCTAAAAGAGGTCAATATATCTGAAATGCGTAAGGAGACACTGGTCAGAGAAATAGCAAGCATCGAACTTAAGCTAAAAGAATCCTTTAGGAGTCAGGAATTGCGGGAAGAACTAAAAGCCATAAATGAAATCGAAAGAAACCCAAAGTATTTCTTCTCCTATGCCAAATTAAAATCGAGAACGACGTCCAGTATTCGGCCCCTACTTAAACAAGATGGGTCCTACACAGATGACAGCAAGGAAATGAGTGAGCTACTCAAGTCCCAATATGACTCAGTTTTTAGCAAGCCGCTAACCAGACTGAGAGTCGAAGATCAAAATGATTTTTTTATGAGAGAGCCACAAAATTTGATTAACACAAGCCTATCCGATGTTATCCTGATGCCAAATGACTTCGAACAGGCGATAAATGACATGCCCATGCACTCTGCCCCAGGGCCAGACTCATGGAACTCTGTGTTCATCAAGAACTGCAAGAAGCCCCTATCACGAGCCTTTTCCATCCTATGGAGAGGGAGCATGGACACGGGGGTCGTCCCACAGTTACTAAAAACAACAGACATAGCCCCACTCCACAAAGGGGGCAGTAAAGCAACAGCAAAGAACTACAGACCAATAGCACTAACATCCCATATCATAAAAATCTTTGAAAGGGTCCTAAGAAGCAAGATCATCACCCATCTAGAAACCCATCAGTTACACAACCCAGGGCAACATGGGTTTAGAACAGGTCGCTCCTGTCTGTCTCAACTATTGGATCACTACGACAAGGTTCTAAATGCACTAGAAGACAAAAAGAATGCAGATGTAATATATACAGACTTTGCAAAAGCCTTCGACAAGTGTGACCATGGCGTAATAGCGCACAAAATGAGTGCTAAAGGAATAACAGGAAAAGTCGGTCGATGGATCTATAATTTCCTCACTAACAGAACACAGAGAGTAGTCGTCAACAGAGTAAAGTCCGAGGCAGCTACGGTGAAAAGCTCTGTTCCACAAGGCACAGTACTCGCTCCCATCTTGTTCCTCATCCTCATATCCGACATAGACAAGGATGTCAGCCACAGCACCGTGTCTTCTATTTATTTATTTATTTATTTATTTATAAATTTTAGCATACATACAGAGGTACAAAAAAATACAGGTAAGAGCAGCATGCCAAAGCCACTTATATGCATAGCATTACGGGCTGGCTTAAAATTAACTTAAGATTAACTAAGCAATGATGAAATCAGTGATAAGACATTATTGTAAACAGATAACTATAAAATACAAATGAGTATTACAAAGACAGGTCATATGGTTGCATGCATTGCTGTTCATTCAGGTAGTGTATTTTAAAAAAAAATAACAAAGTTAGGTTTAACTTTTGTGTGATATAATTGTGAGTAACATTTAGGATATACAATTTATATGGTTCAGTTATTCAGTATTTATTTGGTTTTGGGTGAGTAAGTGAACTTTGAGACGAGACTTGAATTTATAAACAGGTAGTGTTTCTTTTATATTTACAGGTAATGAATTCCAGATTTTAGGGCCTTTTATGTGCATTGAGTTTTTGCATAGCGTGAGATGGACACGAGGAACATCAAAGAGTGATCTGTGCCTTGTATTATGGTCATGTGTTCTGTTGAGGTTGGCAAGGAGATGTTTGAGGGGAGGGTTAATAAATAACAAAAAGGCACAATACCGTGACTGGAACGATACACAAATAACCCGCACATAAAAGACAGAAGCTTACGACGACGTTTCGGTCCGACTTGGACCATTGACAATGGTCCAAGTCGGACCGAAACGTCGTCGTAAGCTTCTGTCTTTTATGTGCGGGTTATTTGTGCGAGGGTTAATATCAGAGTTAAGTGTTCTATGTATGTAATAAGTGCAATAATAAGTATGGATGTTTTGTATGGTGAGTAGGTTGAGTGTTTTGAATATTGGTGGAGTGTGCTGCCTTTAGTGAGAATTTGTTATCATTCTGACTGCAGCCTTTCGTTGGGTAATTAGTGGTCTGAGATGGTTAGTTGTTGTTGAGCCCCATGCACAAATTCCATAGGTGAGATAGGGGTAAATAAGAGAGTGATAAAGGGCCAGGAGGGCTGACTGTGGAACATAGTACCGTATCTTCGATAGTATGCCCTCAGTCTTGGAAATTTTCTTAGAAATTTGTTGTATATGTGTATGAAATTTGAGTCTATTATCGAGGTGGATTCCTAAGAATTTTCCCTCTGTTAGCTTTGTGATAGGTGATCCGTTTATCGTTATGTTAAGAGGTACATCTGTAGCTCTGCTACCAAACTGAATGAAGTAGGTTTTGTCAATGTTTAATGTAAATTTGTTAGTCCTCATCCAGGTAGATATTTTCTGTAATTCGGTGTTTACAGTATTGGCTAGCGATGACACCCGAATCTGCATGACAGTGTCTTCCATTGCAGACACTGCAAAGCTCCAGGCGGACATCAACCAAATCTTTCAGTGGCCTGCAGAAAACAATATGAAGTTCAACGATGAGAAATTTCAATTACTCAGATATGGTAAACATGAGGAAATTAAATCTTCATCAGAGTACAAAACAAATTCTGGCCACAAAATAGAGCGAAACACCAACGTCAAAGACCTGGGAGTGATCATGTCGGAGGATTTCACCTTCAAGGACCATAGCATTGTATCAATCGCATCTGCTAGAAAAATGACAGGATGGATAATGAGAACCTTCAAAACTAGGGAGGCCAAGCCCATGATGACACTCTTCAGGTCACTTGTTCTATCTAGGCTGGAATATTGCTGCACACTAACAGCACCTTTCAAGGCAGGTGAAATTGCCGACCTAGAGAATGTACAGAGAACTTTCACGGCGCGCATAACGGAGATAAAACACCTCAATTATTGGGAGCGCTTGAGGTTCCTAAACCTGTATTCCCTGGAACGCAGGAGGGAGAGATACATGATTATATACACCTGGAAAATCCTAGAGGGACTAGTACCGAACTTGCACACGAAAATCACTCACTACGAAAGCAAAAGACTTGGCAGACGATGCACCATCCCCCCAATGAAAAGCAGGGGTGTCACTAGCACGTTAAGAGACCATACAATAAGTGTCAGGGGCCCGAGACTGTTCAACTGCCTCCCAGCACACATAAGGGGGATTACCAACAGAACCCTGGCAGTCTTCAAGCTGGCACTGGACAAGCACCAGGAGTTTACCTGGAGAGAGTTTCGGGGGTCAACGCCCCCGCGGCCCGGTCTGTGACCAGGCCTCCTGGTGGATCAGCGCCTGATCAACCAGGCTGTTGCTGCTGGCTGCACGCAAACCAACGTACGAGCCACAGCCCGGCTGATCAGGAACTGACTTTAGGTGCAGTCAGTTCCTGATCAGCCGGGCTGTGGCTCGTACGTTGGTTTGCGTGCAGCCAGCAGCAACAGCCTGGTTGATCAGGCTCTGATCCACCAGGAGGCCTGGTCACAGACCGGGCCGCGGTGGCGTTGATCCCCGGAACTCTCTCCAGGTAAACACCAGGTAAACCGTTTGAAAGAGTAGCTATTGACATCGTTGGTCCTTTATCACCACTTTCATCTGGGGGACATAGATATATATTAACATTAGTTGATTATGCTTCGAGTTTCCCTGAAGCCGTACCCTTAAAATCCATAGCAACTACAGAGGTGGCTGAAGCCCTTTTGTCCATCTTCTCGAGAGTGGGCATTCCTAGAGAAATTTTGTCTGACCGTGGGACACAATTCACATCTGACTTAATGCAACATCTCTACCAACTTCTGGGAGTGAGGCCTCTCTTCACCACACCATATCATCCCAGCTGTAATGGGAGGATTGAGCGCCAGCATTCGGTTCTCAAGTCCATTTTAAGGAAACTTTGCTCCCTTAGGCCTATGGAGTGGCATCGTTACCTACCCTGTGCTTTGTTTGCCATGAGGGAAGTTCCCAGTGACTCTTTGGGGTTTTCACCTTTTGAACTTCTCTATGGTAGACAGTCCAGAGGTCCATTGTCCATCCTTCATGACTTATGGACTAATAAGGACGTGAATGCTGAGGTTCAGTCTTCTTACCAGTTTCTCCTTGACCTTAGATCCAAACTTGAGGAGACCTCTCACATAGTTTCGAAAAACCTAAGCTTGTCAATGGACCAGTACAAAACCTATTTTGATTCCAAAAGTCAGAGGAGAAGTTTTAAAGTAGAGGATGAAGTTCTGGTACTTTTGCCTATCAAGTCAAATAAATTATTAATAGCATGGAAAGGTCTATATAAGGTATTAAAAATTTGTGGGAAGGTTGATTACCTCATAGAAGTCAAGGGGAAACCTAAACTTTATCATATCAACATCCTTAAGAAATATTACCGAAGAAATTCGGTTAACTGCCTGAATAACTTTGATTTAGTTTTTCCACACAAACTTGATAAGACAACTGAGGAGTGTAAGGTATGTGTAGTTGACACCTCTAACGTAGACTATGACAGAGAACTACATGACTTGGTGACTCTTGACCACTCGGGTGCAACAAACATTAATATTAATGAGTCTTTGGATGACCATAAGAAACATGAACTACTTCAATGTGTGAGTAACTTCTCAGATGTTTTTACTGATATTCCAGGTGTCACCTCCACGGTAGTCCATAAGATTGACTTAGTCACGGACAATCCTATCAAACGGAAATTATACCCAGTTCCAGTTCACCTTAGGGATGCATTTGACCGAGAGGTAGACATTATTATTATTATTATTATTATTATTATTATTATTATTATTATTATTATTATTATTATTAATATTATTATTATTATTATTATTATTATTATTATTATTATTATTATTATTATTATTATTTTCAAAAAGAAGCGCTAAGCCACAAGGGCTATACAGCGCTGCAAGGTAGGAAAGGAAGCGAGGGTATTGGGCGGCAGAAGGGGGGAGGGGCGTTTAGTAGGTTACAGAAAACAGCGGGGCAGGGGATAGTGCAGGGTAGAGGGTAGCAAGAGATCGAGGTAGAAAGGGCTGAAGGTATCATCAGAGTTTGTGAAGTAAGTCAGTTGTTGTCAAAAAGTCAATGAGAGAATCCGGATGAAAGGTGGGTCCATCAGCGAGAAGGGAAGGTAAAGAGAGAGCAGCGGAGCGAAGACGACGTTGGAGGTAAATTCTGCGTGCTCATTGATAAAGTGGGCAGTCTAACAGAATGTGGCTGACCGATAATGGAACGAGAGGTAGACAAATTATTAAAACTGAAGATCATTGAACCTTCAGTATCTGCATATTGCTCACCAGTAGTCATGGTTAAGAAGGAGGATAATTCATATAGACTTGCTATTGACCTCAGAGGCCTTAATGCTATAACTCGGTGGGATGCTGAGCCTATGCCCTTAATAGATAGCGATCTACACAAATTTTATGACTCTTCCTTCTTTTCAGAGATTGATATTGCACAGGCATATCATCAAGTAATGTTAGATCCTTCTTCTAAGCAGTACACCGCTTTTCCTACCCACCAAGGACTGATGCAGTATAGAACTTTGCCCTTCGGTTTGGTAACTGCCTGTGCTACCTACGTGAGACTGATGAGAAAGGTCTTGGGTAATATGCCAAATGTTTCAGTTTATTTTGATAACATTTATGTAATGACATCGACGTGGAGCAAGCATATCCAAACATTAACATCAGTTTTACGTAGGTTATCCTCATATGGCCTCACTGCCAAGCCAAAGAAATGCTTCCTTGGGTATAACAAGATTAGATATCTCAGACTGATCCTTTCTAATAACTCTTTGCAGCCTCTCCCCAGGAAGATCGAAGCTTTATTAGAGTTTAAATTCCCCAAAACCAAGAAGCTCATGTGTAGCTTCCTTGGTTCTGTAAATTTTTATGCACGGTTTATCCCAAACCTCACTGATCTTACAGGCATCTTATCTGACTACTTTAAAAAGTCTGTGAAGGAACCTCTTGAACTTTCTGACGTAGCACGAGAAAAGTTTAATGAGATTAAGGACATCTTCTCTGAAGACCCTATACTAAAAATTCCAGATATTAATAAGCCGTTTTGTTTAAGGACTGATGCCTCCAATACTGGCTTTGGTGCGGTGTTACTACAGTACCATGATGATACTCCCTTCCCTGTATGCTTCCTAAGCCGGAAACTTCTTCCTGCAGAAACGAGATACTCCACCATAGAAAAGGAATGTTTGGCCCTTGTGTGGCGTATCTCCAAACTTAAATTTTATTTACTGGGAAAAGAATTTATTTTAGAAATGGATCACAAACCTTTGATATACCTCCAAGCTTTTAAGTTTCATATTGTATATATCAATGGTTCATCCAATTATTTCTCTGACTGGTTAAGTCGTGACAGTAGATTTGTTGCCTTACCCGACTTCGTGTTAGAACTTTTTCCTCGCCTATTCTTCTTATACTCCTTGACTATAAGTCTTGATATGGGGGAGTGTGAGGGGAAAAGTAGCCACAGCCACTCAAGAGGGAGAGGTTTTTTAGTGCCAGGAAGGGAAAAAAACTGGCAGGAAATGGCAGAAATCGTACACCAAATCCAGTCATTCCTGGAGTGGAACCACAGTCGATGGCCTCCACTCCAAACCAACAGATACAGATACTAATGCCGGAAAAAAATCCCCCCCCAGTACCAACAATACCACCAGTCCGATAACATTCTTCTTGGCAAATATACAGGGTCTAAAGCCAGCAACAAACAACAAAATACCTTTCATCCGTGGACTTCTTGCAGAGGCAAAGGCAATGTTCGTGGCTTTCACTGAGACCCACATAAAGGATCACTTGGACAACGAAATATGGATCCCAGGTTACAACCTATACAGATGTGACAGAGTGAACAGGCAAAAGGGGGGGGGGGGTTGGCCTGTACATTGCAGAGTCACTTGTTTGCACAGAACTGCTTAATGCCTCAAATGATGTAGTGGAAGTTTTAGCAGTAAAGGTCAAGAACCAAAACCTAGTCATTGTGGTAGTCTACAAGCCTCCGGATGCAACATCCCAGCAATTCCAGGAACAGCTGTTAAAAATTGACCACTGTCTGGAAAATCTTCCAGCTCCTGCAACCAACATCTTGCTCCTGGGGGATTTCAACTTAAGGTACCTAAAATGGAGGAATATAGCAAATAATATTGTTGCAGTAATAACACCAGGAGGCAGCTCTGATGAAAACTCGCACTCACACGAGTTTTAAATCTCTGCACAAAATTCAATTTAAACCAGCAAATAATAGAGCCTACTAGACTGGAGAATACACTAGACCTCATCTTCACTAACAATGATGATCTGATAAGAAATGTCACCATATCAAAAACAATATACTCAGATCACAACATAATTGAGGTTCAGACATGTATGCGTGGAGCCCCAGACCGACATAATGAGACTAGTCACGAGGGAGCATTCACCAAATTCAACTTCAATAACAAAAACATAAAGTGGGACCAAGTAAACCAATTCCTAACCGATATAAGCTGGGAAGATATACTAAGCAACACAGACCCCAACTTATGCCTAGAACAGATTAACTCGGTGGCACTCGATGTTTGCACAAGGCTTATTCCTCTAAGAAAAAGGAGGAGTAGATGTAAAATAGAAAGAGACAGGCGCTCCCTTTACAGGCGACGGAAAAGAATAACAGAGCGGCTAAAAGAGGTCAATATATCTGAAATGCGTAGGGAGACACTGGTCAGAGAAATAGCAAGCATCGAACTTAAGCTAAAAGAATCCTTTAGGAGTCAGGAATCGCGGGAAGAACTAAAAGCCATAAATGAAATCGAAAGAAAATCAAAGTATTTCTTCTCCTATGCCAAATCAAAATCGAGAACAACGTCCAGTATTGGGCCCCTACTTAAACAAGATGGGTCCTACACAGATGACAGCAAGGAAATGAGTGAGCTACTCAAGTCCCAGTATGACTCAGTTTTTAGCAAGCCGCTAACGAGACTGAGAGTCGAAGATCAAAATGAATTTTTTATGAGAGAGCCACAAATTTTGATTAACACAAGCCTATCCGATGTTATCCTGATGCCAAATGACTTCGAACAGGCGATAAATGACATGCCCATGCACTCTGCCCCAGGGCCAGACTCATGGAACTCTGTGTTCATCAAGAACTGCAAGAAGCCCCTATCACGAGCCTTTTCCATCCTATGGAGAGGGAGCATGGACACGGGGGTCGTCCCACAGTTACTAAAAACAACAGACATAGCCCCACTCCACAAAGGGGGCAGTAAAGCAACAGCAAAGAACTACAGACCAATAGCACTAACATCCCATATCATAAAAATCTTTGAAAGGGTCCTAAGAAGCAAGATCACCACCCATCTAGAAACCCATCAGTTACACAACCCAGGGCAACATGGGTTTAGAACAGGTCGCTCCTGTCTGTCTCAACTATTGGATCACTACGACAAGGTCCTAAATGCACTAGAAGACAAAAAGAATGCAGATGTAATATATACAGACTTTGCAAAAGCCTTCGACAAGTGTGACCATGGCGTAATAGCGCACAAAATGCGTGCTAAAGGAATAACAGGAAAAGTCGGTCGATGGATCTATAATTTCCTCACTAACAGAACACAGAGAGTAGTCGTCAACAGAGTAAAGTCCGAGGCAGCTACGGTGAAAAGCTCTGTTCCACAAGGCACAGTACTCGCTCCCATCTTGTTCCTCATCCTCATATCCGACATAGACAAGGATGTCAGCCACAGCACCGTGTCTTCCTTTGCAGATGACACCCGAATCTGCATGACAGTGTCTTCCATTGCAGACACTGCAAGGCTCCAGGCGGACATCAACCAAATCTTTCAGTGGGCTGCAGAAAACAATGTGAAGTTCAACGATGAGAAATTTCAATTACTCAGATATGGTAAACATGAGGAAATTAAATCTTCATCAGAGTACAAAACAAATTCTGGCCACAAAATAGAGCGAAACACCAACGTCAAAGACCTGGGAGTGATCATGTCGGAGGATCTCACCTTCAAGGACCATAACATTGTATCAATCGCATCTGCTAGAAAAATGACAGGATGGATAATGAGAACCTTCAAAACTAGGGAGGCCAAGCCCATGATGACACTCTTCAGGTCACTTGTTCTATCTAGGCTGGAATATTGCTGCACACTAACAGCACCTTTCAAGGCAGGTGAAATTGCCGACCTAGAAAATGTACAGAGAACTTTCACGGCGTGCATAACGGAGATAAAACACCTCAATTACTGGGAGCGCTTGAGGTTCCTAAACCTGTATTCCCTGGAACGCAGGAGGGAGAGATACATGATTATATACACCTGGAAAATCCTAGAGGGACTAGTACCGAACTTGCACACGAAAATCACTCACTACGAAAGCAAAAGACTTGGCAGACGATGCACCATCCCCCCAATGAAAAGCAGGGGTGTCACTAGCACGTTAAGAGACCATACAATAAGTGTCAGGGGCCCGAGACTGTTCAACTGCCTCCCAGCACACATAAGGGGGATTACCAACAGACCCCTGGCAGTCTTCAAGCTGGCACTGGACAAGCACCTAAAGTCAGTTCCTGATCAGCCGGGCTGTGGCTCGTACGTTGGTTTGCGTGCAGCCAGCAGCAGCAGCCTGGTTGATCAGGCTCTGATCCACCAGGAGGCCTGGTCACAGACCGGGCCACGGGGGCGTTGACCCCCGGAACTCTCTCCAGGTAAACTCCAGGTAAACTCCAGGATAGGAGTAGCGAGCGAGTTTTTGGTAACGATAGTTTGATTGCCGGCTGCTTGTTAAGGTAGGGTCAGTCTAGCTCCCGCTATCCCCTTCCCCCCTTTCTCCCCACCCCGAAAGGTGACGTGTGGGGCTCCGGCCAAACAGTAATCACTCGACTCACAGCTACCAGCACAACTGTAAAAGCCTCTGCTCCTATTCTAGTGGATATTGGTTGAAAGCTTCACTTTTGACCAATAATAAACTTTGTCCTTTCAGTTTTAAGCTCCACATGAGACTTTTCGATAATTACCACCTTTTTTAAGTATCTTACACTTATCATGGAGAGTGATTTCTTAAGCAGTGGGTGTAGTGATACTGCTCCTGTGGGGAGCAGCAGCAGGATAATACTGCACCACCTCTCGGGGCCCTTAACAACAACAACAGTTTGGTGTGTGTCATGGGCGCCAACACATGGTGTGTGATTCTCTTCTCTTCTATCCCTATATTAGTGATGCAGATTACATGGTGAGTTTAAATATGTGGCCTGTAGTTATAACTTTTCTCTTGACATATGCAAGACATCACCATCCCTGTAGAAGCCGTTATTAGATGTACTAGTCATTATATTTTGTTGTTGCAGAAGTACTATGAAGATTCTATGTTCAATAAAGCCTAGAGATAAGGCCTGTGTTTCTATCACAACAGTGGGCAACCTGTCTCTCTTTCCAGCTTGGAATGACAGATCGGGTCACCTGCAAACCAACGAGAAGTGTTGAAGGAGACGGACTGAAAACGGTCTTGGGACGTCACCTGATAATCTACCTACCTGATTAATTGTACAGGACACTACCCTTCATCTTTGCAGTGGTAAAGAACCTGCGTTCCTGTCATCTGGACTGACTATTCAAGGCTATAGACTCTGTGAAGAACTAATTGTTGGGTTGTCACCAACACCTGTGACTCCCCCCCCCCATCATCAGCAATGGCTACAATTTCTACAAGATGGTGTCAACCTCAACCAGACACCCCAGTATAACTGTACATATTAGCGTTGATTCAAATGTCATTTTTCCATTTCATTTCTCATTTTTCTTTCAAGTAGGATACAACTTCATATTTCAATGTTTTATCTTTGCATTACTAAATAATAAAGTGTTTATCTTTGTGATTATTTCTTTTTCTATTCATTAATTTTTCTGAGGAGGAGCCAGCCTTGGTAATACTGTCTGAAGTTGTTACAGGGCTGAGTAAGCCCTTTACGAAACAGTGAGCAATAGAGTACGGGTTTCACCCCATTCGAACTAATATGGAGGCACCAGGTCAGAGGCCCATTAACTGTATTGGATTCACAGAGATTCACAGAAAATACACAGATTCACAGGATTCGCTCTGTAGACTTCGTCCTGTACGGTCACAGATGCTCCTGCACTTCTCAACCAGTCTCCCTACGATCCCCGTTGGGGAGGGGAACCTCTACCATCTCCACGATGTCTCATCGTGTGAGGATTAAACCCAAGACTGCTGTCATCAACGATGCCACGAAGCTTGAATTTGCATCCTCTCTCCAGTCTAGTCTGAGAGTTAAGTTCTCGAACATTACTTCTCTGAAAGAAGCTTTCCTCGTCACCTTTCTTGATGATCAAGAAGCAGACAAGGTACTCACGCCTGCTGCACTGAAGATCTTAGACGACTGTGGCTTTACTGTGTCTACCTCACCTTACATGCTAGTTAAACGGTCAGTGTTCATGAAACGCCTTGATGAGCTAATCACGAACATGTCTCCCGACGACATTAAGTTATCAATTGAAGACCTTAACACCTGGGCCAAGATTAACTGTTGTGAAGATGCCCAACACTTCCTCGATGCTCAAGGTCACGTTTCTGGACGTCACCATGGCGGCCAGAGCACTGTCTGATGGCCTGGCCATCTCCTACTACTTTATCAACCCTCGTCAAATTGAACCACAACGCTTCAACCATGTAACACCTTGTTGGACATGCTGCTCTTATAATAATTCAACTGCCGAATGCCATGTGAAAAACAAGAAGATCTGTTCCACCTATGGGTATGAAGGTCACGACTTTCGTTCCTGCACCTCAACTGCTGCTCCCACCTGCATCAACTTTAAGAGCGACCACTATACTCTGGCAGCCAAATGTCCTGTTCGTGAGATCCTTTCAAAGAAACTAAAGGAAGACCTGAAGAAGACTACAGGAAACTCTCCTACTTATGCTGTTATTGCTAAGCTACAGACAACCACCACCAAGATTTTACAAGCCACTCAGCAGCCTCCACCACTCACCTCCTCTCCTCTACCAGATATTTCAACAAAATTCTACTACTGCATGATGTATGCACACATGCAAAATGCAGCTAAACAGAGTTGTTTCAACACAACTATGAATGAAATTCTTGCCCTCAACAATCTGCCATCATTCAACTTCCCAGCTAGTCCTGCTTCAGCTGAAGTTTTAAGGATAATTCCAAAAAATCGTCAGCTTCGAGGCACCAGATAACTTGCAAGATATGTTTTCTGCAGAAGCCGCCTGCTCTACTTCGAAATCCACCAATGGGAGACCGCCTCCTCCTCCAGCCACCACCACTGCCAGGAACCAATCACAGCCCTCGCTGCCCCACGTGCCTCCACCTCCCTCCACCAGTGAGAAACCACCTCCACCGCCAGCCACCACATCTGTCAAGACACGAGCAGCGTCCTCGTCTTTCACCACCAATAAAACTGTCCAATCAGCAACTTCGCCTGCCTCAGACTCTGATGATGACCGTCCCAACATCTCGATACCTGGAATCTCTTTCTTCACCACTCGTCAGTATCCTAATGAATTGGCTGCCCAGACGTTGGTCCACCTCCTCCAGAATTGACAGGCTAAGTTCCTCTGTAGACCCACACGTGTTATCACCCATGAAGAACTAATCAGTATCCTTACTGGTCCTGGGATAGACCCTGACCGCAAACTTAAACTCATCCACTTCCCAAAATCGAAGTTCCTGTCTCTTCTTAGTGGGTCAGTAGCCTAACAAGTTTACCGCCGACCATCACCTATACAACTCATCCTGCTTGTTGCCTTCTGACCATACCAGCTCCTGCCGCCGCCTTCGCCATCCCCTCCTTGGGAACCAAGAACCGAATTCTTTCATCCCTCTCCATCTACGCCTGCAGTACCTCGGTACCACATGCACCAAAGTGGTTGGGCCACTTGCCTATTTTCCTCTTCTCCTCCTCCCTCCCATCCTTCTTCCTTCCCATCTCACGACAGCTCTGGTCGTCTTCTTCATGCTTCGTAACTGTAATGAAAGATACTTGGACAGGCAAGAATGAATATTCAATTAAATCATAACCAATTTTGATGCAAGAACGGTTATCTCAAGCTAGGGAATTCGCCACAGAAGATTTGGCTACAGTTCAAAGGAAAATGAAACTTTGGTATGATCACCATGCGAAACCACACTCTTTTCAACCCAAAGATTTAGTGATAGCTCAGAGGTTAGTTCCTGGCCATGCTCTCTTACCACGTTACCAAGGCCCTTACGAGGTAGTGAGTAAAAAAAATTATGTAAATTATGTAGTGAAGATACCTGGAAAACAGAACAGAGTATTTCACATAAATCAACTGAAATCCTATCATTCCAAAACACTACCTAAGACATCCATCACTACATTATCTACAATCGGAGAAAATACATCAGAAGGATTCAAAAGAGCCAACGCTCACATTAAAAATTCTGAAGCGCTTCACAATCTTGAGAAACTTAGTAACAATCTGGATGATTAAAAAAGGCAGGAAATAAGTAATCTCATAGTGAATTATACAAGCTTATTTGGAGATGTGCCAAAGACATGCACTCTAGGGTATCACGAAGTCGAGCTCCTCGATTCTCTTGAGTCCAGCTAAACTTCAGATGTTGAAGCAAGAAGTAGAGTTTCTTCTCAAACATGGCCTTGCAGAATGATGTAAGAGTCCTTGGGCATCCCCTTGCCTGTTAGTTCCCAAGCCAGACGGAACATTTCTTATGTGTATGGACTACTGTAAGCTTAACTCCGTCGCAGTACCGGAAGGATACCCTCTTCTTTGAATAGATGATTTGATAGATGCCATCTCCAGCTCTACATTCGTGAGTCGACATGATTTACTGTGAGGGCATTACCAAGTCCCTCTTGCTCCAAAGGAGAGACAAAACAGCCTTTGCCATTAAAGATGGTTTGTTCAATTACCGATTTATGCCCTTCGGTTTATGTAACGTGGCCTCAACCTTTCAGATTATTATATTATAATCAAAAAAGAAGCGCTAAGCCACAAGGTCAACCTTTCAGAGACTTATGAACGAGCTGACCCAACCTTTGGAAGGAGTCCAGGCATATCTTGATGATTTGGTGGTGTTCAGTGACTCCTGGGAGGAACACCTTATTCGTCTAGAAGCTTTATTCAGATCACTAGAGAGCTTTAATTTTATGGTAAATTTAGCAAAGTGTGCCTTTGGACAAGCCACTATTCAATATTTAGGTTTCAAATAGGACAAGGAAAAGTGGTCCCCCTTAACCTTAAAGTAAAAGCAATTACTGAATTCCCTATTCCGAATGATAGAAAATGAGTGCAAAGATTTCTGGGTATGATTAGTTACTACAGAAGATTTTGTTTAAACTTTGAACAATTAGCTGTTCCTTTGACTGAATTAACTAGCCCTAGAATAACTTTCAAATGGACCTTGGAATGTAATGAATTATTATTATTATAATCAAGGGGGAAGCGCTAAACCCGGAGGATTATACAGCGCCTGGGGGGGGGAATGTGGAAGGCATTCAGGCTTAATTCGGGGAACTGGAGCACAGATCCAATTCCCTAAATCAAGAGCCCCTCACCAACATCAAGGAACCTTCCTTGAGGGGCGGAATGTAATGAAGCTTTTGACAAATTAAAACGATTGCTTATGTCCTCTCCTGTATTACATAGTCCCAATTTTAATAAACCCTTTATCTTACATATTGCTACTAGCTGCTATCCTATAGGAGCAGTCTTCAAAATACAGCAGAGACTGAAGTTTTGCATCTCATTTGCTGCTTTTCATCTAAATTTAAGCCCCACCAAAGCAATTATTTAACGATGAAAATAGAGGCATTAGCCTTAGTGGTTTCTTTATTATTTTGATGTGTACTTGGGAACATCGCCTCATAAAGTATCAGTGTTTTCCACTCACAACCCCTTGACTTTTATAAATATGATGAAATCAAAGAATGCCCGGATTCTGAGGTGGGCTCTCAGAATCCAACCTTATTCCTTTAATATAAATCACATAAAAGGCCCTAGTATAATTCTTGTGGATGCTCTTTCACATCCTTAATGAAGTAGAATTAATTGACAAATTCTCCCTACGAGCCCCGTGAGGGCGGGGAATGTGGCTAGGCCTGGGGACACTTGGTCCCAAAGATGAGGAGGTACTGTACCTCCTCCCATGGGAGACTTAAGTCTCGAGACACTCCCCAGATAGGGAGCCAAGGCCGGGTCACCACTACTTGGAAAAGACCCGGGCCGGGAGAATACCGGCGAATAAAAAAAAAAAAAAAATTGACAAATCCTTTAAGACAATTTTGCCACAAGAGCTGTTAAAAGATTTGTTTATGTTGTCATATTATATTTCTAATATGTATGTATTGTCTATTTACAGTTACTGTATGTACAGTAACTTTGTGTATCGAGCTGGGATATGATCGAGACTACGCTGACTACTGCCTCCTCTCCCTCTACCCTGAACGCACGTGTATATTAACCCTGATGGGATACTAGAAGTATGGCCGTCTATATGCTGCTTCTCTCGGATCCCAAGCCCCTACGATGCGATCATTGGTATGCTTCTCGATACAAAACCTTTGGGAAAACAAAAATTCCCAGTACTACATACTGTCATGGGGGTAGGAGTGTTATGCCGAGATGCAGTTTTTCTATACATGTCTTGCATTTTATTCATCTAATATTTCATTGCAATTATCATTATTAGCTAAAACGATATTAATCAGCTTTATAATATTACATATTCATTTTCATCTTTCTCATGTTTTCATTTTATATATGTGTCGTGCCGAATAGGCAGAACTTGCGATCTTGGCTTAAATAGCAACACTCATCTTGCCATATAGGACAAGTGAAAATTTGTGTATGCAATAATTTCGCCGAAATCATTCTGAACCTAACGAAAAATATATATTTCACTGTGTTTAGTAATAAATTATTGTAAACAAATCTAAAATATATTTAGTTGGGTTAGGCTAAAATAAATTGCGCTTGTTACAATAAGGTTAGGTAAGTTTTCCATGTTCTTTTTGGTGCAAAATTAAAATTTTTTACATCAACATTAATTAAAAAATGTATCTTTAAACGTATAAGAGAAAATTTTAGAAAGAACTTAATTTTAAACGAGTTCTTGCTAATTGACCAGTTTTACATATTTGGCACGACATATATATATATATATATATATATATATATATATATATATATATATATATATATATATATATATATATATATATATATATATATGTCGTGCCGAATAGGCAGAATTTGCGATCTTGGCTTAAATAGCAACGCTCATCTTGCCATATAGAACAAGTGAAAATTTGTGTATGCAGTAATTTCGACAAAATCATTCTGAACCCAACGAAAAAAATATATTTCACTGTGTTTGTTTAATATTAAATTATTATAAACAAATCTAAAATATATTTAGTTGGGTTAGGCTAAAATAAATTGTTCTTGTTATAATAAGGTCAGGTAAGTTTTCTAAGTTCCTTTTGGGGCAAAATTATAAATTTTTACATTATCATTAATGAAAAAAATATATCTTTAAACGTATAAGAGAAAATTTTAGAGAGGACTTAATTTTAAATGAGTTAAGAACATAAGAACATAAGAACGAAGGAACACTGCAGAAGGCCTACTGGCCCATGCGATGCAGGTCCAAGTCTCCTACCGGCTTAAGCCAATGCACCCAACCTAGTCAGGTCAGGTCACATTGACTTAAGGGAGGAACACGGCAACCGACCTGGTAGCACAAGCTATCAGGTCTAACTCACACCCACCCACATCTACTCATGTATTTATCCAACCTACTTTTAAAGCTACACAACGTTCTGGCCTCTATAACGGTACTTGGGAGTTTGTTCCACTCATCCACAACTCTATATTACCAAACCAGTACTTTCCTATATCCTTCCTGAATCTGAATTTTTCCAACTTAAAACCATTGCTGCGAGTCCTGTCTAGGCTAGATATTTTCAGCACACTATTTACATCCCCTTTATTTATTCCTGTCTTCCATTTATACACCTCAATCATATCCCCCCTAATTCTACGTCTTTCTAGAGAGTGCAGTTTCAGGGCCCTCAGTCTATCCTCATAGGGAAGGTTTCTGATACATGGGATCAACTTTGTCATCCTCCTTTGTACATTTTCCAGAGAATTTATATCCATTCTGTAATACGGTGACCAAAACTGTGCAGCATAATCTAAATGAGGCCTAACCAAGGATGTATAGAGTTGAAGAACAACCTGAGGACTCCTATTATTTATGCTTCTTGATATGAAGCCAAGGATTCTATTAGCTTTATTGCGAACACTTATGCACTGTTGTCTTGGTTTCAGATTACTGCTAACCAGAACTCCTAAATCTTTTTCGCAATCCGTAATATTAAGATCTACATTATTTAGTTTATATGTGGCATGGTTATTGTCCTGTCCAACATTTAGAACTTTGCATTTGTCTATATTAAACTGCATCTGCCACTTCTCCGACCACTGCATCAGTCTATTCAAATCTTCCTGGAGTGCTCGAATGTCCTCGTCAGAATGAATTCGACGGCCTATTTTGGTGTCATCGGCAAACTTGCCGATGTCGTTCTTTATGCCCTCATCTATGTCGTTTATGTAGATTGTGAACAGCAGGGGGCCCAACACTGACCCCTGTGGAACACCGCTCGTGACGCTTCCCCACTCTGATTTCTCCCCATTTATGCAAACTCTCTGCTGCCTATTTGTCAACCATGCCTCTATCCAGGAAAAAATTTCTCCTCCTATTCCATGTGCTTTAATTTTCCTCAATAGTCTCTGATGTGGGACCCTGTCAAAAGCCTTAGTGAAGTCCATATACACAATATCATATTCATTACCATGATCTACCTCCTCAAATACCTTAGTGAAAAAAGTTAATAAATTCGTAAGGCAGGAACGCCCCTTTGTAAAACCATGCTGAGATTCGTTGATTAATTTATGCTTTTCAAGGTGGCTACGAACTGCCTCGGCAATTATTGATTCCATAAATTTTCCCACTATGGAGGTTAGGCTTATTGGTCTATAGTTCGAAGCTAAGGACCTGTCACCTGTTTTGAAAATAGGTATCACATTTGCCATTTTCCACTTATCTGGCACCATGCCAGTTTGTAGTGATATGTTGAAAAGATTAGCCAAAGGTGTGCTAAGCTCCTCTTTACATTCCTTTAGAACCCTTGCATACAGTTCATCAGGGCCTGGGGATTTGTTAGGTTTTAATTTATCTATTTGCCTAAGGACCATGTCACTTGTGACCCTAATAGTGCACAGTTTATTATCGTCCTGTTCTACATAATTTATCATTACTGGAATATCGCTGGTATCCTCCTGTGTAAAAACTGAGAGGAAGTATGTGTTAAAAATTCTACACATTTCCTTATCACTGTCAGTGAGCTGACCCGAGGAACTTTTGAGTGGGCCTATCTTGTCCCTGATCTTACTTCTGTATACCTGAAAGAATCCTTTTGGGTTAGTCTTCGATTCTCTTGCAACTTTAACCTCATAATCTCTTTTTGCTTTTCTAATTCCCTTTTTTATTTCTCTCTTTAACTGAATATATCGATTTCTCAATTGCCCCTCTCCTCTTTTGATTTGCCTATATATGCCTCTCTTTTGACCAATCAGATATTTTAATCTATTGTTCATCCATTTAGGATCATTTTTGTTTGATCTGATTTCCCTATTTGGAACATAATTTGACTGAGCAGCTAGAACTATGCCCTGGAAAGCATCATATCGGCAACCATCACCACCTAACTGACCCTTAGTCAGGTCATTTCAGTTCAGCCCACCTAAGTAATTTTTCAGTCCTATGAAATCAGCCAAGCGAAAGTCAGGGACGGAGACTTGATTGCCATTATTAGGGGAATTCCATGATATATTAAAACTGAGTGATTTGTGATCACTTTCCCCAAGCTCATCATTAACCTCAAGATTATTAATTAGTGTTTCCCTACTGGCAAGAACCAAGTCAAGGAGGTTATTTCCCCTAGTTGGCTCTGTCACAAACTGTTTTAAAAAACAATCCTGGATCGTATCAAGAAAGTCACCTGACTCTAAATTTCCTGTCAAATTGCTCCAGTCAATCTGTCTATAGTTGAAATCTCCCATTAGCACAACATTTTCGTATGTAGATGCCTTACGAATTTCGTCCCATAGAAGTTTACTGCACTCCCTATCAAGATTTGGGGCCCTGTAAATCACACCCAAAATTAGTTCTTGCTAATTGATCAGTTTTACATATTTGGCACGACATATATATATATTATATATATATATATTATATATATATATATATATATATATATATATATATATATATATATATATATATATATATATATATATATATATATATATATATATTGGATGAATCATTTACCAGTGGTAACAACCATTTAATGTTTGTATGACCTCACCTCTGGTTACTACTTGCCTGACGTGAGCTTACGTCAGAGGTGAGTAGTCAGTACATTATTATAATAAAAAAGAAGTGCTAAGCCACAAGGGCTATACAGCAGTAGTCAGTACAGCACTTCTTTGAGTATAGATGTCTTCAAGGCTTACTCATTTTAACTTAAATTGAGAAGCCATTGGTCCAGAGCTTTATTCTCTGAAGTCACCAGAAATTGTAAGATCTCGTGCAACTTTCATTGTATATTATTTTTATAATCAAAAAGAAGCGCTAAGCCACAAGGACTATACAGAGCTGCAGGGTAGGGAAGGAAGCGAGGGTATTGGGCGGCAGGAGGGAGGGATGATCAGTAGGTTACAGAAAACAGCGGGGCAGGGGATAGTGTGGGGGTAGAGGGTAGCAAGAGATTGAGGTAGAAAGGGCTGAAGGTATCAGAGTTTGTGAAGTAAGTCAGTTGTTGTCAAAAAGTCAGTGAGAGAGTCCAGATGAAAGGTGGGTCCATCAGCGAGAAGGGAAGGTAAAGAGAGAGCAGCGGAGCGAAGACGATGATGGAGGTAAATTCTGCGTGCTCGTTGATAAAGTGGGCAGTCCAACAGAATGTGGCTGACTGATAATGGAGTCTGACAACTCTCACAGAGAGGAGCAGGGCGCCTCTCCATGAGATATCCATGAGTAAGACGAGTATGGCCAATGAGAAGACGGGAGAGAGTAGTCTCCCAACCTCGACACTGGTGACAAGAAGACGGCCAGTAACCTATACACGGTTTAATAGATTGAAGTTTGTTACCGAACATAGTAGACCAACGTTGTTGCCAACGGGTGCGAAGGTGAGTAGCTATTGCAGCAAAATAGTCCGTAAATGGAATACCTCTATATGAAACTGGTAGGTCATATACTGCTGACCACGCAGCAGTGTCTGCCTGTTCATTGCCTTGTACGTCAACATGACCAGGGACCCAACAAAAAAACAATATCTTTATGCTTCGTAAAGATGCGACGTAGCCAAAGTTGGATACGGAGGACTAAGGGGTGAGGTGTATCAAATTTCTGAATAGCCTGTAAAGCACTAAGGGAGTCTGAGACAATCACAAATGATGACACAGGCATAGATGCAATACGGATAATTGCTGCAAGAATGGCATACAATTCAGCAGTAAAAATACTAGCCGAAGATAGTAAATGCCCTTGTACGACACTGTCTGGAAACACTGCTGCGAATCCTACGCCGACAGAAGACTTAGAGCCATCTGTGTACACTGCAATGGCATGAGAATGAGAGTGGAAGTGGTCAAGAAAAAGAGAGCGGGAAGCAACCATAGGCAGCTGGGCTTTCGAGCAAGGGAGAAAGAACAGACCCGAACAGCTGGAACTTCCCAGGGGGGTAGGGAAAAGTGAGATGCTACATGAACATAGAAAGGTGGTAATTGAAGAGAAGACAAGAGCGAATGTAGGCGAAGAGAGAAGGGATGGAGTAAACAGGGGCGGAGAACAAATAAAGAATGTCTACTAATATCAGTGACCATTCTATAAATGGAAGGATTGCGGAGATCATGAGAGCAAACATAGTAGCGAAGGCAATGGGCATCACGGCGATCAGATAAGGATGGAACATTCGCTTCTGCATAGAGGCTCTCAACAGGGAAAGAGCGAAAAAGCACCAAGGCATAAACGTAATCCTTGGTGATGAATGGGGTTAAGGTTAGAGAGAGTAGCAGGAGAAGCCGCTGAATAGATCTGGTCACCATAATCAAGTTTCGATAAAATGAGGGTGGAATGTAGGCGAAGGAGAGTTCGACGTTCAGCTCCCCATGAAAGATGAGCAAGGGCTTTAAGAAGGTTCAGCCGGCTGTGACAAGTTGCCTTCAGAGAGGTGATGTGAGGTTTCCAGGATAACCTAGTCAAAGAGGAGGCCCAGAAACTTGACTATCACGTTCAGGGATACGGGAGCCATAGAGGTACAAAGGATGATCGGAGATGACAGAGCGTCTAGTGAAAGTAATTTGGTGAGTTTTGGTGCTGGAAAATTTAAACCCATGTGTGGTGGCCCAATTGGAAACACGGTCGACCGCATGCTGGAGAGAAACTGTAATGAGGTGACAGTCAGCGCCTGCACAGGCAATAGCGAAGTCATCAACATAGAGTGGTGACCAAATATTTGATGGAAGACTAGAGGCCAAATCATTTATATTATTATAATCAAAAAGAAGAGCTAAGCCACAAGGGATATACAGTGCTGCCAAATCATTTATAGCAAGGAGAAAAAGTGTTGTGCTCAAAAAACATCCCTGGGGGACACCTTCAGCTTGGATAAAGTCCAGGGAGAGCACATTATTAACCCAAACATGGAAATGCCTGTCAGTTAAAGAATTCTTAAGGAAGGATGGTAGATTGCCTCGAAGGCCTAAGGAGTGGGCTTGGGCTAAAATATTGTACCTCCAAGTTGTGTCATATGGCTTCTCAAGGTCAAAAAATATGGCAATAACCGAGTGGTTATTCGCAAAGGCATTACAAACATATGTATCCAAGCATAGTAAGGGGTCTATGGTAGAACGTCCCTTATGAAAGCCATATTGACGAGTGGAGAGACTGTTGTGTGTCTAAATACCACACTAAACGTCTATTTACCAGGCGTTCCATCACTTTGCAAACTGCACTGGTAAGAGCAATGGGACGATAATGGGAGGCTTCATGTCCCGTAGTGCCTGGTTTGCGGAAAGGGAGAACAATGGCAGATTTCCACAGCTGTGGAAGAACTCCTTGTGACCAAATAAGATTGAAAAGGCGTAATAGGACTGCAAGGGCTGACTGATGTAAATGTTGTAGCATACGAATATGAATGTCGTTGGGCCCAGCTGCTGATGATCGGCATGCTGAGAGTGTTGCCTCCAGTTCCTGAAGTGTAAAAGGCACATTATACTGTTCTTCTCTGAGAGAAGAAAAGTCCAAGGGTGCTAACTCTCTGGTAGACTTTGAGGAAAGAAACGAGGGGCATAGATGGAGCCCCTGAAAAATACAGACCAGATGATTGCAAATTTCATTGGCAACACCTAGTGGGTTTCCTATATCAACATCAGCAACCCGCAAAACAGGAGCCAGGTCAGGAGAATATTTACCACTCAGTTTTCGTACTTTTCTCCAGACTGCACTCATAGAGGAAGCAGAGGTGATGGTGGAGACATAATCTTGCCAGCAAGTGCGTTTAGCGTCACGAATGACATGGCGAGCGATCGCACGCTTCTGCTTAAAATCATAAAGTCTCTTCGTGGTTCTATTGTACCGGTACCTGTCCCATGCAGCGCGTTTCAAACGTACTGCACGAGCACAAGCAGGAGACCACCAAGGCACTCATTTCTGAGAATGCCTGCCCGAAGTTTGGGGTATAGAATGAGAAGCTGCAGTTAAAGCGGAGGATGAGAAGAGGTGTAAAAGCTCATCAGTGGAGGACGAAGAAGGAACCTCACTAAAAACAGTTAGTTGTGAGTAAAGGTTCCAATTTGCCTGATCGAATTGCCAGTGTGGGATACGAAGAGGTGGTGAATATGAACGGGAAGTAAGAATGATTGGGAAATGATCACTGTCATGTAAATCCGGGAGAACAGACCAGGTGAAGTCTAATGCAGTGGAGGAAGAGCAGGCTGAGAGATCGATGCAAGAGAGAGTGTGAGTCCGAGGATCAAAATGGGTGCGAGTACCTGTATTTAAAACAGGGAGGGGGTGGTTGGCAAGAAAAGCCTCTAACTGAATGCCACGGGAATCACAGTGAGACCCCCCCAGAGGAAATGATGGGCATTAAAATTGCCAAGTAACAGAATCGGTGGCGGTAATGACGAAACAAGAAAGGCAATATCCAGAGTAGATAATGCCCGAGGAGAGAGATATAAAGAACAGTGTGTATACCACCTATGCAAGTGGATACGGGCTGCTGTGTAATGCAGCAAAGTACGAACAAATAGCTGATGGTACGGAATATCAGTTCGTAGAAGAAGGGCACTTTCATTAAAGGTCCCATCAGGAAAAGGATCTGAAGAATACAATAAATTGTAGCCTGAGATGGGAGAGATAACAGCCGAGTGTAATTTTGGTTCCTGTAAGCAAACACCAACAGGGGAAAACTGGGAGAGTAACATCTGAAGCTCACCCCGATTACCCGAGGCCGCGTATATTCCACTGTAAATAGGCCATGATTGGCAATGATAAAGATACTTGAAATCTGCAGGTAAGGGTTCCTATGTACTAGAGGGGTTAAAAAAGTCCACATGCGGAGACAGCGGAAAACGTTCAAGCAGTGAAGGAATGGTGCGCTGTTAAGAAAGGAGTTGCACAGATGGAGGAGAGGAGAGAGAAGGAACAGAGGGTGGATCAGTGTCCATTGATGGTTTGGTCTCTGCAATATATTCAGAGATTGCTTCAAGTGTTTCGGAATTCAGAGACGTCCTATGGGAGACAACATTGGAGATAGTAGGGGGAGAATGAGTAAAGATTGGAGCTGTAATGGACTGTACCAAGGTAGGGGGGGGGGCGAAAGGGTGCAGGGAACTGGAGAAGAAGCGTGGAAGGGAACAGAAGAGGCAGAAACCTGGGAGGTGGCAGAAGAGGAAGAAACTTGGGAGGGAACAGGGGAGGTAGGTAGAGTATGAGGAGGAGGGTGAACCTCTACACTTGTAACAGAGCCAGTGAGAGGGGAAGATTATTATAATCAAAAAGAAGCGCTAAGCCACAAGGGCTATACAGAGCTGCAGGGCAGGAAGCGAGGGCATCAGGTGGCAAAAGGGAGGTGGATGAGTAATAGGTTACGGATAACAGCGCAGTGGATGGTGAAAGGGTAAAGGGCAGCAAGAGACTGAGCTAGAAAGGGCTGAGGGGAGTGCGTAAGGTATCATCATCAGAGTTTGTGGAGTAAATCAGTCGTTGTCAAGAAGTCAATGAGAGAGTCAGGATTAAATGAGGGTCCATCAGCAAGAAGGGAAGGTAAAGAGAGAGTAGTAGAACGAAGATGGCGTTGGAGGTAAATTCTGCATGCTCGTTGATAGAGATGGCAGTCTAACAGAATGTGGCTAATCAATACTGGAACTTGACACTGCTCACAGAGAGGTACAGGGTGCCTCTCCATGAGATACACGTGAGTAAGACGAGTGTGTGGCCAGTGCGAAGACGGGAGAGAGTGGTCTCCCAACCACGGCACTGATGACAAGAAGACGGCCAGTAACCTATGCTTGGTTTAATAGAATGAAGTTTGTTACCAAGCAGAGTTGACCAACGTTGTTGCCAACGGGCGTGAAGGTGGGTAGCTATTGCAGCAAAATAGTCCAGAAATGGAACACCTCTATAGGAAATTGGTAGGTCATGTACTGCTGACCGCGCAGCAGTGTCTGCCTGTTCATTGACCTGTACATCAACATGACCAAGGACCCAACAAAAAATAATATCTTTATGCTTCGTAGAGATACGGCGAAGCCAAAGTTGGATACGGAGAACTAGGGGGAGAGATGTATCAAATTTTCGTATAGCCTGTAGAGCACTAAGGGAGTCTGAGACTACCACAAATGATGACACAGGCATAGATGCGATACAAATAAGTGCTGCAAGAATGGCATACAATTCAGCAGTAAAAATGCTAGCAGAAGATAGTAAATGCCCCCGCACGACGCTGTCCAGAAACACTGCTGCGAATCCGACGCCGTCTGAAGACTTAGAGCTATCTGTGTACACAGCGGTGGCATGAGAATGGGAGTGGAAGTGATCAAGAAAAAGAGGGCGGAAAGCCACCGTAGGCAGTTGAGCTTTCGAGCAAGGGAGTGAGAAAGAACAGACCCGAACAGCTGGAACTTCCCAGGGGGGTAGGGAAAAGTGAGATGCTACATGAACATATATAGGTGGTAACTGAAGGGAAGACAAGAGTGAATGTAGGCGAAGAGAAAAGGGATGGAGCAAACAGGGGCGGCGAACGAATAAAGAATGTCTACTAATATCGGTGACCATTCTATAAATGGAAGGATTGTGGAGATCGTGAGAGCGTACATAGTAGCGAAGGCAATGGGCATCACAGCGATCAGACAAGGATGGAACATTCGCTTCTGCATAAAGGCTCTCAACAGGG
Source organism: Cherax quadricarinatus (assembly GCF_038502225.1). NCBI lineage: Eukaryota > Metazoa > Arthropoda > Malacostraca > Decapoda > Parastacidae > Cherax > Cherax quadricarinatus. The sequence goes on from NC_091294.1 coordinate 19,811,183, forward strand.
AAAGAGCGAAAAGCACCAAGGCACAAATGTAATTCTTGGTGATGGATAGGGTTAAGGCTAGAGAGAGTAGCAGGAGAGGCCGTGGAATAAATCTGGTCACCATAATCGAGTTTTGATAAAATGAGGGCTGAATGTAGGCGAAGCAGAGTTCGAGGATCAGCTCCCCAGGAAAGATGAGCAAGGGTTTTAAGAAGGTTTAGCCGGCTGTGACAAGTTGCCTTCAGAGTGGTAATGTGAGGTTTCCAGGATAACCTACGGTCAAAGAGAAGGCCTAGAAACCTGACTGTATCACGTTCGGTGATACGGAAGCCATAGAGATACAAAGGATGATCGGAGATAACAGAGCGTCTAGTGAAAGTAATTTGGAGTTTTGGTACTTGAAAATTTAAACCCATGCGTGGTGGCCCAAGTGGAAACACGGTCGACCACATGCTGGAGAGAAACTGCAATGAGATGACAGTCAGCGCCTGCACAAGCAATAGCGAAGTCATCAACATAAGAGTGATGACCAAATATTGGGTGGAAGAACATAGGCCAAATCATTTATAGCAAGGAGAAAAAGTGTTGTGCTTAGAACACATCCCTGAGGGACACCTTCAGCTCGGACGAAGTCCGGGGAAAGAACATTATTGACTCGAACACGGAAATGTCTGTCAGTTAAAAAGTTCTTAAGGAAGGATGGTAGATTGCCTCGGAGGCCTAAGGAGTGGGCCTGGGCCAAAATATTATACCTCCAAGTTGTGTCATATGTCTTCTCAAGGTCAAAAAATATGGCAATAACTGAGTGATTATTCGCAAAGGCATTACGAACATACGTATCCAAGCATAGTAAGGGGTCTATGGTAGAACGGCCCTTACGAAAGCCATATTGACTAGCGGAGAGACTGTGGTGTGTTTCTAAATACCACATTAAATGTCGATTTACGAGACGTTCCATCACTTTGCAAACTGCACTAGTAAGAGCGATGGGATGATAGTGGGAGGCATCATGTCCTGTAGTACCCGGTTTGCGGAAAGGGAGAACAATGGCAGATTTCCATAGCTGGGGAAGAACTCCTTGTGCCCAAATAAGATTGAAGAGGTGTAAGAGGACTACAAGGGCTGACCGATGTAAATGTTGTAACATACGAATATGAATGTCGTCAGGCCCAGCTGCCGATGATCGGCAAGCTGAGAGCGTTGCCTCCAGTTCTTGAAGTGTAAAAGGCACATTATACTGTTCGTCTCTGAGAGAAGAAAAGTCCAAGGGTACTAACTCTCTGGCAGACTTTGAGGAAAGAAACAAGGGGCATAGATGGAGCCCCCGGGAAATACGGACCAGATGTGTGCCAAGTGCAATGGCAACGTCGAGAGGGTTTGCTACATCAACACCAGCGACCCGTAGAACAGGAGCCGGGTCAGGAGAGTATTTACCACTCAATTTCCTCACTTTTTTCCAGACTGCACTCATAGAAGAAGCAGAGGTGATGGTGGAAACAGTCTTGCCAGCAAGTGCGTTTAGCTTCACGGATGACACGGCGAGCGATCGCACGCTTCTGCTTAAAATCAAGAAGTCTCTCAGCGGTTCTATTGTACCGGTACCTGCCCCATGCAGTGCGTTTCAAACGTACTGCACGAGCACAAGCAGGAGACCACCAAGGCACGCACTTCTGAGAATGCCTGCCTGAGGTTTGGTGTATAGAATGAGAAGCTGCAGTATAAACTGACGTCAAGAAGAGGTGTAGGAGCTCATCAATGGAGGATGAAGAAGGAACCTCGCTAAAAGCAGTGAGGTGCGAGTAAAGATCCCAATTTGCCTGATCAAATTGCCAGCGAGGGCTACAGAAAGGTGGTGAATAGGAAGGAGAAGAATGATTGGAAAATGATCGCTGTCATGTAAGTCCGGTAGAACAGACCAGGTGAAGTCTAGTGCAGTGGAGGAAGAGCAGACTGATAGATCGATGCAAGAGAGAGTATGAGTACGAGGATCAAAATGGGTGGGAGTACCCGTATTTAAAACATAGAGGGGGTGAGAGGCGAGAAAAGCCTCCAACTGGATGCCACTTGAGTCACAATGAAACCCCCCCCAGAGGAAATGGTGGCCGTTAAAATCACCAAGTAACAGAAGTGGTGGTGGTAAGGATGAAACAAGAAAGGCAAAGTCTGGGATAGAAAATGCTCGAGGAGAGATATATAAAGAACATATTATAAACCACTTATTCAAGTGGATACGGGCTGCAGTGTAATGCAGCGAGGTATGGACAAATAGTTGACAGTACGGAATATCATTGCGTAGAAGGGCACTTTCATTAAAGGTCCCATCTGAGAAAGGATCCAAAGAATACAATACATTATAGCCTGGTGGAAAACAGCCGAGTGTAATTTTGGTTCCTGTAAGCAAGCACCAACAGGGGAAAACCTGGAAAGCAACATCTGAAGCTCACCCCGATTACCCCTGAGGCCGTGGATATTCCACTGTAAATAGGCCATGATTGGCGATGAAGAAAATACCAGGAATCCGTAGGGAAAGGCATGACAGTGACTTCCATTGCAGACACTGCAAAGCTCCAGGCGGACATCAACCAAATCTTTCAGTGGGCTGCAGGAAACAATATGAAGTTTAACGATGAGAAATTTCAATTACTCAGATATGGTAAACATGAGGAAATTAAATCTTCATCAGAGTACAAAACAAATTCTGGCCACAAAATAGAGCGAAACACCAACGTCAAAGACCTGAGAGTGATCATGTCGGAGGATCTCACCTTCAAGGACCATAACTTTGTATCAATCGCATCTGCTAGAAAAATGACAGGATGGATAATGAGAACCTTCAAAACTAGGGAGGCCAAGCCCATGATGACACTCTTCAGGTCACTTGTTCTATCTAGGCTGGAATATTGCTGCACACTAACAGCACCTTTCAAGGCAGGTGAAATTGCCAACCTAGAAAATGTACAGAGAACTTTCACGGCGCGCATAACGGAGATAAAACACCTCAATTATTGGGAGCGCTTGAGGTTCCTAAACCTGTATTCCCTGGAACGCAGGAGGGAGAGATACATTTTTATATACACCTGGAAAATCCTAGAGGGACTAGTACCGAACTTGCACACGAAAATCACTCACTACGAAAGCAAAAGACTTGGCAGACGATGCACCATCCCCCCAATGAAAAGCAGCGGTGTCACTAGCACGTTAAGAGACCATACAATAAGTGTCAGGGGCCCGAGACTGTTCAACTGCCTCCCAGCACACATAAGGGGGATTACCAACAGACCCCTGGCAGTCTTCAAGCTGGCACTGGACAAGCACCTAAAGTCAGTTCCTGATCAGCCGGGCTGTGGCTCGTACGTTAGTTTGCGTGCAGCCAGCAGCAACAGCCTGGTTGATCAGGCTCTGATCCAACAGGAGGCCTGGTCACAGACCGGGCCGCGGGGGCGTTGAACCCCGGAACTCTCTCCAGGTAAACTCCAGGTAAAGGTACCTACGGACTAGAGGGGTTAGAAAAGTCAACGTGTGGTGGCATTGGAAGACGTTCAAGCAGCGAAGGAATGGAGCGTTGCGAAGAATGGGGTTGTGAAGATGGAGGAGAGGGAACAGAAGGAACAGGAAGTGAATCAGTGTCCATTGAAGGTTTAGTCTCTGCAATATATTCTGAAATGGCTTCAAGTGTTTCTGAATTCAAAGATGTATGGGAGACCATATTGGAGATAGAAGGAGGAGGGTGAATAAAGATTGGGACAGTAATGGACTGTACCAAAGTAGAGGGGGAGGCAAGAGTGTAAGGGACTGGAGATGAAGTGTGGGGGGGACAGAAGAGGCAGAAACCTGGGAGGTGGCAGAAGAGGGAGAAACTTGGGAGGGGATGGGGGTGGAAGGCATAGTACGAGGAGGAGGGTGAATCTCCACACTTGTAATAGAGCCAGAGAGAGGGGAAGAACTAGGTACAGAGACTGGAAAGGTAAAGTGTGGAGGTGGAAGAAGGGAAGGAAGGGGCAAAGAAGATTTGAGCAATGTAGATTTTTTGGACTTCTGAGAAGTAGAGGGGAGATTGGTATTAGGTGTCATATGAGGTCTTGTCGATACTGGGGCTTGTGAGGAAGGACGCGAAGATGTGAGAACAGACCGAGTTGTAGTCGGGATGTCAGAGCCAAGGACAGCAAAAGGATTAGATGCCGGAGTGGCTATGGGAGGGGTAACAACAGAGGAGGCTGCAGAAGATGGGACCCCAGAAGTGGGGGGATGTTTTGAAACACAAGAATAAGAAACACGGGGTAGTCTCCCTTGGAGGCGGAGATGAGTAACTGCCATAGCATAAGGGAGACCTTCTGCCTCTTTGAGGCAACGGATTTCACGTTCATTTAAGTAGACCTGGCAATGGCGGGAGTACGAAGGGCGAGCTTCATTACAATTAAGGCAAGATGGAGGTTGACTGCAAGATGTATTAGAATGGTCATCGGCACCACAGACTGGGCATTCGGCCATAGATCTGCAATATTTCGCTGGGTGACCAAAACGCCAGCAATTTCTACACTATTGCGGTGTAGGTATCACCTTTCGAACTTGTAACCAATGTCCCAAGACATATACAGAGGACGGGAGTTCTCGGCTGTCAAAAGTTAAACGAGCTACATTGCAAGGGTAACGTCTCCGCCTACGGGCAGGAAGGACATAAGTGTGTACTTTGAGGATTGGGAGATCCTGGAGTTCCAGCTGTTCAAGAATGTCATTGCCACATGACTGGAAATTCTGTTGGACTATGGTATGGGGCAGAATGACAGTACCACTACAAGAATTGAGATTATTATTATAATCAAGGGGGAAGCGCTAAACCCGGAGGATTATACAGCGCCTGGGGGGGGGATGTGGAAGGCATTCAGGCTTAATTAGGGGAACTGGAGCACAGATCCAATTCCCTAAATCAAGAGCCCCTCACCAACATCAAGGACAAGAATTGAGAGAAAGATGTTTTTCAATAGTGATAGTAGTAGTATCTATATGCGAAAGGAGAGAAAGAGCATGAGCTTGGGAAGCATTCTGGACAGTGACGATGCGCGTACCGCTCTTGAGAGCATGAAATGAAATATCTCTACCAACATGACGCAGGAGCGCTTTGCCAATACTATGGTCAGAAAGGTAGGCAGAAGAAGAAGTCGGTCTTAAAGTAAAGAATTTAGTCCATTGTGTGGAGAGGGAGTGCATGACGTGTCGGTCTTTTCCGAGTAGAATGGGAAGGTAACGAAGGAGCATCATCAGGAGATTGACGTTGGCATTTAGGAGTAGGACCGGAGTTGGTCCGGCGTGAAATGGGCAGGCGATTCGAAAATTGCCGTACCCTAGAGGGAGAAGCCGGAAGCATAGTCAAAGGAGAGTGGAGTTCAGACAAATCGAAGGAGTCAGTCGAAGCCCGGTACCTGAAGCGGGTGAGGAAACAGCACCAGCAAGAGGTACAGGGGCATCAGGAGTGTCCGAAGAGTGGTCTAAAAACAAGGCAGGGTCAGAATGGGGTGCGATATCAAGAAGGGGCCCGGGGGTAGTGGGTTCATGGATTGGGTTCTCCATGGTTAGGTTACTCCTTTGCTTTTTGTTTTTAAGAAAAAAAAAAAGAAAGAAAAGAAAATAGTAAAAATAAAAAAGAATAAAAAGGGGAAGCGGGGAGGAATAGTTCCCAGGAGGAATGAAAGGGCCGGAAATCTCCCTCTGCGCCCAAGAGGACCTCAGCACCGCTAGTAGTGCAGATGCAGCATGGAACCAGTGCCATACCCTACCCTTCATGCCAGTAAACCAGCAATCCGGGATAGCAACCTCACATCTGCCGAGCTACCTCGGTGGACAAAAGAGAGGGCGGCCGGATATCCGCCACAAAGCATACCTCCTTCGGCCACCACCCCTGGAATCTGAAAGGTGGCTTCCAGAGATACACCCGTCACCCGAAAGACACCCAAAGCTACTCCGGGATACCGGAGAAGGATCGGGACATCCCCAGGTGATCCAGATTCCACGGCAAACTACGCCACCGCCAAGAACCTCAACGGAATGGGATGGACCCCGGTATCCTTTCCCCTACCTAGGAACTAGCGCGCCTGTGGGAGAAATTCCAAAGGCCAAAAAGAGGAAGGGCAAAAGGGAGGGGTGGGGTGGAGGAGGAGGAAAGGAAAAAGGGGAGGATGGGGAGGTTGGGATAGGGGAGGGGAGATTGGGGGGTAATTAGGTTCGGTCTGAGGAAGAAGACCGACAGGTCTAATTCCTCAGACCAAGAGCCTCTTCAGTACCACTCTTAAGAGCATGAAAAGAAATATCTTTACCACCATTACCCAGAAGTGGCAGCGGCAGCAGCAACCTCCAAGCTCCGTACTTTTCTCCAACTATCAGAGCCACCAATGCTCCTATGATGACCTAGTTACAAGCAAAACTGCACTACCCAACGTAGCACCCAGAATGACCAAAGATTACCAACGGTGAAACCTACAAATCGAAAATATTAGAGATCAAAGGAAGACTGCCCACAAACCGAAAGCAACATCCCACTGCCCGCCGAACAACGTAACCCCAAGCTTTGTATAACTACAACTTCTTCTTAACTACAACAATTCCTGTAGTATTATGAGGCACAATCTAAGAGGAAACAGCACCAAGGCCAGCAAGAAAACACCGAAAAATCAACTATTCAACAAGTGTAGTCAGGAGGACGCCGGCCCAGCAACCACCCCACTCACCACCGCTCAAGGTGACACCACAACAATAACAACAAACATGGCTGCCCCCAGCCCATCCACCCCTCTCTTCCCCAGATTCAACCTACCAAGTAGTCTCTCAGGTATGACCAACGATCCAGATACCCTAAAGACATGCATCTCCACCTTAGTTATTGAAAATATGAATCTTCGAGAGACACTAACAAAACAAGACACCTGGATGACACAACTCGAGAACAAAATCCTCAGTCTTGAACAAAAGTTATCAACACCAGGAATGACTAACTGTGACAGGACCATCCAAACAGTCATAGATAGCCATACCCAACAAATAATATCTCTTAATACAAAGGTTGAAGAAGCAGTAAAAGAATGGAAGAACAACTTAGATAACTAGTTCAGTGACTACTTTGCTCTCCAAGAATATAAAACTGAGCAAGATAAACTATCGGACGCAGTGATAGTTAACAGTCCACTTTTTCCCAGTGATATGAACCAAACAAACAGTAAAGAAATTACTCTGCAGATCATAAAGGACCAAACAAGTGTTATTGTACCAGAGTCAGAAATAAAAGAAGCCAGGTTACTAGGATCCCATGGTAGAAAAAGTGTTATGCTTAGATTCCACTCACATGACAGGAAAAAAGACTTAATTATTGCATCTATTAAAGTAAAGAAAGAGGTATACATAAACGAGTGTCTTACCAAAAAACTTCAGAACCTTCCTATGGTGTAGAAATATACCTAGTTGGACAAATCTTATTGTGGCTAGCTGGTCTAGTGGCTAACGCGACGGGCTGGAGTTTTGAGACTCTCTGACCGCGGGTTCAATCCCGGCCAGGGTATGGTTTGGTACATCTAGTGAAGGTAATGAATCGGGTTTTCATACTAAAAAAATTAAAGCCGCGGGAAGTGGTCCAATGGGAGACTCGGTCTATCACAACCTGAAGGGAGGTTGCTACTAGTAGACAGTCAGTGCCTAAGTAAGCTATGGTGAAGTCATCAACATAAAGTGACGGCCAAATATGCAAAGGAAGAACGGAAGGTAGGTCATTTATAGCTAAGAGAAAAAAGAGTAGTGCTGAAGAGACAACCTTGTGGGGCTCCCTCTGCTTGTACAAAGTCTGAGGAAAGCAAGGCACCAATATGGACCCAAAAATGTCTCTCGGATAAGAAAGCAGCAATGAAGTTTGGTAGATTACTGAAGAGGCCTAAGGAGTGGGCTTAGGCAAGAATGTTATACGTCCAAGTGTCATATGCCTTCTCTAGATCAAAGAAGACTGCTAGAACAGAGTGGTTGTTAGCAAAGGCATTTTGAATATATGTATCTAAGTGGAGCAAGGGGTCTAAAGTAGAGTGGCCTTTGCAAAAGCCATATTGGCGAGGGAAAAGGCTATTGCGTGTCTCTAAGAACCATATCAGACATATATTCACCAACTGTTCCATCACCTTGCAGACCACACTGGTTAGGGCGATGGGACAATAGTGAGAGGTGTCAAGCCCAGAGGTGCCCGGTTTGTGAAACAGTAGTAGAATAGCTGATTTCCATTGTCGAGGGAGAACCCCTCACTCACAAATAAGATTGAAAAGATGTAAAGGAATGGGAAGGGCCTTAGAATGGAGATGTAGCATACCGATGTGGATATCATCAGGTCCCATTGCCGATGGCTGGCAAATGGAAAGCGAGGACTCCAATTCTAGGAGAGTAAAAGGTACGTTATACAGCTCCAATCTATTGCAGAAGAAATCTAAGGCCAATTGATCTTAGGTAGACTTAGACACAAGAAATGAGGGACAGAGGTGAAGCCCTCGAGAGATACATGCAAGATAGTTTCTGATTTCTGTGGCAACTTTTAGGGGTGCTGCAACATCAACTCCAGTAACTTGCCAAACAGGAGATGGGTTCGGAATATACGTACCACACAATTTCCACACCTTTATCCAAATTGCACACATAGGGGAAAACGAGTTAATGATAGAGACATAGTCTGGCCAATAAGTGCGCTTAGTATCACGGATGACATGGCGAGCAACTGCCCTTGCCAGCTTGAAATCCAACAGATGCTCCGTGGTACGATTATATTGATAATAGCCCCATGCAGCATGTTTTAAACGCACTGTATGGGCACTTGCAGGAGACAACCAAGGTACGCATACCTGAGAATACCTGCCCGAGGTTTGGGGGATAGAACGCGTCACCGCAATTAGGACCAAGGTCGAAAAGTGGTGTGCCAGTTCATCAATAGAGGACGAAAAGGGTCCTCACAATGGGCAGTAATATGAGAGTATAAGTCCCAATCTGCTCGAGCACATTGCCAACGAGGACTACGAAACAGTCGGGCATACATAGTGGAAATAAGGATAGGAAAGTGATCACTATCATGTAAATCTGGAAGAACAGACCACGCGAAATCAAGTGCAACAAGTGAGGAACAGATAGAAAGATCAATGCAGGAAAGAGACCGAGTATGAGTCAAATGGGTAGGAGCAGCCACGTTTAAAGCATGAAGAGGACGAGATGTGAGAAGAGAATCCAACTGATCACCACGAGTTGCAGTGGGACCCTCCCCACAGGTGATGGTGAGCATTAAAATCACCCAACAACAATATGGGCAGTGGTAGAGATGAAATTAAAAATGTGACATCAGAGATACAGAATGCATGGGAGGGAGATAGAGCAAACTGTAAACCATCGGTGTAAATAAATACGAGCTGCAGTATAATGCAGCGGGGAACGAATAAAAACTTGTTGATACTGTACATCAACCCGTACAAGAAGTGAGCTTTCATTAAATGATTCATCATTTAAAGGATCGGAATTATTATTATAATAAAAAAAGAAGCGCTAAGCCACAAGGACTATACAGCGCTGCAGGGCAGGAAGGAAGCGAGGGCATCAGGTGGCAAAAGGGAGATGGATGAGTAATAGGTTACGGATAACAGCAGGGTAGTGGATGGTGAAAGGGTAAAGGGCAGCAAGAGACTGAACTAGAAAGGGCTGAGGGGAGTGCGAAAAGTATCATCAGAGTTTGTGGAGTAAATCAGTCATTGTCAAGAAGTCAATGAGAGAGTCAGGATTAAATGAAGGTCCATCAGCAAGAAGGGAAGGTGAAGGGAAGGTAAAGAGAGAGTAGTAGAACGAAGACGACGTTGGAGGTAAATTCTGCGTGCTCATTGATGGAGATGGCAGTCTAACAGAATGTGGCTAATCGATACTAGAACTTGACACTGCTCACAGAGAGGAACAGGGTGCCTCGCCATGAGATACCCATGAGTAAGACGAGTGTGGCCAATGCGAAGGCGGGAGAGAGTGGTCTCCCAACCTCGGCACTGATGACAAGAAGACGGCCAGTAACCTATGCTCGGTTTAATAGAATGAAGTTTGTTACCGAGCAGAGTTGACCAACATTGTTGCCAACGGGTGCGAAGGTGGGTAGCTATTGCAGCAAAATAGTCCAGAAATGGAACACCTCGATAGGAAATCGGTAGGTCATGTACTGCTGACCGCGCAGCAGTGTCTGCCTGTTCATTGCCCTGTACGTCGACATGACCAGGGACCCAACAAAAAACAATATCTTTATGTTTGGTAGAGATACGGCGTAGCCAAAGTTGGATACGGAGAACTAGGGGATGACATGTATCAAATTTTCATATAGCCTGTAGAGCACTAAGGGAGTCTGAGACTACTACAAATGACACAGGCATAGATGCGATACGAATAAGTGCTGCAAGAATGGCATACAGTTCAGCAGTAAAAATGCTAGCTGAAGATAGTAAATGCCCCCGCACGACGCTGTCCGGAAACACTGCTGCGAATCCGACGCCGTCTGAAGACTTAGAGCCATCTGTGTACACAGCGGTGGCATGAGAATGGGAGTGGAAGCGATCAAGAAAAAGAGAGCGGGAAGCCACCGTAGGCAGTTGAGCTTTCGAGCAAGGGAGTGAGAAAGAACAGACCCGAACAGCTGGAACTTCCCAGGGGGGTAGGGAAAAGTGAGATGCTACATGAACATATAAAGGTGGTAACTGAAGGGAAGACAAGAGTGAATGTAGGCGAAGAGAAAAGGGATGGAGCAAACAGGGGCGGCGAACGAATAAAGAATGTCTACTAATATCGGTGACCATTCTATAAATGGAAGGATTGTGTAGATCGTGAGAGCGTACATAGTAGCGAAGGCAATGGGCATCATGGCGATCAGACAAGGATGGAACATTCGCTTCTGTATAGAGGCTCTCAACAGGGGAAGAGCGAAAAGCACCAAGGCACAAACGTAATCCTTGGTGATGGATAGAGTTAAGGCTAGAGAGAGTAGCAGGAGAGGCCGCCGAATAAATCTGGTCACCATAATCGAGTTTCGATAAAACGAGGACTGAATGTAGGCGAAGCAGAGTTCGACGATCAGCTCCCCAGGAAAGATGAGCAAGGGTTTTAAGAAGGTTTAGCCGGCTGTGACAAGTTGCCTTCAGAGAGGTAATGTGAGGTTTCCAGGATAACCGACGGTCAAAGAGAAGGCCTAGAAACCTGACTGTATCACGTTCGGGGATACGGGAGCCATAGAGATACAAAGGATGATCGGAGATAACAGAGCGTCTAGTGAAAGTAATTTGGTGAGTTTTGGTACTTGAAAATTTAAACCCATGCGTGGTGGCCCAAGTGGAAACACGGTCAACCGCATGCTGGAGAAAAACTGCAATAAGGTGACAGTCAGCGCCTGTCCTAGGAGAATGAAAGGGCCATAAATTCTCCTCCGCACTCAAGAGGTCCCCAACACCACAAGCAGTGCAGATGTGGCATGAAACCCGTGCCATACCCTACCCTTCAAGCCAGTAAACCAGCAACCTGGGATAGCAACCTCACATCTACCGAGCCACCTCGGCTGACAAGAGAGGGGGCGGCCGGATACCCTCCTTCGGCCAACCCCCCCCCCAAAATCCTAAAGGCAGTTTCCAGAGATACACCTGTCACCCGAAAGACACCCCCCAGGAGACGGAGAGGAAGCGGGACATCCCTGGGTGATCCAGATTCCACGGCAAACTACACCACTGCCATGGACCTCAATGGAATGGGATGGACCACAGTACCCTTCCCTCTACCTAGGAACTAGAGTGCCTGTGGGAAGAATCCCTAAGGCTGAAAACAGGAAGGGGATATGGGAGGGATGGAGTGAGGAGGAGGAAAGGGAAAGGGGGGATTGGGGGGGTAATTAGGTTTGGGACCAAAGGTTAATTCCTCAGACCAAGAGCCTCTTCATGCCAAGGAGTCCCCTTAAAGAGCTTTATATATATTTATACATATATTTATATATATATATATATATATATATATATATATATGATTATATATAAAAATATATATAAATATATATAAATATATATAATATATATATATTGTAAAAATATATATATATAAATATATATATATAAATATATATATATAAATATATATATATAAATATATATATATAAATATATATATATAAATATATATATATATATATATATATATATATATATATATATATATATATATATATATATATATATATATATATATATATATATACAATAAGATCACAGTAAACAGGTGATTTCAAAATATGCAAAACAACCACTCTGAAAGAATAGAGAAATTCCAAGCGCTTTCGTGACTACTCATGATAATGTGAGTAGTCACGAAAGCGCTTGGAATTTCTCTATTCTTTCAGAGTGGTTGTTTTGCATATATATATATATATATATATATATATAATATATATATATATATATATATATATACACACACACACACACACATGTACAGTGGACCCCCGGTTAACGATATTTTTTCACTCCAGAAGTATGTTCAGGTGCCAGTACTGACCGAATTTGCTCCCATAAGAAATATTGTGAAGTAGATTAGTCCATTTCAGACCCCCAAACATACACGTACAAACGCACTTACATAAATACACTTACATAATTGGTCGCATTCGGAGGTAATCGTTATGCGGGGGTCCACTGTATATATATATATATATATATATATATATATATATATATATATATATATATATAAACATAATCACTGCTTGCAATAGTAAACATTTTACATTTTTTTGTGGATTCTGGTATGTATTTAAATACAGCACCAGTAAAAAGCATGTCTAATAACAGTATTTTATTTTAAAGTCAAATTACATGGTCAAGTCCCCAGCGTTTGGACACTAGTATTCTACTTAAGAAAGATTGTACTCTATAAATCATATATATAATATCTGACATTAAATATACAGCCATTTCCGAAAATGGCATTCATTCACACAGCATCAAAAATCTAATGTATCCACAATAGTGACACACACACAGCTATGTACATGAGCAAAGAGTCATGCTCTTGATTTAAGCAATAAAATTTGTCAGTCACTCTTTATAAAGAGATTCCACATTAACAAAGTTTGAAATAAAATACTAAAGAACAATATCAAACAGTGTTTGGGCTAAAGTTTATGAGAACTATACTTCTCTCCTCAAAATATTTGACACACAAATAAAGACCATGGACTAGAACATCCAAAAAAAGCATTAAAATATGTAAGATTAAAAAAATAATAGCCATTACAGGGCAGTAAATGATCCTTCCAGACTATCAAAGTAGTAGTAGTAGTGTGCTCTCAAGGCTGTATCTTAGTTGTACAAATAACACAGGAGTAATAATGAAGTAGCTTTTAGTACACCAAAAACAAGTTTTTAAATTTGTGGCATAACATAAGGTGTGTTTTCCTAAGGACCCAAGAGGGTAAATGACCTCAAATGGATAGCCCTCTCAGGATAACTGCTACTCCTGGCACCTTTTTGATAAACCACAAGGAATCCTTGAACATGAAAGACTGGGGGTTACACTTAAAACTTTGTACTATACCTGTCTGCTTGTTCTTGTAACTTGAGTTTCCAGTCTGAGTTGCAAGGCAAGTTTTTCATAACTTTATGAAAATATTCAAATTACTATACAAGTATCACTATACATGTTGCAAAATATGCAATGCCAGTATTCCTATTTTATATTATTCTGTTAAGGAAATAGAAATGTATTAGCATAATAAAATAAGTGCTTATGTATGGTACAAGATGAAGTAACCTCAACATGTGGTCACTTTCAAGGACCAGATATAAAGTGATAGGGGCATATTCAGAGTAATGGTAATTACCTCATAGATGGTTAATCTTAAAATTAAGAAATGTGCAGACCTGTATACTGCTGCTTAATGCCACATTGTTGAGCTAACTTTATTATATCCTAAAATGAACTATGTATATTAATAAATTTTTCTTCTTTCTTTTTATATAATTTTCTTGAAGGTTAATGCTTTGCCATATGCTAAGAGCCAGCTTCATACTTTACAATTTTGTCTATTAGTTTAATATTGTTGTATTACCAATGCTGCTCAATACATTTCATCATACAAATAATACAAATGGATGTTGAATATTTTTGTTAGTGTTATCTTTAGAGCTGAGCAGTACATTAGAATGCGCCAAGAGTATCAATAGCACGAAGCTTTAAAACTGTACTGAGAATTTTCATTTTGAGGTGCCTGACAGTCACAGCTGATGAACCCTTGAGAAGCAACTTGCAAATCTCCTTGCTACATTGCCACAAATTGAGGTTCTCCTAGGAATGCTACATACTCTTTACTACAAATGTAAACTAATAAAAAATCTTCATCTTGTAAAATTTAAAAAAAAAATCTGGTTATTTTCATTATAATCCTCATTCAGAAATAATACATGTCCATGAAAATACAATAGGATCTCTCCCATCTTACAATTTCACATATGGTAAATACCCAGACCCCAGACTATCCAAACATTGGCTTATTCCTTCGAGTACTCGCCAAACAATTTCAATACAAGAGGATCCTTCAAAGGAATTTAATCTACAACACTTTACCAATTATGAAGTGCTGTGAAAAGGAAGCCAATGTATTTGTATCACTGTACAATATTGACTAAATGCACTATTGAAATAATTTTTAAATACAATATCAAAGTTAGATCATAGATAAAAAATCAAAGGACACAGACTCAGAATAACAAAGAAAATATATTATTTTTTATAAGTATTCTAATTTTGGTACTACCACATTAACTTTCATTACAAGTTACTTCATGACACTACCTATGAATGCTCATAAATTGTAGAGTACAAAAAATTGATCATTAAGTAATTTAGCTTCAAAGCATGGATATCAACTGATTATTCACTCTTCTAACTACAATACTTCTAAACTAAAAACTAACTCTACTACCGTAAGTGCTTTTGGCATTGAAGTAAATGTTGAATAGAAGCAACTCCTATCAGTCCTACCTAGACAGCTGAACAATAATTTGCAGCATGTATTCATTAGGTGCTTGAGTGTTGCTCCTAACAATTGCTTGAAAGCTTATATAGTA